>NW_026596057.1:7825727-7931391 GCF_907164565.1 Psammomys obesus | reverse complement strand
TCTTTCTTTCTTTCTTTCTTTCTTTCTTTCTTTCTTTCTTTCTTTCTCCCTCTTTCTTTCTCTTTCTCTCTGTCTCTTAAGTTCTTTTTTTTTTTTTTTTAAAGCAAACCAAGAAATAGTGGAGGCCAGAAAAGGAGGTGGGCTGAAGTTGAAGTGAGATGCTAGATGTTCCTATCTCACTTCTCTGGCAATACCAGAGATAAATTCCAAGTATATATCTCTGATATAAGTATGCTTATTTTTAAATTGTCCAGATGACCTAGTGGGTAAAGGAACTCATTCCAGACCTGACTAGTACAGAGAGAGGAGCAACTCCAGCAATTTAATGTGTCCTCTGGTCTTTGCTCATGTACATGAATAAATAAAAGTGACATTTTAAAACATTATGCATAGGACTATTGTATTTACAGATTATATGAATGATATCAAAAGTACTTAGAAATAAATTTGAAACTATGTTGTGGCAATGAAAACACATTTTGAGCTGTCTCAAAAACACTGTATGAGATACGTATCAACTTCTTAATACTAATAGCTTTATTGCTGGGCTCTTAAACACCCAGCTCAAGATGCTGGCTTCAGTGTGTATAGTAAATGTTAATAACTCTGGGCTGTTTTCTTACTCTCTAGAAACATAGGAGATGTCCCACTCTCACCATCATTCCAATGGACCTAGCATGCATGCTCCCTTGAACAGAGAGCACGTTTGGTTTATTTGATTATTTGTTCTTTTTTTAGGGGCTTTTACATACTGAGCAAGCATCACACCTAATGACCCATTGTTTTGGTCTTGTTTTTAGTTTTTATTTATTTTATTTTTATTAAACTATCCAAGCCAGCCTTGAACTTACTGTATAGCCGAGGTAGGCCTTGAGGTTGTGAGCTTCCTGCCTTAGTCCCAAACAGCTTAAATTATAGGCCTATCCCATCCATCCAGGACTGGTTAAAACAAGTTTTTATAAGACATTGCAATAACCCAAATGAGAAGTAGCTAGTATGCAAATTGAAGTCAGGATGTGAAAAGTGGAAAAGGAGTTAATGTGCTGGAGAAATGTAAGGAGATCAAATGAACAGGACTTGCAGTCTTCCAGCTAGAAGAAGGGAACTTGGTGATTGTGATGGTGTTGGTGAGCAGCCAATACATATAGCCACAGACAAGACTCCAATTCCAATGATTTGTTTCAATTGAGATGTGTGATAGCAGAAATGCACTCTAAATTTCAAAACTTTAAAAAGAATTGAAAAAGACCTCGTTAACATTTAAATACTTATAAAGAAATGACACTTTGCATAAATTAGGTTAAAGGAAATCGATTTCTCATTAACTTGTCTGTTTTGTTTTACAGTTTGATGTGGCTACTAGAAGAGAAGGGAATTTGATTATGGTGTTTCAGAATGGCTCTGAAATGCCTGCCCCCGCCATCTTTCTGGGCCAACCATTGTAAAAGTCAGAAAGAACAGAAGGGAACCAACTTTTAGAAAGTGGTAGAGTTGGTGGGTTCAGTCAAGACCACGTTGACTATGAGGTACTTGCAGGAGACACATACAGAGATGAGCGTTTAGAGAGAAGGAGAAGAGTTAAGGCTGAGCCTACAGACTCACAAGTCCTCAATTAACATGTCAGAAACAGTTAACTTCAGTGGTTCTGTACAGAATTTTGTGGGAACACCAACATTTAAAAGGTGACCGTCCAAGGCTAGAAACAGAAACAGAGGTCAAAAGGTCATAGAAGTCAAGAAAAACAGAATCTCAAACTTATCAAGTTCCTTATAAATCGGACATTGAAGTCCAGTGTTTGGATTTTAGCCAATTTCAGTGTGGTGGTGGGGTGAGGGACAAGAGCTCACTGAGATGAAAAGAACAAAGATAAAAATGGACAAAAGAACTGTAGAGAGATCTCCCCGGGGGAGTTAAAACCAGCACAGGGCATGGGTTCAAGGGAATGGGAGAGGGTGGAGGTTTTTTTTTTTTTGTTTTTTTTTTTTGTTTTTTGCTTTCCACATAGGCAACTATTTAAGAGAAAATAATTAGCAGAGAGTAAGGGGTTGATGGTACTAGAAAGATGTAAATAGCAAGGAAGATGGGAGTGGGGGAGAGGAGGAATTGGGGAAGGGCTGCCTTACTTTGTGAGACTGGGGAGACAGTCCTCCAAATCCAGGAAGGTTATATTTTATCTTTTCCTCCATTGAAAAAGAGTCTAGGCAGGGAGTGGGGTAGGAGGCTGAAAGGAAGGTGCAGCAATGGGGCATTCAATCACAGAAAGAGACTGAGCGTGACAGAGGCAGCTCAGGGGAAGCAGGGTGACAGCTGAATGTGAAGGAAAAGATCTGCACTGCACTATGCTGTCCCAGAGGCTCTGGGGGACCTAACACAGAGGATGAGGAACTAGGTCCCACTGGATCAACCGCACAAGACAGCCCTGGCAGAGAAATCGGGGTGGGGGCAGGAAAATGAAAATAGAAAGATAAAGAAACCAGAGACTCCAGTGAGGTGTGTAATACAGAGGTTCTCAGCCTGTGGGTTGAGACCCCTCTGGCAAATTCCCATTCCTATCTCCTCTCCAGATATCTATCTATCTATCTATCTATCTATCTATCTATCTATCTATCCCATTACAATTCATAACAATAGCAAAATTACAGTTATGAAGTAGCAATGAAAATACTTTAGTGGTTGAGAACACGAGGAGCTGTATTAAAGAATCACAGCATTAGGAAGTCTAACTGCTGATACAGTAGAAAGCAAGAACAGAACTCAGAATTTAAGATGAGACGAAGCAAGAAATTGCCCGCTCTGACTGGCACCATTGTACTCATCACTCAAGCATGCACCACTATTTCCAGACACATTTAATGTTATGGCTGAAACGGTGTTTACTAAACATTATTTAGTCTGGTGGATATAGTCAATTGAGCTACTTGAAAACCTTGGGTTACTAAGAACAGTAAAAATGTGAGTGGTAGAGCATTTGCCCCACATGTGAAAGGCACTCTGGATTCGAACCCCAGCACCACACACACACACACACACACACACTCACACACACACACTACACTGCAAAGGCATGGAACAAAAATATGGATGGATTTAATATTTTCCCTATGACACTATGGTCATTGGCATTCCAACAGGCTTTCTAATTTGGAGAGAAACATAGGAGGATTACAGCTGCTTGTGAATATACATGTCCCTTGTCACTCCTTGGGGAATTCATGGCACAGTTGTCAGCAGTGAACACTGGAGGCACTTCACCGAGGCTCAAAAAGGTTTGTCCTTTACAGAAAGAAACACATTGTCTGCAAACAGACGACAATCGGCTTAAAATGGGAATTTAGAAAATTATTTCTCAAAATTTGTTTTCAGTAAGAAATTGAAGGAGAACCCAGGAATCAAGGAATATGGGGCTGACACAGGATAAGACCCTACCCTGTTGAAATGGTCAGAATAGCCAGGCATGCTGACTTAAACTCTATCATTCTAGCACTCAGAGGGTGCTCCCAAACAGTAAACAAAACAAGCAAAAAAAGGTTAGAACATAAGGGGTATGAGTTCAAAGAGGAAACTCATCAGAAAGAATACAAAGGGTATGAAGGGAGAACGGAAGAAAAATAAATAAAATTTGAATCAAACGCAAAGGAAACAGGCTTAGCTATAGCATCCTTTTGTAGAAAAAGATAGAATGTAAGATATTCATTTTGTGTTCACATTTTAGATTGCAGAAAAGAGCCAATCAGCACAATAGCCACTTAAGCCTCTCAGTGTTTGAGCATCAAATCCTGTCATGAGTAACAAAGTAAACAAGAGCAAGCAAACCCAAACAAGACTACAAGGGACCTTGGGAGTGGAAAGGGCATGTTCTCATTTGTTTGGCTGGAGACAAACTTTTTTTTTTTTTTAAATTTACTACTATGAATATCACCCAAGCTGTTCTTTGCAAATGCAGAAAGTTTTAAAGTAACCACAGGACCAGCAGTCAAGAGACTGGACCAGCCTCACCCTTGCCCCTCATGGAAGCCTACCCTAAGAGAGTTCTACTGCAACATGAAGCAACCACTGCCATGGTTGGCAAACCCTGCATGCTAAGGGCCTAAGTTCAAAGCCCAACATCTGGCCAGCACACTAGATGATAAAAGGAATAAAATATTGGGGAGGAAAAAAAAAGTACACATGAAAAAGTTCCAGTGTGGTCAAGGCCTTGAATTTTATTTGTGAACACACAGTTTTGACCTTGGCCTTGCTTATAGAAGACCATGCAAGCTTTTTCTGTTTCCAGCTCTGCAGCTGCCTTTTACTCTTGCAGCTTGGGAAGTGGTTACAGAGCACTAGCTATGTGACAGTTCGGCCTCAGTGGACTATAAAAGCTTCCTGGACAGCTTTCCCCCACAGACTATTACCTCCTCGTAACGACAGTTCACAGTCTGCAGGGTCTGCCTGACAAGATACTGGGGGCTTCCCAGATCCAGCCGAGCTGAAGGTCAAGCCTGTTATCCTGATGGCTTGGGAAAAGCTCCTGTTGCAAGGACAGGCATCTTCCGAACAGACAGTTTGTTCCGAATTGGCCTGACAGAGATGTTTTCAGCAGGTGTTGTCTGAGGCAAGGATTTGATATGGGAAAAGCTTTTTCCTGTGCACATACATATGGCTGTAGCATATGAAACTGGATTCACCATGTTTATACTGAAGGATCTCTGACAGTTACTAGTGTACAGATTACTCTTTAGGGTCTACCACTGTCTATCGAGGCTAGGCAAGGGATCAGATCAGCATTCTTAATAGTAGTTTGTTCCACTATGGTATTCTGTCATCACCAGAAGTCCAAAGCTATGAGAATACTTGGTCTTGGACTAGAACCACCAGAATCATGGGCCAGGTAACCTTTTTCTTGTGATAATATACTGCTTCAGGCATTTCATTATAGTGACAGGAGGCTTAAGGAGGAGTAGGAGGACATTTCAATTTCAAATGCTGAGGAAAACCAAGATTGTTGTGGAGACCTATTCAGTATACAGCTGCTGAAGAGAGGCCACCTGGACAGGAGAACCCCCTTGGCTGAAGCTGCTTGCTGAAAAGGAATTGACCAAGGTCTTTAATCATTGTTGTTCATGTACTTGGGTTTTGTAAACTCTCTTTGGAATGTAATCCTTTGGCTTTAGTTCTGGAGAGCTTCACATTAAGGAGGAGTTTACAGGCACTTCCCGGACATGTCTATTCACTTGATATTTTGTTACTGAGGTGCAATCTCCTAACACGTCAGTGATGTCATTCGGTTATTGCAGAATCTCTGACAGGTCATGGAAAGAAACTGGTTGAACATAATTTGAAACAAGATATAGAAGAAGGATTAAACATTCAACCTTGAGCACAAAGCAGCCTCGGGGAGAATTTTACCAGTGAGCTGTTTTAAATGATTCCAGAGTCTTTCGTGCTCTCGTAGTCTTAAGAGGATACCCCCGGGAGCCATGCTTAGCTTTGGAGGAGTGGTTTCAAGCCTAGTAAAATGTTGTCCTCCTCCCTCAAAGAAGACCCAAGCCACTGCTAACTCTCCAGCTTACTGGTTAAAGCCAATGAAACAGGAGGCCGGAGCAGTGTGAGGAAGCTCACCAAGGGGTGGGGGTGGGGAGTAGAAGAACTGGCGATTTCCTCACTTGCTTTTCCCAGTAAGGAGTAAAGTGACTGCTCAAACTGGCAAACCCACGGAAGTGTGGTC
This sequence comes from Psammomys obesus, assembly GCF_907164565.1. Classification (NCBI taxonomy): domain Eukaryota; kingdom Metazoa; phylum Chordata; class Mammalia; order Rodentia; family Muridae; genus Psammomys; species Psammomys obesus. Next base: position 7,925,684 of record NW_026596057.1, on the reverse strand, counting down.
CACACCTTTCTCTTCCTTACCTTTGCATTGTTCTCTGTACGAGAGACAAGTTCAATAAAGTGCCCAAAGATACAGCTCACTTACGAGTCAGCTGAGCAGTGTCCTCCAGATAAGCATAGAAGAACCGAACACTGTGCAGGGTGCTTTGAAGCAAGGACGACACCAAGGGCTCATAGGGCCCAGGAAAGTCCTAACAGTGATGGACTTACTATGAAGAAGAGGTTTTGACATCTGGTGGACTAACCTGACAACTGAGGCAAAGAGGCAGGGAAGAGAAGAGCATGAGGCAAAACATATATAAAAACACTTCACAGCCCAATTAAGATGGAACATCAAGTGTTTGAGGAAACATCCTTTTGTTCAAGACTGGAGCATCTGTCACCACTCTGTCGGCTTGGCTATTCAACACTTGTGTGTTTGGGTGTCCCTTAATGGCTTTAACTTTCTAGGAAGTCAGAGTATAACTCTGACCCCATTTCTAGGAACCCAAGGACAGTGACAACAGCCAGCATTTGCTCCGTGCCAAGAACCGTGCTAACAGCTCCACCACACAGGCTCTGATGATTTTTTAATACATATAATGATCTTATGAGGAAGGTAATGTGTTCCTTATGTGGCAGAGGGAGAGACAGAGCTCTGGTCCCTTCCTGACAACCAAGCCTATGTTACAAACTGACTACTAACCAGCTACTGACCAGAGGCCTCCCTTGCAGGGTTTGTACCCCATGGACCATTTTGCCCTACTTGGAACAGAACATTTTTAGCCTGTAACTGAAATAAACTGTCCCTGCTAGCTCAGCTTCAGAGACCATCCCTCAGCCCACAGCACAGATGAAGACGTTGTCTAATGGTATGGATTTTAACAGCATCATCAATAACAACGGTCATCGAAACTGTGCAGAACTAGCAGGGAAACCATCTATTTCCAACCATTGCTCTCTGGGTGACCCCGGCTTTTTTGACCTGTGCCTGCCTTGTATATAACCTGGAATAATAATAATGATACCTGTAGCATAAAGCTCATACGAGTTACTACATAAGGATTTAGATAGATACCTAATAACAATGTATGCTGTATGTGTGTGATATTTCCATTGTGTTTGTTAGTGTAAGCAGTTGCATTGTACTGTAATTGTAAATTGGTGGTAAGATATAAAATTGTATCTCTTTATTCCTCAATTTCCCTATACCTTCCCTCTACTTTGCAATAATATGATGCTATTAAAAATCTAAACTGACATCTCTTATTGCTTGCTCAGCACAGGCCCTGTCTTTCTTGAGATCCTTTTTAATATGCAATGAAAAAAAGTGTGCTGAAAAACTGAGGCAGGATTAAAAACAACCTGACAATGGAAATAAACCCAAACACACAACATAAAAAGAAATGGCCCCAGGGTATTCGTTGGGAAAATCCCAGCATGAAAGCAGCTTGACTACGTTAGATACAGATCTAACTTGATTGACTGAAAACATATTAATGCAGTCAAAGCTGGCTGGAAATAAGGAACCAATCATGAACATTCTCTTTTTAATTCGAACACCTCCAGCTGTCAGAACAATAACACTTGTGGCTCCTCTGTAAAAACAGACCAACCTCTACTTTACTGCACTGGTATAAATTTGCATTGTACACAGATAAATAAAGCTCACTGTCAAACACAAACCCGAGTAGCTGTTTCACAGGATAATCTCATCAGGTGACAAGCAACTCTTCCTACCTTTCTCTCCTGGAATGCCCCATCTCCTAGGACAGTTGTCCTGTGCCTTTCTCCCTGCTACCCACTATGCCCCGCAGAGGCAGCAGGTAGGCCTGCTGATTTTCCCAGGTCAGAAGGTGTTTTTCACACTTCTGTGGCTCATTCAGCTTTCGTATTATCTAGATTCATAAAGTCACTGCTGGAGAATTTCTTCCTTTCTTGCTATACTGAGGAGCTCATGTGGGCATCATTTCTGCCCCAGGCACGGCTGTTTTGGAGCTGTTTCTTCTCATAGTTTACTCACCTAAACCTCAATGAAATCTGGGCTATTAACCATGATGAAAATCACGGCTCCCCTTTCTTTCACATATTTTTACCCTGTGTATCTTTTCCATGTGAGGAATTCCCTTTCAAGTCGCTGAGAACCTCCATGTGGAAGAGATTCCCCATGATACAAAACAGAATGGGAATCAAACCTGGCATCTATTTCTCTACATTTGAGGACAGAACTATGTATACAGAGGAGAAGGGATACTCATAATCAGCAAGGGATACTCATAATCATAAAGTGTGGACATTTTCCTAAAAACAGTCCAGAAAAGAGAAAAATTAACTTAGCAGATGGGATATTATTTAATTGCTAATAGTTAGCACCTTGTATGTGTTAGAATGTACATGGCAAATGCAAGAATACGCTGAAATAACAACAATGAAATAGAAAAGCAGGTCCAATGTTTGACCTCAATGGAGCTTTCAGATACATGAGGGACTAGACACTCAGCAAAAACTCGTGCAGATTAAAGTCAAGAAGGAGCTGTGTGCATGATGAGCCTGCAGAGAAGGGCAGCTATGCTTGGCTCTGCAACTCAGGGGAAGAAAATTGGTTTGTGCTCCTTGAGGTGTTTTTAAAGAAAAACAGTCACTGTAAGATTTACTTGACATAAAGGCTCCTTTTTCAGTTCCAGTTTGGGGAAAAGGTTAGAGAAGAGGAGCAAGGGGAGCGGGGCATGAGAGAGGTGAGCACTGCCGTACCCTGAGGAGCAGCTCGTGATCATAGGCTCACAGGAAGTGGACACAGGGGGATGCAGGCGGGTCAGAGGAACGCTTAGGAAGAAAAGTTAGTGCGGCAATGAGAAACTAGACAGGCAAGATGAGAGAGAGTGAGGTGTCAAGGATAACTCCCAGGGTCTCAGTTTATGAAGCTGAGCAGACACCCTCAGAGAGTGAGAGGAGGGAATGCCTAGAGAGGGGCATGAGTCAAGAGTTCTGTCTGGATGCACAAAACAGAATGGCTGTGAAGTAGCCTGAGAAGTTCCACAGGCTTGTGGATCGTCATCGGTTTGTGGATGTGACCAAAGCTGTGGGTGTCAGGGCGGAGATAAAAAGAGTCTGGAGTAAAAGATGACTGTGGTCTGAGCCTTAAGGACTGACAGCATGCTGGGTAGGGAGGGCGGACGTGTGAGCAAGGGTTGGCTGGAAGGGTGAGGGAAGAAGGAATACTGCACGTGCCAAAGCCACCAGGAAAGAAAGCTTTGCTAAGGGAATAAAAGTCAACGGTCACTGTGAGGGAAAGTACAATTAAAAGAAAACATTCCCATTGGTTTGGGTAACACAGAAACTGTCAAAGAGATAACATTTAACCTAGTAGGGCATCAGCTTGGGCAATCCAAAGGGTCACTGGTACTTGGGCTGAGCTCTAGAGGCTCCTGCTGTGTCTGGCTTTTAGCCTTTAATTTCTGCATAGAGGGAGCAGATTCTGAGGCTGGACCTTAATGTCTCTGATGGCAGTGAGGACACTTTCGAGTTGATATAAAAGCATACAACAGAAGAACTGTGTGTTCTGGTAACATGTTGACCAAGCCACACTGACAGTTTCTGTTCCTTGATGGATAAGGGCAGCAGGTGAAAGAGCTGGTTTACCCACACTATTGTGATTGCATATAAGCCAATTCCTCCCCAATATCCCCCTTCTCTCTTCTCTCTTTCCCTGTCTCTGTCTCTCTCTCTCTCTCTCCCTTTAAAAATATAGTTCTTTTAAAGTTTGGTGCAACCTGTTTTGACCACATTATGGATTTTAAATAAGTTCCTGGAAACTGTGGCCCCTGCAGGCAAGGAGCAACATTGGCTGTCAGTCATTCAGGTGGAAGTCAGACATTAATTCATTAATATTGAGTGATGAAAATTTGCCAACAAAGCCCAAGGGCTGGGATTGCCAGAACAGTTACAAAAATCTATTTATTCTATCGTAGCTTGGAAGAATACAAAATTCTTAGGAGGTTCTCAGCATATCCAACTATTAAATAAATTTGAACACCCATACCTTCCTACACACCATGCACTTGTTATGATGCTGTATCATCAGGCATATTGGTGCTCTGAGAAAAATATATATCAGCTAATCCAGCATGGAAACTCGTTTTTCAGTTCTTCCAACGCAAGATCAGAGACCTTAGTTTCATAAATTTTAGGGGATTGAATGTTCTTGGAATTGCTTTTTGTTTGTTTGTTTTTGTTTTGTAAGCTGTGAAACTATCAGCATAAAGGCCAATAGTTTTCCATTACTAGGGGCTTCTTCTCATGTAAGGCTACAAAGGCAACCTTTGTCAGCTTGATCATGCCTTCCATGTAAGACCCAGGCCCTACCGCAGAGCTTCTCAGCCTTCCTAATGCTGTAACCATTTAATACAGTCCCTCATGTTATAGTGACCCCTCACCCCCAAACATGAGATTTTTCATTGCTACTTCACACCCATAATTTTGCTACTGTTATGAATCATAATGGTAAATTGGTTTGGGTTTTGCTTGGGTTTTCATCACTCTAACAAATACCCAAGAAAACAGAATAAAGGAGGAAAGGCTTATCTTGGTTTATGGTTTTGGAGGTTTCAGGCCACAGTTCTTTTGCACTTTGCTCATGAGGATTTCAGTCTGCAATTCTCCGGTGCTTTGCCTGTGGGCTTGTAGCCAGGCAAAAACATCATAACCACTGGAGCATGTGGGGAGAGGATGCTTACCTCACAGCAACCAGTAGGAGGAGCTGAGTAGCATGAGTAGGCCAGGACAGATGTGTGGGAAATGTCCTTCAAAGTCATAGCCACACCAGCCATTTTTCTCCACTTGGGCCCCATTGTCTGGAGGTAGACCAGCTTCCAATAATCTTCTCAGACTTTGAATGTAGCCACGGAGTGTCCACTGATTAGAGCCCTGCCCCCACATCTGAGTAATCTTGGGTGCGCTTTAATATCTCTGTGGTCTAATTAACTAGATAAACTTACCCAGATGGAAATAATTAGAGAGCATGAACAGGGATGCAATGGGCTCAGACTGTTTTATGGTGACTTTTTGGGAGCTGAGGAGATGGCTCAGTTCATAAAGGGGTTGTTATTCAAGCAAGAGGACATGAGCTAACTCTCTAGGGTTCTTGCGACAAAAGGCACAAACTTGTGATTCCACATTGGGCAAGTGGAGACAGGAAAATAAATCCCTGGGGGCTCCTGGGCTAGCCAGCCCAGCCTACTCAGTGAGTTCCAGGACCAACTCAAAAAACAGGGTGGTTGGGGGCCTACGGAATGAATGGCACCAGAAACTGACTTCAGGCCTTATGTGTGTGTTTGTGTGTGTGTTTGAGAGAGAGAGAGAGAGAGAGAGAGAGAGAGAGAGAGAGAGAGAGAGAGCATGCACATGTGTGTGCATAATTAAGAATAAATAAGCACACATGATTAATTAAAAATAAATAAAATCTTTCTCTGGCTGTTGTACTGAGAGATAGACGCTCAGCAAGAGATACAGAAAGACTCATGACTTTGGTACAAGACAGTAAATGCTTCAAGCAAGGCAGGATTGATGGACTGCCTGAGTGGTGATCAGTTCCAGGCATGATGAGATTTGCTTCAGGAGAAGTATGGTGTGAAGAGGGTACAATAAATGAGAGGTCTGTTGAAGGTGGGATCCTCCGCCGAGTGAGTACAGGAACATTGTCCTATAGCTCTCTTTATTCCTGGCACAAAATGGGCACCTGGGTCTATTTTACCACAGCTGTACGTTAACTACTACAGGGAAAAGCATATTTTATATGCACACAAACCTAAGGTGAACACTCGGAGAGGCCATTTGTAGACTCAGTTGTGAGGATAAAGATAAATTTGATAAGAATTACTTGGTTACTATGTTTTAGATATGTTTATCTTCTAAGCAATGCTTGTCACAATTTTTTTCTAATTTTTAGACTCTAGGTGGATGAAAGTTTATAAAATGTAAACTGAAGTCTTTGGCTGACTGTAAGATGTCCATGGCTTCCAACGTATCCTAAGACTTGCATGGGATCCACCCATGCCGTGGTGAGACCAGATCTATGGACCCCCAGACCTGGCTCTATCTCGTAGGACAAGATCCCCTCGGAGCCTCAAACTTCTCATCCAATCATGAAGTATCTATTAGAGAAGGTAAGTGAGAAGGCAGAGAGCATTCGACACCGCATGCCTCCTTTCTCCACAATGAGGCACAATACATGTCAGTGTTAGTCGCAGGAACCAAGTATAAATGCATGAGGAACCCTACTCGTTGCTAAGACTGGCCATCAGATCTCATCTGCATTCATGCCACATCGCTATTTAGGGCAGATATCTAAGTCTGCAGAACCTTGGAAATTCTTGTAATAAAGGAATCTTTACTGGAGCATGAAACCAGCAAGGAGCAATCACCTAATTCTGCTATTTACACCAGGAAAAGAATGGTCCAGGACACCGGACAATCCCTTTCTGCTCCTTTATTCTGTGCTTCTCAACACCAGCCCCTTTCTGAGTGTATAAAGCCAGGCTTTTGTGTTTTGTTTTGTTTTGTTTTGTCCTGGCCTTGCCCTTGCCTCCTGGCAGGATTATGTTTCCTGCCCAGGTTACTGGCTGTCCTCTCACTCTGAACCAGCCGTACTGGACTCTTCTTCCAAGAGGTATTTCCTTTCCCTCTTTCCAGCATGTCCTGCAAATTCACTCTGTATCCACCTTCCATGACTACAGAAACCACCCTTTTCCTTGTTCATATTCTTGCTCTTGTGCTATCCTGGCCATCACTAGAATATAGCTGTCATGAGAACAGGACCTAATCTGCATCGTTGCCACTCCAACGACTCTTCCCTGCAGAGCTATGCCTGGCACTAGTTCAGGGAAGAGTGATGAAGAGGACCAAACACTGATACCCTTTGGTAAGGCTGGGCTGTTTGCCTCCTTATTTCAGGTCAGTTACAAAGAAAGAAAGAAAGAAATGAAGGAAGGAAGAACGGAAAGGAAGGAAGGAGGAAAGAAGGAAGGGAGGAAGGAAGGGAAGGAAGGAAAGGAAAGGAAGGCAGGAAGGAAAGGAAGAAAGAAAGGGAAGGAAAAGAAGGAGGAAAGGAAAGAAAGGAAAAAAGGAAGGGAAGGAAGGGAAGGAAGAAAGGAAAGAAAGGAAGAAAGGGAGGAAGGGAAGAAAGGAAGGAAAGGAAGAAAGAAAGAAAGGAAAAAAGAAAGATAGAATTAATTTTATAAAAGGACTCAGAAGATACTAATACTTGATACAGGCCTGGTAGGGACTGAGTACACTAAGGATAATTCCCTAACGACTCCATGTGACTCAGGAAGCACTGGGCAATTATTTATAAAAGTCTAGGGCATCTGTGTCAGTTAGTTTTGTGAGAGTAGCTTAAGAAAAATGAACTTCATGGGTCTTGTTAAGACATTTGATCTAAGAAAGAAAGGAAGGAAGGAAGGAAGGAAGGAAGGAAGGAGGGATGGAGGGAGGGAGGGAGGGAGGGAAGGAAGGAAGGAAAAAAGGAAGGAAGGAAGGAAAGAAAGAAAGAAAGAAAGAAAGAAAGAAAGAAAGAAAGAAGGAAAGAAAGAAAAGAAAGAAAGAAAGAAAGAAAGACAAATATGGGACAGAAAAGTATGATTACAGTATATCCCCTTGAAGAACTGTAGCAAAAATTCAATGAAGTAATCCCTGAGAAAATGTCTAGCACAGAGTAGGTAGTTTAAATATATTCATTGTTTGGTCATTTGGTTAAGAGAAACCATAAAACAACATTGGTTATTCCTGGAACTTATTTTCTGATCATTATTTTTGAACTTCATATTAATAAAATTATTCTTTTTCCCACCTTTAATCATCAAACTGTACTTCCCAGTAAACACCCATACTCGATAAACAATTAGGCATTAATTCAGACATGGACAACTGTTTTAAGCTGCTAATAGTATTGAATTAGAAGAGTCATGGAGGCTATTGGCCGATTTAAAACTTTAGAGTAAAAGTCTAGAGCACAACCTCATTAATAATGATAATAAAAATGATGGCCCATTCCTTGTGAAGATTCCCTGTGAACAGTGGCTCATCTTCCTCATCTCCTCACTGTCCCTGCCCAGTGTGGGTGCCTGCTCTTTTTAGTTCATCTTTGAATATCAGGAGGCAGAAAGGGACTAATTTTATGGCATGCAAGATTCAGCTTCCAAGTGACAGTGGAGACCATGTCCCTGATATATTTTTCTTTCCACAAAATATGTCCCAGATACATTTTCCTTCTCACCAGATTAAAAACTCATCATTAACATATACAAGAACTAAATGTTTTTAGAAGTTTCACCTATCAGAAGACAGAAAACCCACAGAGAACAAGGCCAGTGAAGCTGGGATGAGAGTGGAAGACCAAGACTTCACAGCTTCACTGCATTATTTCAAGGAAGCACAACAGCTTAGGATGCCACCTCCAGTACTAGAGGTTGCGGGTTCAAATCCAAGCTTCACCACACGAGATAACTGTTGCCTTAGACAAGTCATCTAACTTCTCCAAGCTTCAGCTAACCTCAGTCAGAGAGCTGTTGCCGCCTAGACCTTCTGGTCACCGTGAGGATTAGAGAGAAAATAAATGGAAAAGCACTTGAAGTGGGCGTTTATATGATAAGTCATTAATACGTGCTAGTTGTTATCACTATCTGTCAAAATGAAGAAGATGCTGTGTGACTCTGCGGCTGTCAGAAGAATAAGCGGTAAGCACGCTGCCTCATGCTGCCATTTAATAAGCAGAGGCTATTGTTGCGGGTGAGATTTTTTAAAAATAAGATATTCTAGAGACTTACAGGTACACACAAAAGTATACGGACAGTTCCATTTAATATGACCTTGTAATAAGAAATAAAGAAGCCCACCTCCAACATGATCGTCATGACTAAGAAAGCAGTTCTGTGACTTTTTCTCTCTGAATATTTATTGTGATCATTGAATTTTGCACTTACGTTTTCTCATTTCTTTACTTTCTTGCAGTTGCGTTTTCTGGGCTCCCATCTTCCAAAAACACTCAGGGGGCACTGGCTGAAAGCAGGCAAGTACTCCACAAATGGAGCTACGTCCCCAGACCCAAGTTGACAAATTATTGGTATAATGTTTCTAAGCCAGGGGTAATCCCAGCACTCAGGGCTATTTGTAAATGTACTCAGACACATTGTATCGTCATGCTGTCCAGCAACTCAAGGAGATAAACAAAAAGCTTGCTCATTGAAGATGACTATAACATCTGTTAGAGTTCAAATATAATTCATTCTAATGTTAATCAAGCAATCAATAATTAGTATTCTAATAATACTGGGATTTACTATATCCATAACTGCAGTTCAGAACTACATGAAATAAAAGTTGTGATGACATGTGGATGGGAACCTTAAATAATGATTATAGGTAAGGTACAAATGAACTATGTGTAAGGATGATACTGAAGAGGCAACTGTTTATTTCTTCACAAAAAGTAGCTTATTAGCTCAAAACTAATAAGAGCTTAAGTAGACACTAGAGTTTCTCTTCTGGATATGAACATCATACCCATTATTTCATAGATGGCTTACATATCTGGCCATTTAACCCCAGATATTAAAAGCTTTGCTTCTTCTATCTCGTCAACATTTATTAGACATTGGCTAGAGAGGCTTTTATGCTAGACACGGATAATATAACAGTTAAAATGGCAACAACTGACCCTAACCTAACAAAGCCCCTGAGCAACCGCTGGAGATGGACATTTACAACTAGATATATAAGAGTAGTTCAAGAAAGACATGTTTCCACAGCAGCATGGATTGTAGACTGAAGGTAGCATAGAAGTCAGTGTAAGCACTCTCAGAGATAAGCTATTTCAGTTGGGGGAAATGATGAGATGCTATTCAGGCAGAAATGAAAATGATGATACTCCAGGCAGAAGAACAGACACAGAAGAAAGAAAAAAAAAATCCCAGGAGGAAAAGAGCTCAGTCGAGTAGTTCTCAACCTTCCTAGTGCTGTGACCCTCAAGTTGCGGCGACTTCCAACAATAAAATTATTTTTGTTGCTACTTCATAACTGTAATTTTGCTGCTGTTATGAATCGTAATGTAAATATCTGATGTGTGACCCCTGTGAGGCTGTGGTCCACAGGTTGAGAACCACTGGCCTCAGCCATTGGCTAAGCTACCTGAAGACGAGTGTTCTCAGGGCGTAGAACCTGGAGTGGCAGGGCAAAGGAAAAGAGCAGGAAGTGGGCAGGATTGGGGACCATGGATATCAGAATTTGGACTTCATCCTAAATATGAAGTGTTTTGGAGCAGTGATGAGCTGAGAGGGCCATGTTCTCATTCATGCTCGCAAGAAAATAAAATGAGGAAAACACATCAAGTATTTCCCTTGTTGGTAATTTTAGCAACAAGTTTCACGGGGGAGTGATGGGGTTTCTGGTTAAAGTCAGTCTTTTCTTTACTTGTGAATTTTAATTACCCACGGTCTTCCTGACCTCCATAATCAAGGCTAATTGAAATTTGGCTCTAACTCAAGAGAATCCATGAAGAAACCTAATAAAGTCTGTAGCAGATGAAATTGTGATTTCTGTTGGAAACTGAAGCCCCTGTAAGTTACAGGCATTTTGATTTCTGTGGGAAATGGAGAGGTCCTGGCAAATATCAGTCATCCAAGGCAGCTATTTTGTTAATCCCCTAAACTAGTTGCAGATGTTGGCTCAAACAGCCAGAATTTTGCATCTGTAATTTTAAAATTGTCTCATATTTCTAAAACTTGACTCCACACGCACCGGAAATCACTGACATGAATTATGAACTCCAGGAAGAGAAGAAGCATAAGAAATGCCAGAAGTGATAGGAGATAATACGGGAGAGTGGTTGGGCTGTGTGCACAGGATGAGAGAGGGATGACACAGTTCCTTCCTCCAGGACATGGATCCTGAGACCAGACATCTGAAAATGAAAACCCACAAGTGGATGTACCAAACAAGAGGAAGTCATTTATAGATGGCTGGGTTCTCAAAAACAAATCCTCTTTTTTCCCTCTCCCCTCCTCCACTTCACAACAGGTCAACAGGAAGGCCAGAGTGCTGGAAAAGAAAAAGGTTTCTGAAGTGGGGTGGGGTGGGATCACTAAGAACATAATTGTAGACCAAGAATTCCTCACCTTAATGAAAAAAGTCATTTTTAGTAGAATGGGGAAGGAAATAATAAAACATCTTATTACTAATCCAATGTTTCAGTTCTCTTTATAAAACAAAACAAAACATACCATTAGAGACTCAGGACTTAAAGAATGCACATTATCTTATAAACAGAAATAATCAGGGTCCACAAAAAATAAATTAAATTGTGATGAGACACTATTATTATCTGTCTTGCTCAGGCTCATTTTTATTTGTATTTCTGTGCACCAATTCCAAGGTTGTTCTCCATCCATCCAGGCAATCTAAGTGGCGGCAGATCTAGTAATCTGCCCGTAGGGACCATCCATCACAGGCTCTGTGTAAATAACCTCAGCACAATGGAGGACAAAGTTTCAGCCAATTACTTAGTAAGGAGGAATTTTGGTGCTGGGCTTCAAGGAACCAAGATGTGATTATAAAACCAGGGCTCTCATTTCCTGAATGGAGAACATTCATCCTGGAGAGGTTAGCCTCATGGAATCCCACGGGGTGGTGGAGAGGAGTTGGTTTCTGATTCAAAGAAAATCTCATAGTAAAATTTGAGGTTGAGCATTTCATTCCTTCATTCCTTCATTTAACTGAAGCTATAAATATTTAGATTTTCTTCAAAAGATTATCTATATGTTATACTTCTTTTCTAAACTTACGTAATTAAGAAATACATACTACTAGACAAATAAAGCCACTTTGGTATTTCTAGATTTAAATCTCAGAGTGGCATTAACCCTAGAGCTAACTCAGACTTCTCCAGAGAGGTCACAGTCTCGCTGCACCACATGACTCCCCCAAAAGAAACACAATCCCACAGAAATTATGAGGGGCCTGCTCATTAAAAACATTTGGGGAAAGAGAGGATTAGAACTCTAGACTGATCCCCAGAGCTGCCATAGAGGGACCTACAAGCCATTGGTTTCAATAACGATTATGGTATTAGAAAATAAGATTTAAATTTTTGCAACAATTTACACTGTCATTAGTGTACTGATACTTAGGTACCTGGACAGAGACTCCTCAGAGCTGTGACACCTGAACACAGACTCTTTGGACCTTCGACATCCAGTGAAGCTAAGAATGGAGCCCATAAGGCTTAAGAAGAGGGCCTCCCTTGACAACTATGGTTTTTGTATGAACCTCCTTATCCATGAATGGATACTGTAGGATTCTTTAGTTGCAATAAATTAAGGACTGAACTAAAGATGCCTCTTTTGATGCTCTCAAGTTAAACATTCTAATACAGGAAAGGTGTCAATGATGCTGTTTATTGGACATTAAAAAAAATTCTAGGGAATGAAAGTACAATTTGCTGAGCTCTGCCTAAAGTTTGGCCCGAGTCTCAGCATCTGCTTAGATCCCCTGTTGAGTGAATCCTTTCAGAGGACCCTCTATAGTAGACTCCCATCCTGTTTCTCTCTTCCACCACCTCTGGTGTCTATTCTATTTGTATGAGATTTAAGCATCCTCCCTAGGAGTCTTATGGAGGAAGAAAGGAGGGGCATTAGAGGGACATGGAAAGGACAGGAGTCCACGAGGTGACCAACAAAACCCAAAGACCTGAGTCCAGGGGGTCCTGCAGAGACTGATGCACCAATGGAAGACCATGCATGGAGAGGACCTAGACTCCTTGCTCAGATGTGGCTCAGTCTCTGTGTGGATCTCTGAGTGAGAGGAGCAGGGGCTGTCTCTGTCAAGAACTCAGTTGACTGCTCTCTGATCACTTGCCCTGATGATGCAGCTTTGCCAGGCCATGGAGGAAGAGGATCCAGGCAGTCCTGATGAGACATAACAAGCTATGGGCAGATGGCAATCGTGGAAAACTCCCCCTTTCAGTGGACTAGGGAAAGGGGATGAAGGAAAGAGAGAGGGAGGGTGGCACTGGGGGAGGTGAGGGAAGGGGCTTCAACCAGGCTATATAATGAATAAATAGTGAAGAAAAAAAAAATACAATTTGCCTAAGTCATGGTGAATTTGGGAAATATTTGCATTGGTGAATTTTTGTTTGGTTGGTTTTTGTTGTTGTTTTTTTTTTGTTTGTTTGTTTTTTGTTGTTGGGTTGGGTTTTTGTTGTTTTGTTGTTCTGTATTGTTTTTGAGGCAGGGTTTCCATGTGTAGCCTTGGCTGTCCTAGACTCGCTCTGTAGACCAGCCTGGCCTCAAACTCACAGAGATCCTCCTGCCTCTGCCTCCCTGAGTGCTGGGATTACAGGCATGAGTCACCATGCACAGCTACAATTGGTTAATTTTATTTCAATATGGGAAGCAATGATCAAGAATGAAAACAAGAGCTCTACTGAAAACATAATATGCCCCAGCTTTTGCAGACTTTCATTTTCACTGTCATCATGAGCCAGTGGCCTTCTGCCCAAGAGACATTCTGCTATAGAATATGGATGTCACCATTAAGAAATATCTCAGGGCTCCTTTATAGTCAGTGATGTGTGACAGTTTGTCTTTTGCTAATCCCTTAAATTACTACACTGAAAGGACCGGGGTCCTCTAATAATTACGAAGTTGGCATTGCTGTGAAGGATTCTCAGCCCATGAACTTGTGGTGAGGCTCCCAGCCGGCCAACAGATGAAAGCAGCTCAGCTTCCTTCTCCTCCCATCAGTGAAAAGCCTGAGAGCTCCAGTCTTCACACAGCACTGGAGGATAATTCTCTCTTCCCACTCAACATAACAACCAGCCACTGTCTCATTGAGCAAAGTACAATTTAGAAGTTTTTCTTAATTTCTTGGAATTTCTCTTTTCTGTAAGCATTTCAATACTATCATATATGTGTTCTTTTCTACAAATGATAATTTTATTTCAACAGCAAAATATGCTCATCTGAAACTGAATACAAAAAGAATGAGTTCAATTTACAAATGGCTGCTTCGCTCCCACAAGCCAGAGGTCTTATGGCAGAAAAATACACGTAGTTGGAAACACACACACATAAAACAGTAGATGAAGTCACAGATTTTGCTCAGGATGGAAGAACATGATCATGATCATGTGAACAGAACTCAAACTTTATTTCTGACGGAAACTCTCAAGCATGGGAGAATGCCTTTATCATCATCATACACATTTTAAAATCAAATTCCAACAACAAAACCAATGCTAAAAGATTAAAAGCACTTTCACTACAAATTTTAAAACAATTAATAAAATCCATTACTTTTTTATATTATTATGAAAGGAATAACATGCCAATGTAAAAACAGAAGACACAAGTACAAAAAGAGTTAAAAATTAAAATGTGAAAAACTACTTGAGAATCCTGTAAATCCTACTAATATAGAATGCCCCTATGCAATCTTTTCACACAGCAATAATTAGGAAATATAATTCATAACATTCCATTTATAATTATATTTTTAGAAAAAATGTGACTTCATCTACTATTGTAATTATTAGAGGACAATAATGGTAAGGAATTGAGTTAGATACAAATTTGCGACAGCCTCTTAGAGGCAGATTCGTTAATCATGTCCTGTGGGCAAAAGAGGAAACAGAGAAATAGTGATGCTAAGTGCTACCTGTGGCTGATAAAGGGCAGGACCATATGCTGAAACCTGGAAGCTAGGCTGCAGAATCCATGCTCATAGCATCAACATACCACTCTGTACGTTGTCCCCCACTTTGTGCCACATGCTGTGGTGAACCCTACCAAGGCAGAAGGACTACAGAGACAGATGCCAAGAATGATTTCGTGAACTTGGGGCAGGGAAAGAATATGATCAAAATATATAGAACACCAATTAGATTGGATCAGAAAAGAAAATCCTCCTGCCACATAATAATCAAAACACTAAATCTACAGAATAAAGAAAGAAAGAAAGAAATTAATAAATAAATTAAAAGGGCCAAGTAACTTACAAAGGCAGATCTATCAAAATTACACCCATCTTCTCAACAGAGGCTCTAAAAGCTATAAGGGCCTGAACAGAAAGCTGTCTTGCAACCTCTAAGAGACCACAAATGACAACCTAGATTGCTATACCCAGCAAAACTCTCAATTACCACAGGTGGAGAAAACAAGATATCCCAAGACGAAACCAAGTTTAAATGTTATCTATCTGCACATCCAGCCCTACAGAAAATATTAAAAGGAAAACTCTAACCCAAGGAGGTTAACTACATCCAAGAAAACACAAGAAATAAATAATTCCATACCAGCAAAAGCAAAAGAAGGGAAGCACACAGACACAATAATACCACCAACATCAAAATAACAGGAGTTAACAATCATTGGTCATTAATATATCTCAACATCAATGGATTCAATTCCCAATAAAAAGACACGGGCTAACAAAATGAACACAAAAACAGGATCCATAATTCGGCTGCATACAAGGAACACACCTCAGCAACAAAGATAGACATTACCTGAAAGTAAAGGACTGGAAAAAGGTTTTCCAAGCAAATGGACCCAAGAAGCAAGCTGGAGTAGTAATTCTAATATCTAATAAAATAGACTTTTAGCCAAAGTTAATAAAAAGAAATGGAGAAGGGCACAGCATACTCATCAAAGGACAAACATATCAAGATGTTGTCTTAATTCTAACCAGCTATGCCCCAAATGCAAAGGCACCCACATTCATAAAAGACATTACTAAAGCTTAAATCACTCATTGAACCCCACACATTAATAGTGCAAGACTTAAACACTGCTCTCTCACCAACAGATAGGTCATTAAGACAGAAACTAAACAGAGAAATAATGAAATTATCTGACATTATGAATGAAACACACCTAATATATCTACATAACATTTCCATCCAAACACGAAAGAATATACCTTCTTCTCAGCACCTTACAGAAACCTCTCCATAATTGACCATATAGTTGGTCACAAAGCAAGCCTCAATAGATACAAGAAAAATGAAATAACATACCTAGTATTTTATCAGACCAGCATAGATTAAAGCTGGACTTCAATAACAACAGAAATGACAGAAAGCCTACAAATTCATGGAAACTGAACAACTCTCTACTCAATGACCACTAGATCAGGAGGAAGGAAATAAACAAAGAAATTATATTCTTGAGTTTAATGAAAAAGAAGACACAACATACCTAAACTTATGGGACACAATGAAAGGAATGCCAAGAGGAAAGTTCATAGTACTAACCAACTTTATAGAGAAATTACAGAGATCTTATACTAGCAATTTAAAAGCACACCTGAAAGCTCTAGAACAAAGAAAAGCAAAAATACCCAAAAGGAGCAGACTGTAGGAAAAAAATCAAACTTAGGGATGAAATTAATAAATTAGAAACAAAGAGTACAATAGAAAGAATCAACAAAATCAAGAGCTGGTTCCTTGAAAAAAAATCAACAAAATAGATAAACCCTTAGTGAAACTAACTAAAAGGCAGAAAGACACTGTCCAAAGTAACAATATCAGAAATTGAAAGGGGTACATAACAGACACTGAAGAAATCCAAAGAATCATTTGGTCTTAATTTGAAAACCTGTACTCCACAAAATTGGAAAATCTAAATGAAATGGATAATTTTCTTGACAGATTCCACTTGGCAAGTTAAATCAAGATCAGGTAAACAATTTAAATAGACCTATAACCCCTAAGTAAATAGAAGCAGTCATTAAAAGTCTCCCAATCAAAAAAAAAAGCCCTGGGGCCATATGGTTTAGCACAGAATTCTACCAGACTTTCAAAGAAGAGCTAATACCAACACTTCTCAACTATTCTACAAAATAGAAATTGAAAGAACATTGCCAAACTCATACTAAAAAGCCACAGTCACCTTGATATCTAAATCACACAAACATCCACCAAAAAAAGAGAATTTCAGACCAATCTCCCTTATAAACATTGACATAAAAATACCCAATAAAATACTCGCAAACCAAATCCAATAACACAGCAAAAACATCATCCACCATGATCAAGTGGGCTTCATCCCAGAGATGCAGGGATGGTTCAACATACAAAAAGTCATCAAAGATATCAACCGTATAAACAAGCTGAAAAAACAAAACAAAAAAACATGATCATCTCATTACATGCTGAAAAAGCCTTTGGGGGAAAAAATCTAACACCTTTTCATGTTAGAAGTCTTGGAGGGAACAGGAGCTCCACAAATGGAGCAACGGAACCAAAAATTATGGGCACAGAGGTCTTTTCTGATACTGATACTGCAAACAAGGACCATGCATGGAGATAACTTAGAACCCCTGCACAGAAATAGCCCAAGGTAGCTCAGTATCTAAGAGGGTTTCCCAGTAATAGGATCAGGGACCATCTCTGACATGAACTCAGTGGCTGGCTCTTTGATCACCTCCACCTGAGGTGGAGCAGCCTTGCCAGTCCACAGAATAAGACAAAGAAGCTAGTCCTGATGAGACCTGATGGTCAGATGGAAGGGGAAGAAGACCTCTCCTATCATTGGACTGGGGGAGGGGCATAAGAGAAGAAGAGGGAGGGAGGGTAGGATTGGGAGGGGATGGGGAAGGGGACTACAGCTGGGATACAAAGTGAATAAACTATAATTAATAAAATTTTAAAAAGTTAACAAAAAAGTCTTGGAGAGATCAGGGATAGAAGGCCCATACTGAAACACAATAAAGGCAATATACAGCAAGCCAGTAGCCAACATCAACAAAAATGGAGAGACACTTCAAGCAGTTCCACTAAAATCAGGGAAAAGAAAAGGCTGCCCACTCTCTTGTTATCTATTTGATATAGTACTTGAAGTTCTAGCTAAAGCAATAAAGCAACCAAAGAAAATCAAGGGGATACAAACTGAAAAGAAAGAAGTCCAAGTATTGCAATTCACAAATGATATGATAGTATACCTAAGTGATCTCCAGAATTCTCCCAGAGAACTTTTACACATCAGCAAAGTGGCTAGATACAAAATAAACTAAAAATTAGTAGCCCTCCTTTATACAAGTGATAAATGGCCTGAGAAAGAAATTAGGGAAATCACACCCTTCACAATAGCCACAAATAATATAAAATATCTTGGTATAATTTTAACCAAGCAAGTGAAAGACCTGTATGACAAGAACTTCAAGTCTTTGGGGAAAGAAATTGAAGAAGATATCAGAAGATGGAAAGCTCTCCCATGCTCATGGATCAGTAGGATTAAAATAGTAAAAATGGCCATCTTGCCAAAAACAATCTACAGATTCAATGCAATTCCCATCAAAATTCCAATACACTTCTTTCCAGAGCTTAAAAGAGCAACCCTCAACTTTATATGGAAAAATTTAAAAAAATTGGGAAGCTAAACCAAGTCTGTACAGTAAAAGAACTTCTGGAGTTATCACCATCCTTGATTTCAAGGTGTACTACAGAACAATAGTAGTAAAAATTACCATGGTACTGGCATAAAAACATTCAAGTTAATCAACAGAATCAAATTGAAGACCTAGAAATAAATCCACAAATCTGATTTTTCCAAAGAATCCAGAACCACAAAATGAAAAAAAGAAAGCATTTTCAACAAATGGTGCTGGTCTAACTGGATGCCTGCATGTAGCAGAATACAGATAGATCCGTATTTATCACCCTGCTCACAACTCAAGTCCAAGTGGATCAAAGACCTCAACATAATAACAGATATATGCGATCTACTAGAAGAGAAAGTGGGAAATAGTTTTTTTTAAGATTTATTTATTATTTATACATTATTCTGCCTGCATGTACACCTACATGCCAGAAGAGGGCACAGGATCTCATTATAGATGGCTGTGAGCCACCATGTGGTTGCTGGGAATTGAAATCAGGACCTTTGGTAGAACAGCCAGTGCTCTTAACCTCTGAGCCATCTCTCCAGCCTCAGAAATAGCTTTGAATGCATTGAATTAGCTTTCTGAAAAAAAGCATCAACAGCTCAGGCACTAAGATCAACAATTAATAAATGGGACCTCATGAAAGTGAAAAGCTTCTACAAGGCAAAGGACACTGTCAATAGAACAAAATGGCAGCCTACAGAATTGGAAAAGATCTTCACCAACCCTACACCTGACAAAGGATTAATATCCAAATATATATATAAAACTCAAGAAATTTAATACCAAATAACCCAATTAAAAATGTGGTAAAGAGCTAAACAGACAGTTCTCAACAGAGGAATCTCTAATGGCTGAGAAACACTAAAAGAAATGTTCAACGTCCCTATTCACCAGGAAAATGCAAAAAGAAACGACACTGAGATTCCATCTTACACCAGTCAGAATGGCTAAGGTCAAAAACTCAAGTGACAGCACATGCTGGAGAGGGTGTGGAACACATTGCTGGTGGGAGTGCAAATTTGCATTGTACAACCACTATGGAAATCAATCTGGAGGTTTCTTAGACAATCGGGAATAGTGCCACCTCAAGATCCAGCTATACCACTCCTGGGAATATACTCAAAAGATGCTCCACCATACCACAAGAACACTTGCTTAACTATGATCATTGCAGATTTATTTGTAATAGCAAAACTGGAAACAACCTAGATGTCCCTCAACTGAAGAATAGATAAAGAAAATGTGGTATATTTACACAATGGAATACTACTTAGCAATTAAAAACAAAGACATCATGCAATTTGCAGGCAAATGGAAAGATCATCCTGAGTGAGGTAACCCAGACCCAGAAAGACACGTATGGTATGTACTCACTTGTGAGTAGATATTAGTCATAATGAATAGGATAACCATGTTACAATCCACAGACTCAAAGAAGCCAAGGAGGGCTCAAGGGAGGATGCTTGAATTTAGCTCAGAAGAGGAAGTAAAATACATGTCTGAAGTAGATGGAGGAAGGGAGGTGGTTGGGAGATGGGGTAGGGAGGATAATGAGGGAGGGAATCAGGTATGGAGAGAGCTGGCATGGGGAGGTTGGTGGAAGGACCAGGAGAGAGAACAGAAATGTGGGGAACCATTTCGGGGATGGGAGAGGCTCCAGGGAGTCTATGGGGGGTGACCCTAGCTGAGATTTGTAACAGCAGAGGATATAGAGTCTGAAGTTCTCCACCTCCTATAGGCAAGTGGGACTTCTAGTAAAGGGAAGAGGACATTGACCCACTCATTAAGACCTTCAACCCAAAATTTGTCTTGCCTACAAAAAGTGTAGGAATAAAGATGTAGCAGAGATTGAGGGCATGATAAACCAATGACTGGACCAACTTGAGACCCACCTCATGAGAGAGAGCCAACCCCTGATACTATAAATGATAATCTGCTATGCTTGCAGACAAGAGCCTACCAGGACTGTCTTTTGAGAAGCTTCATACAGCAGCTGATGGAAACAGATGCAGAGACCCACAGCCAATCAACAGGTTCAGGGAGTGCTGTGGAAGAGGGGGAGGAAGACTTGAGGAAGCCAGAGGGGTCAAGGACACCAGAAGAAGACCTACAGAGTAAACTAACCCTGGCCTATGGGGGCGCTTACAGAGACTGAACCAACAACCAAAGAGCGTGCATGGGCCGGACCTAGACCTACACATATGTAGCAGATGTGCAGCTTGGTCATCATGTGGGTCCCCTAGCTGTCAGAATAGGGGCTGTCTCTGACACTGTTGCCTGCCTTTGGATCCCTTTCCTCTAGCTGGGTATTCTTGTCTGGCCTCAGTGGGAGGGTATGCGCTTAGTCCTGCTGTGACTTGAGGTGCCAGGGTTGGTTGGCAACCTTTGGAGGTCCCCCCTTCTCTGAGAAGGAGAGAGGGGAGTGTTGTGGATATAAACACGGTTTTCTTCTGGTCCCAGGTGTGGGATGTGTGACTGATTCAGATGGTCCACAGCAGCAGACTATTCGCTTTGTGTGGGCTCTGCCAGTTACAGATAGTTTGAATCTAAGGACTCTGGAAAGAGATAAATGCCAGAGCCCAGAGAGTGGGAATCAGAGAAAGAACAAGGCTGATCCTGCTTCCCCCCCTTGCTGCTGCTGGTTGCTTTTTTGAGACAGGAATTTGGGAGAGCTCCTGAAACAGGATTAGGCTGGCTCCTAGGAACTCTAAGATCTTAACCAGCAGGAAGCAGCTTAGAAAGAGAACTACACCCCCTCTCCCACTAACCCTTTCTCTTACCTAGTGTTGGGGTGTTGGAATGGATTGGGGTGGAGAAGGAAGAAAAAGATACCAAGAAATGTAAACAAAAGAGTTTTTTTTTTTAAGTATGACTATAGTAAATAGTGGGAGGGGGAGTGAATGTTGGACTGGGAGAAGAGGGAGAAGGGTGGGATCAGGCTGTAAATTCAGTAAATAAATAATAAATACCAAGTATATATCTCTTAAAATGTCTAAGCAAAATTAGTATCATTTTATGTTACAATTTAAAAAGTTAAAGAGGAGGGAGGGAGCTACAGGGGGGATCAAAGTGAATAAACTGTAATTAATAAAAATAAAAAGGTAAAAAAAAAGTTAAAGAGGCAGACAATGCTTCCTCTCCTTATAACACACACACACACACACACAAAATATCCAAATTCTTTTAACAAGCTTAAAACTCACTATGAAAATAATACACAGTGCCCTTTAGAAGGACAAAGGACACACCAGACATTTCAAAAACCAGACAATCCAAAAGCCGTTTTAAACACAACAATGAAAAGCTGCTCCATAACCAGCAGTAAGTGAAACACAAGTCGAAAGAGCAATGTGTTATTCTTCCCATCAGACTATCAAAACTTATATAAAGTATGCTCATTTGGATCCAGGGGTTAGATGCTTGTGTGTATTTCATTGTTGGTCTATTGACTGGTGCAGAAGTTTTAGAAGAATAGCAACTTTGGAAACAATGCCAAAACAATGCCAAAGTCTTCTTCATGGCAGTGAGGATTGGAATACAACCATCCAAACACAAAGAAACTGCAGTGAACCCTGGGAAGACCAGGACCGGACACAGGCATTCCTGATGAGTGGAATCAGAAGCAGACAGGGGTAGGTGGTATAGGGTGAATAAGGTGTTGGCTTGGGGCCTCTGATGGACCAATCAGAAAGAGATAAGCAGCAGCAGCCTTTAGTGTTGGCTGAAGCAGCAACCTCAGGGAGACTCTTCATCTTGCAGGTGGCTGAGATGGCAAAAAGCAGAAGATTCTCCAAGATCAAGCAAGCAGAGCCTACCACAGAGGGCCTCTGAAAGACTCTACTCAGCAGGGTATTAAAGCAGATGCTGAGACTAAGAGCCAAACTTTGGGCAGAGTGCGGGGAATCTTATGAAAGAAGGGGGAGATAGAAAGACCTGGAAGGGTTTGGAGCTCCACAAGGAGAACAATGGAACCAAAAAAAATCTGGGCCTAGGGGGTCTTTTCTGAGACCGATACTCCAACCAAGGACCATTCACGAAGATAACCTAGAACCCCTGCACAGAGGTAGCCCATGGCAGCTCAATCTCCAAAATGGGCTCCCTAGTAAGAGGAACAGTGGCTGGCTCTTTGATTACCTCCCCCTGAGGGGGGAGCAGCCTTACCAGGCCACAGAGGAAGACAATGCAGCCAGTCTTGATGTAACCTGATAGGCTAGGGTCAGATGAAGGGGAGGAGGTCCTCCACTATCAGTAGACTAGGGAAGGGGCATGAGAGGAGATGAGGGATGAAGGAAGGGCAGAATTGGGAGGGGACAAAGGTGGGGCTACAACTGGGATACAAAGTGAATAAATTGTAATAAATAAAAATTATATTAAAAAATAAATAAGAAATGATTTGCTACCCTGGGATCAAACAACTAACATAATTCCAATGTCCATGAGCATTCAGAATCATAAACAGGAAGATCTTAAGAATGTTTGGGGTCTGAAAAAAAATCACAGTTAATAAAATGGCTTCTTTAGCAGAAGATGCTAATTTTTTTTTTTTTAATGTTATATAAGTTCTGGGAAGTGCTTGAGCCATTCAGGTATTTCCCTTACAAGGAATCAAATACATATCGTATCGTTTGTAGATGCAAAAAAACCCAAGAAGCCAGAGAGGGACGACAGGGAGAGAAAGAAGAGGAACAGGGAGGGGTGAGCGGCAACTGAGACACAGGATGCAGAAAGCGGGGGAGGGGAGGTTGCCTGGCTTAACCCACTGCTCTTTCCTCAGGTGAAGCTAGGCCAGTCCTCTACTGCCCAAAGGGAAACTATAGCCCCGGGTAGGCCAGATCCTGCCTGCTAAGTTTTCTAGATAATTTGAATAGACGAGATTCTCTTTTCCTTACTAGTGACCTGTAAGTTCTCAATTCAGACATAAATTGGTTCTATGATAGCCAATGGGTCCCATAAATTCCCCCAGACATTATTAGATATTGCCAATGTTCTTGGTTATCCTCCAGAATTTCATGGCAAGACTCTGTTGTTGGAGCACCCTATCCTTGGGTCATAAAACGTGGGAAAAAAAAGCAAGGGAGTGGTGATCAAAGGCTTCACCTGTCTACTGGCTAGCTTTCATGGTGCTAGAAGGTGTTATTGTGTACACTACCAGAAAAGAAATCACCAGTCTCACCCATATTTGAACTCTGCGAGTAACTGTAATGCCTGGCCTGACAAGGCATGTCCACTGTGGCAATGGTGGCATGAATGTAAGTTATAACAGCAACCAACCATGTTCTGATTGGCTGTAAGGCACATGAGACGGAACCTAAGCCTGACACTGTGAATGGGGCCAAGAAAGCGTGGCTAGGTGGATCATGAGTCCTAGGGGAGAACCTGCCTGCCAATCTTACTCTGCTAATAATCCAGCGCATCTGTCAAGCACCATCAGAAATGTTTTGTTGTTGTTGTTGTTGTTGTTTTTTAGGGGATGAGCAACTAACAGAACAATGGGTCAACATGCAGAGAAGAAGAAACTGGAAAGTTTTAAACGGGACATAACACATTCCTTACACCAAGGCTCAGAGATATTTATGGAAATGAGGCCAGAAAGACTGTAAACACCAGAGCTAGCGGACGACTTTAAGGACTGTTAGACATAACAGGGCAATTGCACAAATGAACTCACAGTGATTGTGACAGCATGTACAAGACATGCACACGCTCAAGCCAGACAAAATCCCAGTACGAAGGGGGAAGGAAGAGGAGGACATGAAGGACCCTCCCAACTGTGGAACCATGGGCGCTTGATAACTACTGCGAGATACAGTATCAGCTGCCTTTACTCCTGTGAACCCTAGTGGGCAGACAACACCGCAGGACATTCCCAAAAGCCGTTAGGATTCACAAATTGGATTCAATGAATTTTAAAAAGAAACAAAGAAGAAAACCCAATGTTAGGTGGGTGGGGAGGTGGGGGTGGGTCTGGGGGAAGTTGAAAAATGGGTAATTATGATCTAAGCATATTATATAAAATTCTCAAACTATTAATTAAGGTATTATTTGAGAAACAACAATATTTTATTTCCCGTCTTCATTTCTTGGTTAAAATATATTCATCTTTCTACTGTACCATTGATAAACCTTGTATGCTCTTTCATGTAAATTCCTAAAGATAGAAATTAAACAAAAAAAAAATTCTTTTTTTTTTAAATAGTAAGGCTAAAATCAAATAACCTGGATTTTATTCCAAGAACATTATTGATAATCTGTATGAGCCATCATGGAACTCTGCCTTGGCAGGCATCAGTTCCTTACTGGTAATAAAGTAATAGGGTGCCTACCTGGGGGAAATTAACAAGCTAGTACACGCACATGTGTATGTGTGCGTATATATGTATATACACTACTGCTATTTCATTTCAGATTAGATGCTTAAGAAGAGCGGGTTTAAACAATGTGCTCCTGCTTGCACAGTGACTTTACACTTTCAAAACTGAAGAATAATCAGAGTATGTTGCTTCTCAAAAGTCCAGAGAAGTATTTAATTTTATTTTATTATCATCATTTATTACAATTTATTTACTTTGTATACCAGCTGTGGTCCCCTCCCTTATTTCCTCCTGGTCCCTCTCCTAGTCCTCTTCCCCTACTATCTTGCCCTAGCCTATCAGGTCTCATCAGGACTGTCTGGTTCCTCTCTCTCTTGCCAGGGGGAGGTGATCAAAGACCACCACTAGCTGTGTCCTCTGGCAACTAAGTTCATGCCTGAGATGGCCCCTGCTCCCCTTACTAGGGAACCCACATGGAGACTGAGCTTCCCATGGGCTACATCTGAGCAGGAGGTCTAGGTCCTCTCCATGCATGGTCCTTGGTTGATTCGTCAGCCTCTGCAGGCCCCTGGGACCAGATTTTTTGGCTCTGTTGGTCTCCTTGTGGAGCTCCTGTCCCCTCCAGGTCTTTCTATCTCTCCTTCTTCCATAAGATTCCCAGCACTCTTTCCAAAGTTTGGCTCTAAGTCTCAGCATCTGCTTCAATATCCTGCTGGGTAGAGTCTTTCAGAGGCCCTCTGTGGTAGGCTCTTGTCCTGTTCCCTGTCTTCTCCCACTTCCGATGTCTATCCTGTTTGCCTTTCTGAATGAGGATTAAGTATCTTCCCTAGGGTCCTCCTTGTTTAGTTTCTTCAGAACTATAGGTTTTAGTACGTTTATCCTATATTATATGGCTAATATCCACTTATAAATATACCATGTGTGCCTTTCTGCTTAGGAAAGGGGAAGTCAGTGGGTGGAGGGGTGGAATTATGACAATGGATTGGGGGAAAATAACTAAATCAATCAATCAGTTAGCCAAAGCGGTTTAATAAGGAGGAATTAAGCACTGTTAATTCTAAGAAGGTAATGTACAATCATCCCCTTCTCCAGATGGAACTGTCCAGATGACAAACACTCAGCAAACTCCTACCATCACCTGATGTGCCTCCTGGGGTGGCTGAGCTCTCTTCTTTGGACAGCAGCTCTGAGTTTCAGCTGAGAGGGCCCTCCCCTACTTCCAGGCCCTGTTATCAGATGAGGGACCAGCTCTGTCCTCATGTACCTAGGCCTAGGCCAGTAAGCATATCTGGTTGTCTAGCCTCCGTGGTTGGTTGTACATGAGCACATGATCCAGGGCTCTAATCAGAGTCTTTTATTCCTGCTGGATTCAAGCGAGGTAGGGACTCCCTGATATAATAATAGCAGTCATATTTAGAGCCCTAGAGCAGAGCGATACAGCAAAGAATGGAGCCAAAAATATGGTAGAAGCCAGTCTTGAGCCATGAATTAAATAATCCACAGTTCTACTACCCCTTTATCTCAATTACATATATTAATAAACTCATTTGTCTAGTCTTTTGAGTTTTCTGAAATTTAGAGCCTAAAGAAGCCAAACTCATGCAAACTTTGGTACCAGGATATCAGCTAAGGGTGAGGTTAAAGGGGATTAAAATGAGGAGGTGGTAACATGGCACCCTTCAACTTCAGATAGGGAGGAGGCAATATTGTAACCTAGTTCTAAAAAAACAAAATTAAAGCCTAGCTATACTT
This sequence comes from Psammomys obesus, assembly GCF_907164565.1. Classification (NCBI taxonomy): domain Eukaryota; kingdom Metazoa; phylum Chordata; class Mammalia; order Rodentia; family Muridae; genus Psammomys; species Psammomys obesus. The sequence goes on along the minus strand of NW_026596057.1, from coordinate 7,899,211 downwards.
CCCTCCAGCAGTGGACCACAGCAGCACAGCAGCAGAAGAATCAGGGACAATGGCCCTAAAACTTGAGGACACTGGTTAATAGGAATGATTTTTTTTTTTTTTTGGAGACATGGAAGAGATTCTGAGAAAAATGCTAGTTGAATTTTCAAAAAGTAAAGAGAAGAGGAATCCTGTTTGGAAATGAAAGATCTGTGCTGCTTGGAGACTACAGTACAAAAGACTGAAAAGCCAGTTACCTGCATATTCACGGCACAGGTTTGGGAAAGCCTCCAAGTTTCATGGTCCAGTGCAAAGTTGGAGTAGTAGGGGGCACACTGACATAAGATGCACAAGCAATAGCCTGAGCCCCTGAGTACCCCACGCGGCCCACACAAGCACATGCTCCCCTCTTGCCTTGGCCAGATGTCTTCACGTCCACACAGTTGCAAGTGAGCACAGTCCGGGGTCCACAGAAACATCGGGTGCTTTTCCGTCCTAGTCATTTGAATGTCAGTCACTTCTCTTTTCCCCAAACATATTAAAGTCTAGAAAAATCTCATCCCCATCCCTCTTTAGCTGCCCATATCTTAAGACAAACAAGGCTCCATGCCTCTCCCTGGCTGTCCTATGCTCCCCTCCAGAGCCTGCACTCTTTTTTCCTATAACGACCTCAGAAGTTCTTTTTTGTTTTCAAACTTTATTTATTTATTGTAGGTGAGTGTTTTATCTGCATGTACACCTCCATGACAGAAGAGAGCATCAGTATAGATGTCTGTGAGCCACCATGTGGTTGTGGGAATTGAGCTCAGGATCTATGGAAGAGCAGACAGTGCTCTTAACCACTGAGCCATTTCTCCAGCGCCTAACCTCAGACTTTCAAGAGACATCATCCATTCACTGCTGCTTCCCCTTAATCCTAGGACGTATTTTCTCTGACTTCAGTGAAACCTTCTAATGTCCCAGCTAATCGATTTCCTTTCAATTTTCATTCAGCTTCACCCTTTCCTCCCCCGCCCCCAGCACAGACTCAATATTACTTTCTTATTCCCTTGTCATTTGGTGAATCCAAATGACTGCCAGGTCAGTGGAATGTGAAGTGACATGCCACTAAAACTTCCTTCACTCAGACTTATATTTTTTTTTCCCATTTGCTGGAAGAAACAGGGATATTCTCAAGTCTGGCCATGTTATTGTTTCAATATGAAATGTCTCTTGGAGCTTCTAGAGTCAAGGCCTGGATGCCAGCTGGTGGGTTTTTGGGAAACCGCTGGACAGTGAGAGTTCTGGTTAATGAGAGTTGCTTGATTAATGTGCAACAATGGATTAATAATTTGATGACATTAGTAGGTCACTGTGTGCCCTTGATGCCCTTGGAGAGGTGCATCTTCCATTTGACCTGTCCTTGGTCTCGGCTTCCTGGCAGCCACAAGTTGAGTAAGCTCGGCTTCACTATGCCTCCTCCACCACGATGTTCCAGCTCCAGACAGTGAAAAAGAATGAAGCCAGCAACTCAAGGACTGGAACCACAAATCAAAATAATACTCACTTCTGTAGTTGCTTCACTCAATCATCTTGTCAACGAGACAAAAAAAAAATCTTCATCTTGAGAGTGGGACAACCATCTCCTTACTTCTTAGGGATGTCACGTCACACGGAGGCAGGCTCTCATGTTAATGAGCCGCTAAGATTTGGAGGCTGCTTGCTACTCGGTTGGTATCTCCTGGTTTATATAAAATCCAAACCACTCCCATCAAACCATGCATCGCCACACCTTTCTCTCTCTCTGCAAAACTGCAATGTGAATTTTCTCTTGGCCTTCCATATTAACTCTGGAAAGATCTCAGCTCATAACAATTCAGCTTTATGTCAGCTTTCAACTATAGACTAGAAAAGCTGGAGATATCAGATGAGACCTAGCACTGCGTTATACCCCCTGCCAACCTCCCCTAAGCTTGCTGGGATCCCCTGTTTGGGGAATTATCCAATAACATCGACCCTTCTTTGGAATGTCCTCTCCCTTTGTCTTCCAATCTGCTCCGCTTCCAGTTGCCGGAGTCTCTTACCACCTCTTGATCCTCTTTTCAGTTTCTCGTGTGTTCCAGTTCTTTCCCTATCATTCTTTGGACCCTATATTTCTTCCTATGTTATCACCCTTTAGAGTTAGTCGAATCTGTCCCATGACTTTGGTAGCTACCTTATGTACTGACAACTGTAAAACATGTCCCTCCATTTTACATGACTCCGGAACCCCAAGCCATAATGATGTCTTCAATAGGCACAGACAACTCCTATCTTCATTTCCACCCACTCTCACATTCTCTTTTCCTACCTTCTTTTGTCAGTGGATCCCCTTAGCATTAAGCCTAAAAGAACATCTCGTTCCTCCAATGACTATTCATAATCACTCCTAAAAATGGTTTGAATATCTTCCTTCTTCTATATGCGTCTGGACACCAATATTTGCATTTTTAACACACGTTACTTGAAAGCAATATTAAATCCTGGATCTGTACTTGTACTCTTCCAAACCATTCTATAGACTCTCCTGATACAGAAGTCAGTAGCCTTTCCCTACTGGAAATCTATCAGTGGCTCTCCTGTGACTTTGAAGACATCATCTGTCTATTCTGAACTCAAGACATGGCCATCCAAATTCCTACTGCATATGCTCACTCTGGCTTCCCAAGTTGTGAATGTGGACCCACACTCAACACATCTGCCACGCTATGAGTCTGAATCAAAACCAAATCATCTATGTTCCTTTCTTGTGCTCTAATCGGAAGCACGAGAGCAACAGAGCCTTGAACCCTCTTCCTAGCATCCAGTTCATCCCCAAAGCTTTTGAAATTCTTCTTGTTTAATCAAATTCTTGAGTTTTTCATTATTTCCACTAACTCAGAAATATCCACAATTTCTTATCCAAAATATTTAACTAGTCTTCTTTTTCCATCTTGCATCCCCTTCAAAGCCTTCCATAAGCAGCAGGATGCTTCTAAAATGTTCATGTGGTTGTGCTTAAAGACCCTGTATCTGCTCTCAGAAAAAAAAAATAGCTTTGATGGAACTCTGGTCCTCATAACAGCAGACAGAATGTCAGAAGAAAAATTTGAACAACAAAATGAGACAGTGTAAGGCCCTGAGGAGGGAGGGTAATCAGACACACAAGATAGGGCCAGAAGTGACATTTCAGCAAGACTCGAGTGAGCAGAAGCATCTGGAATTAGTACTGAACATGCTTACTTACCAATATCCCCAAGGGGAGAATGAGCGCATCTTCTGTTCTGTGCATAGCCACAGGTTTTGACACATTTATATTTTAAACACATTTGATGAGCATAGAGATGATTGAAGCTTCCATTTAAACTGTGAAAAGCCCAACTTTATGTATTGCGTGACTGTAGTTTTATGTGTTACATGCTGGCATCTATTTGTAGGACTGCTAAAAATGTCAAGGCTGGTAAGAGTGGAGGAGGGTCGTGTGTTGTTTCTGTAGCCTAGTGGCTACCAAGTTTGCCTCACACCTTGCAGCCCGGGGAGGACAGCAGAATGGATGCATCACTTGAAAGCCACGTTCAGCTTTATCGTACATGGTAGCAGCAGTTGGAACGCTGGGAACTAAGGCCCCTGACTCTGCACCTTTTCATAGGCAAACTGCACGAGTCGAAATGAGCATAACATACCCAGATTCATAAAGAAAACAAGTTTAAGTTGTGATAGTATATCTCTGCTAAGCAGAAAAACTATAGAAGATCCTCTTAAGTATATCATCTTGTGTTATAAGTTGCAGGGTCTGATTCTGGAAAATAAGTTATTGAGATTCATAAGCTAACAGTTGCAAATCGAGAGTACTATTTTAATTGGCAGCAAAATCTGATCTAAAACAGGAGATTTATCCCTTTTGTTTGGTCTACCTGATGTGCCCATTCACTTGTTCCTCTACATGAGTAGGCTATGCTGAATGATAGGCTACTACCTCTGACCCCAGGAGAATGTTGGGTCCTGCATAATATCATAAAGGTATTGTTTTTCTATAACTAAAATAATTCTGACTTTCAAGACTTGAGTGACCCCAAAAGTTTGGGGTACTATTTTCCAACATGTGCCCAATTCTCTTATCTTGGGTTACACAACCTCCATAATGTGTAGGATTTTCTGTTGGCAAAAAATGGAGCTTCAGAAACGTAGCTATGATCTCAGCATTTAAGGATCTGTGATTGAGAGCAATTCCAAGCTTCCTCTCAGATCTAACTTAAAGTAGGTTTCCGTGCCATTACACTATTGCTTTTCCTACTGACCAGGAGGGAGCGTTTGTAGGTAAACCTATGCCACACTAAGCCACAATCTAGACATTGTAGGCACTAGAATAACTTGTTGTAACTTCTAATTTTCCAGACACTTCACTTTCCTCATCTTGTAACTTCTATAATTTTCTCGTACTTTGTACAATTTCATCTAAAAGTTCTAAGTAGCACATGCCTTCTGGGAGCAAGGATTGTGCTCTTCCTAGGGTACATATGTATCTTGCACCTGGCTGTGGAAGCATTTTTATGCATGTCGTTTCTGACTCCCACGATCACCCTGTAGAGATTCTATTTTTTATTCACTCTGTACCCCAGTTGGACTAGATCTCATTTAGTAGTGCAAGCTGGCCTTTAACTCATGACAATCCTCCTGCCTCCCTCTCCTGCAAGCCTCCCCATATAATTTTACAGAGATGTATTCCATTCTTCCCATCACACATTTGAGCAAACTTGGGATCATTTTGAATAAATCTCCATGGCTGCAAAAGGGTGTGATTGAAGGTGGACTCTGGAATACATAGATCCAAAGCTTGGGTTTTCTTAAATATTAGGGGCAAATAACCGACCCACGTGCCAGCCTCATTATCAACCTGTGCAGCTGGAAGGACAATCCTGTTTCTCTCATAGCATAAAGGAGAACACAGTTTCTTCCTAAATCCTTCTGCAGTCATTTCATCATGTCTTTCTACTTCTGTAAAAGGTAGAGAGACCATCTAATATTAAAAGATTCAACTCTGCAGCCCTATTAAAAAATGTAATTTCGCTCTGGGGTTTTTAGTCTTAAAAAATACCAATAATTAGAACTGGGTAAGCTTACAAATAAATATATCAAAGTCAGATAATCAGTGTTCACCCACCTTTTAGGAACATCATGTACAGTGATTGAAATTATTATATGGGGAAGGAAAAAAGGCTTACGTCTCAGAACAACAAAGCAGAAAAGGATAGAGGGGGAGATAGTTAATGGTTTTAATGATTGTAAGGCCCGTTAAGATTAGAGAGATATCAAAGCCCCCACCAGGTGAAGGGTTTGTTGTTAAGGCAGTGTAGGGTTTACTAGTTCATACCCTCCATACCACAGCAAGTGATTAGCAGTGAAAGGATTGCCCTCCAAAGAGGAGTTTTATTTCAGTGATAGGGTGTTACAAACAAGACAACCTAAGTTTAAAGAAAAACAATTAGTAGCAAGCGCTAGTTGAGTTAATCAGTTAAAGACAAACTGTGCCCTTGGGAAGCTTAAAAAAAAAAAAAAGCAACAGTAAGGCTTACAGAACTTAGCTCGTACAATTTGCCTTGAAGGCGGAAGATTGGTTCCCTGAAATAGCAAAGAATTATATGCTTTAGTTCAGAAAAAAAAAATAAGGCTTAAAATCAAGTCTGTTATTACATCTTCTCCTTTCAAAACAATGGGAAAAAATCGTCTAGAGCAGAGGTTTCAATTTGTTCAATAATTGTACCTCTGCATTTAAAAAAAAAGCTTTAAAATCATCATTGTTTTGACTTGAAAAGAAATAACAATGCAAATATTCATTACCACATAAAACATAGAAGAAACAGCAAACTGCCGGAGTTAAGACAATCGCTGCAGAGCGCTATTAGTCAGAGACAGCTGGTCAGCCCCCAAACTCAAAAACTCAGTGATCATACCACCCTAGCAATTAGCATCACCGTTAACCAGTAGAAATTTGGCATGGCAGAGAGAAAATCCAACACTGCCTTCTTTCTGAGCTGTCCCTTCACTGTTACCAAGCTGTGCGAACGTGTGAACTAGCCAGCAGCACCCCGAAGCTCATGCAACTACTCACCGTATTTTCAACCTTGAAATGCTTCGGTTTCAATGTTAAATTAATGGTAACAGAAGCAAGCAAAGGAGGATACTGAGTCTAACGCAAAGTTCACAGCAAGGAGCGGGGGTTACGGAAGTTACGTAAGGTGAGGCGGTAGGGTTAACTGCAAAACTAGCCAAAACAAAACGCAAAATTCGCTCCAAAAACAAGAAGCAAAATGAAAAGAAAAGGCTACGTCTTAAGCAAAAGCTACATATGATTAATTTGCATTTAAAAAAGTTGTCAGTCAAGCAGTTTAGTTCCAATGCTTTGGGGTAGGCATGCACTTGGTTGCTGTGGTTCCTACCTGGTTTCCAATTGTGCTTTTCTTGTGAACCTGACTGCTCCTCTGCTGAGCACTGAGAAAAGCAAAGGAGAGCAGCACTGAAGAAACTCAGACGTTTTCTCTGAACATGTAACAGACACTAAAATACATCACACACTTAAAAAAAATAAATAAATAAAACCTCAAGGCAGAAGTCATAGCAACAAGCCAGGTCCATCTGATTCTGGAAGATAAAACAACCCAGCGGGATTTCTCACAGCAATTAGCAACCAGAAACAAAAACTATAATTACTCCATATGGAGAAAAAACAAAAAACAAACAAACAAACAAAAAAACCTACATTAACACTGATGGGTTGGTGATGGGTTGGGGGGAGGGGCTTCCCACAGTGTGCAGAATAAACATCCAATTAATGAAGGAGTATCAAATGAATGCTTACGGAATGTACACTACTTCCTATGCTCTAGTGTTTTTAATTCACACAACCCTGTGACATGCATTTTTCTTTTTTTTTTTTTTTTTGGTTCCGTACCCCCTACTCCCATCAGCACCGTTCTATTCAGAGGCCAAAGCCAAAGTCCTTGCCATAGGTTTCAAGGCTCTACCCAACTGCTGCCCACTCTCTGTCACTGTGACGCAGATCCTCTTCCCTTCAGCTCACTTGGTGGAGTTCAGTCACCATGGCCTCTGCCAGAGCCGCCCAGAATGGCCCTACACAAGAGGCTTGATGCTAGCTTACTGCTCTAAAGAGGTTTCTTTTACACTTCCGCAAGGCTCCTCATGTCTTTTCAAGTGTTAGTCCGATTTTATCTTTTCAGTGAGGCCTCAGTTGGCCACTATTTAAGAGTGGATCCATGCTTTCATACAGGGACTCTCTCTCTGTTTCTCATGGTGACATTTCACCTTCCAACGTGTTATAATTTGTTTTGTGTCTCTACACACCCCTCTACATCAAACTGGAAGACACAAGATTTTGTGTCTGGTTTGCTGACTGCTTACAGAGGTCCTGTCACAAACATGGCAGCAGAAGGTATTGAATGAAGAGTCCATGAGGCTTGTGTCATATTCCCCGCTTCACAGTGAGCCCAGAAGGGAGGTGTAAAGTCAGTTGTCACTCTTAACAGCTTAGCCCTAGAGTCTACACTGTTCAGTTCTTATGAGAATGGAGGCTCTAGCACGGGCAACTCCAGATGTATCATAAGAAAACACAGTTCACTTTGGGTGTTCTGGCAAGACCAACAATTCCCTACCCTCAGTCAGTTCATCTAAGGTGTTTAGGCCGTGTTCAGAGAACAGCGGAATGACCTGGAGTACAGAAGATTGAAGTCGTAAGCTTAAAGCTTCTGGGTGGTATGGTTCTGTAGCCAGAACCTTAGAACAGTTGTTCAACCCAGCAGCTTTTCGAAATCTCCTGATATAGTTAAGCTACTTGCCTTCACTCAAACTCAAAACCACACACTGCGCTCAGCTGAGGCTGGGCCGGGTGGGCGGAGAAAGGTAACACGACATTTTCGGCTGCTGGAGACACTTTGTGTGTGTGTTTGTTTTTCATTACTAATTTACTAATTTTAGCTTCTTGCCTTTGGCTTGGTTTTGTAATTTCTAGCTAAATGCCCAATTCCCTTCATTTCTTTTCAGCCATTCCTTTGAGGAATCTCAGGCCACGAGTTTAGCAGTTTGTAAGAATGGGTGTCAAAGCCTGCATGACTTTGGGGCCAGGATCCTATGAGGCCACACTGCCCTCTGGCTGCCCACCAAACCTGCCAACACTGGGTGGTGTCTCAAATACTACTCTTGTGAGTTTCAGTCTCTTTCCTACATTGTCTCTCCAAAGACACCTTCCCAGAAGCCTCCAGAGCTCATCTGTCTTCTTGAAATAAGAAGAAAAATGTCTGCTGCGATGGGAGTGTACCTCGGCTGTGGCCGACTTCCAATACGTGCTGGTGTTTTGAGGGGACACACCTTTAAGGAGCCTCTGATCAGTGGGATCATTTAGAAGCTACAACAGACCCAGAAGTGAGCCTCGTTTTTGTAAATTCCTGTGGACTTAATGTTTATGTATAGATCCCCTTAAAATAACACAGGGGAGGGGGGAAAGGCAGAAATCAGGACAGAATATAACCCTAGGCAGGGCTTGTCCTCGTTAGACCACAGCTTCTCCGTGGCAAAGTGTGAAGGTTGAACTGTCAGGGTGTGGGTGGCTTGGACAGAGAAGGGAGGTGGACTGAATGAGTTGTTTCTTGTTCAGGGTTTTGCCTGTCTGGGTGGTTAGTTTTTTTTTTTTGTTTTGTTTGTTTGTTTGTTTTCCTGTTTGGGGTTTTCTGCAGTGTTAGTGACTGAGCCTAAGACTGCCTACATAGTAGGAAAAAACAAAAAAACAAAAACCAACAGCTTTCACTGACATACGCACACAGCCTTCCTAGGCTCCTTCTCGATCCAAACCTCCTGGAGAGACAACATTCCTCTCGCAGCTTATTAGCAATATTAGATAAAGAGCATTTCCCACTAGCAGAGGTTCTGTAAGAAAACATGTTTCTTTACTATCTACCACTGACACAATCACATAAGGAAAATGGATTATTTGTAAGTCAATCTGAAATTAGAATAAACACTGACTACAGTTACTTTGTACCTAATGAATACCTTTATTTTTTCCCCAGCAACTGCCCCTATAAATTCAAATATATGGCTGGTAATTATGCACTTAGGTTCACTCAGTTGTTCCATAAATAATAAAAATGTAAGCTATTTAATTATAATATACCCATTATCATAACCCTTGATAACTGAATTGTTGAATTATTTACTGTGTTCATAATAAAACATGTGGGCTGTTGCACAGAGAAACCTTGTCTCCAAAACAAAACAAAAAAAGTGAAGAATTTAAGTTGAGTCCTTGGATATATTCTTGGATATGGATACTTAATTGGTTATATCAGATATATTTTGCTAATATACAATGCTTTAATAACCTGACATAAACCAAAAATGTTAGTGCAGCAACCTTAAAGAAGAGGTAGACATGAATAAGGTATGGTCCTTTTAGCCAAAAGTATTAGTTCATGTAAGGGATGTGTGTGTGTGTTTGTGTATGTAATATATATATATATATATATATATATATATATATATATATATATATTGCATTTACACACATTCAAAACATAACAAATAAAAGATAAGCTTTCTTAAAACAAGAGAATATATTAGAAAAAAGGAGTCCTAATTTCAGATTGGAAATAAAATTACCTCAGCTTTTATTATGTGTGTGAATGTTTGTTGTTAATTCTATAATTCTTTGATTATACACAAGGCACAGTGCAAGGTTTTGCCAGATACTGCAGCATAAAACAATACTGAATTTATTAAATTTGTATTTGATATGTAATGATTTTTAAAACAAATAAAAAATTGATTTTTCTAAAAACTAAGAGTCCATTAGAAGGATTTGAATCTAAACAAACAAAAAAGCCCGTAATATCACTTCTTCCTTTGTATACTCCTCTGCGTATAATGCAAAGGCAGAAGACTGCCAAAGAGGTGTGTGAGCATTCATCAACCAAGTCCTACACATGGCGATTGCTTGCAACATTCAGAGACAAGAAGTACTAGTTCACTCTGCTGTCCTGAGATGTGTACAGAAAACTTAAAATATAAATTTTAACACAAGAAAACCTCCATTGTATCCCACAAGAACAGTGTTAGCAAAGCCAAGGTGTAGCGAGGGAAGGATTCTGGGAAGCTGCAGGTAAAACTCCAATGCTGTAATTATGGACTCAGCTTGGAAATGACCTTAAAGGCCTTCTGGACCAATAAATAGATATTGGGGCCAGTTACAGAGAATTTGGCCATCAGAGAACAGCAGACAGCATTCAGCATTTCTAAGCCAGAAAATACCATGACCAATGATTTTTTTTTTTTTTAATAAAAATTACTTCCCCAAAATGGGTTATATTGACTCCAAAGCCAGGAAGAGAAGGCGCAGCCAGACCAGACCAGCTCCTTCAGATGTCGGAGTCCTCCTCAGCGTTCAAAACCAAATCAGATCAAGCTCCGTCTGTGGAGTCTGTCTTCTGAGAGGCCTCCAGGTATCTCTCCTTGCCACGCACCCCCAAGCCTTCAGTTTGTGCCCGCGCTGTACAAACAGACTGGTGTAGCAGGCAGGTCATTTCCGCCTCTCCAGCAGTCCCTGCTCTTTGACAGCAGGCGGGGTCCTGCATGCCGCTTACCCTCTTGCACCACTTTACCATTGGTAGGGCCAAACACCACGTTTAAGCTAGTTTCTGAGGAAATGCGTTTTAATGTGTGCGTTTGTTTGTTTGATTGATTGTTTGTTTTTGTAGGGGGAGGATTTTAGGAGGAAAATCTGCAGGAGTCATTTCTCTCCTTTCAATCATGTGGTCCCTGGGATTGAACTCAGGTTTCAGGTTTGCCAGCAGCACTATTACCTACTGAGGCATCTCACGAGCTCCTTCAGAAACATTTTGGAGGCACCAACCAAGGGCAATGCATAGTCTGCACCTAGGTTCTTTACTTATAAATACCCAATGGGCATCTTAGGCTTCATGTGGGCCCAACAGTCAAGGGAGTGGGGGACATCTCTGACATGGACTGTGTTACTGCTTTTTTATCACTTCGCCCTGTTGGGACTGCCCTACTAGGCCACAGGGGAGGGAAATGAACTCAATCCTCATGTGAATAGATGAGTGGGGGTGACTGGATTGGGGGGGGCTACCCTATTCTGAAGAAATAGGGGAGGGAGGATGCTGAAGTGTGGGTGGGACTAGGAGGAGAAGAGGGAAGGACCTATGACTGAGTTGGAAATTGAATTAATTAATTAAAAAAAGAGAGAAAAGAAAAAGTTAAAAAAATTAAGAAATGTTTTGGGGATTTTATTTTTATGTCATCCTTATATATAATCTAACTATCAATGTTTAGCTGCTAAAGGAATGTAAATACTCTGAAGAAACATAGTATAGGCATCTAGTAAAGAAACAGTAATGTTTACTTGAGGACTACAAAATGCTCAAACTTGCTGGACTATGAAGTTGGGGGATAGGTTACAGGGGGCTGACGACATTGTAACAAGCTGAAGTGCTAAGCAGAAGACAGGGATAGAAGGCTTTGGAAACCATGCTAATTAATTCAGACTTTATACCGAAAGCAATAAAGAATCCCAGAAAGAACGAAAAAGACCAGGATAGGAGGCAGGAAAACTATTATAGCAACCCAGTTAAGAGAAGACAAACTTCTGTAAAGCAGTGAGGAAGGAAGTAGTCAAACTCAGAAAGATAACATGGAAATAAAGCCAAATAGAGTTGACAAGGATGGGGAGGAGGGGGAGTAGATAGAGAATAAGCATAGAATGACATCAGGTTTCTAGTTTGAGCAACTGAGGGAGCATCCACAGAGAGAGGAAACACGGGAAGAAGTGGAGGTTATGACACTGAAATGTGTTCGAGGGGATGCTGGCTTGAGGACCCTTTTGAACACATGAGCAGAACATGCTGGACGAGGCTGAACATCACACACGTAGTCGGGGAAAAGGTCCCAGAATGCAGGTCTGGATTCAGAGTCTTGCAACAAAGCTGGTACCCAAGCACTGGAGGCAATGAGATTGGTCAGACATAATGCAATGAATAACAAAGGTAGCAGTCTAGAGAAGAAATACAGCAAAGAATGAACAGCCCCTAAAAATGGCTAAAAACGAAAGGCTGGAGTAGGAAGAGGAAAGTCAGAAAAGAGTGTGTGTGAGGGGTGAATCACTGAGGCCAGGTATCTTCAAAAAGGAGCAATCAATGGTGTCAAGCGACTCAGTACTGTTAAACTATGTGTCCTGGGCGAAAGCAGTCCAAATAGAGTCGGTGGCAGAGACCAGACTAGAGGGGGTTAAAAAGTGAAAGATAAAAGAGAAAGAAGAGAAGAAGGTATAAAGAGACTCTAAGACAACGTAAAGGGGCTCAGGGGCGGCAAGGAAATGGAGAATTCATCAGAAACATGGGCTTGGGAGTTAAGTCAAGACTTCAAGACTAAAAGGTGGAGCAGAGGCCACAGGGGGCCATTCTTTGTAGTCTAGCGGCAGCCCTTGGGCTCAGTCAGGGGTAACTAAAAGACCTTATTTCCTATCACTATAGGACACCACCAAGCTATCAGCAAAGGAGGGCTCAGTAATGCCCATAGCTGAACAATTCTCCAGAACGGTAGCTGGTAGGCAGGTGTGGCAACTAAATTAAAACTTTATTTTTGTATTACCCGTTTCGCTAGCACATTTCAACTGCTCCATAGCCACGTGTGACTAGTGGGTCCCACACTGATCAGCACACTGTCAGTGTGTCTCTCGTTTCTAAGCCTGTTGGGCACACTGCAGTGGGGTAAAGAAGGTCTGTCAGAGAGTTGCCTCAGGCTACCCCAGAAGATGAGACCACTCCTCAGATGCCAGGGAGTTCAACTTACCATAGATGGGTTGGGTCTGACTCCATCCAATCAGATTCAATCAAAAAGGAGCGAAGAGCGTCTAAAGGACCTTCAGTGAGTTTCTAGATGAGTATTATATGTGAAAATCTTACAGGGTTGTGTGCGAAGAGGAGGGACTAGGAAAGAAAAATCACTTCTTCCTGAGATTCATTTTTAAGAATGAAGACAGAGTTCTTAAAAAAAATAACAGAGTTGATGGGGGGGGGGGTTTCCCAGCTCCAACTAATCCATCTGCAACATGTTTCATACACCTAAGACTCAGGGGAAATTGCAGAAATGCAACAACATCGAGAGAGAGAGAGAGAGAGAGAGAGAGAGAGAGAGAGAGAAAGAACCATAGGACCAGGACAATGTTTTCTAGACATAGCAGGAAAGCTGTACCCATAACAATCTCAATAGTATGGGTACCTGAATGAGACCTGCATGATGACAATATCAGTCGAGAGGCTGGCAACCTGAGCAGGAGCAAACTCACACAGCCCCAACCCTAGATGGTTGCTGAAAGAGGGAAAACTGTTTGTTCCAGGAATAGTCACCATAATAAGTGATACATCCCCAGCTGGCTAGTCCTAAGTGCATGTAAGTTACACTAACGGTACTCAGTAGAGTGTATGTATGTGTGTGTGTGTATGTGTGTGTGTGTGTGTGTGTGTGCGCGCGCGCATGCGCATGCATGAACATGTTTGTAAAACAATTAAAGAGGTCACGAATCTGAGAGGGGGTGGGAGAGCATAGGACAAGTTGGAGAGGAGAAAAGGAGAGACGGAAATGATATGCAGTACTCATGCAAAATTCTCAGTAATAGAAAACATTTAGATTATAAAACAGGTTTAAGAACTAAAAACACACTTATCTTTAAAACGATGCTTGGAGTATTGGACTTTATAACTCACTTGAATGAGTGATGCTTTTTTTAATTTTTAAAAATTATTTATTTTGTTTTTTGAGATTATAATGTACTTATATCATTCCCCCTTCCCTTTCCTTCCTACAAATCATCCATATACTACTCTTTACTCTCTTGCATATTCATGACCTCTTTTTTAATTAATTGTTTTCACATACATGTAAGTTTATGTATACAAATATACTCCTAAACACATAAGTACAACCTGCTCAGTGTGTATATTAGTTGTATGTGTGTTTTCAGGACTGAATATTGGTACTGGATCACCAATTTGTGTGTTCTTCCCTGGGGAAGACTGTTTCTTTCATCCTCAGCATTCTTTGTGCTAAAGTAGACAAGTGATACTTCTAATGTCTTTCCAAGTTCTTGAACTTAAGAGTTCTACCTGACAACTACTCCAGTCAATGACCAAATATTCAAACGTTTTATTCTTAAACCTGCATTTGAGTCTAAAGTAAAACAAATGCAAAAACTCTGTTATACCCTGATTGCCACGTTTTTGGCTGTATAAGAGAGGGGCACTCTCCTAGAAAGAGTAGGAGCAAGAAACATCATTATACTAGAAGTTATTTTTGTGATAGGGAAACAAAAAAAGAATGTAGATGGAAAGACCCTACCCTCCAGGCTCTGGCGTTTAGTGGAATATCACTGCCTTTGATAAATGGCGACAGAGGCATTCCATGGGATCAGGAAAAAGACACAGCGAGCATCACAGGCCCCAACATTTTCATGGTGCTCACATAACAAGATCTGAAATAAGCTCACTGTATCATTTCAAGTGTGAGAAAACAGGTGTTCAGCTCTCCTCAGCAGACGGGAAACTAAATTGACCTTGGGGTCTTCTGCTTACAGTGGGGAGACGTGTCTTTAATGGTCCATGACTGGAGCCTTCTTTTTCCTAAACCACTGACAGCATAAATCTCAGGGACTCGTAAGGCAATTTGTGTCCGAGAATGAATGCAAGAAGGGCACAAGAATTTGAACTTTCACTTCCCAAGACATTCAGCAAAGGCATTTGCCCTTATGTTCATACAGTGTGACCGCTGGGAAGGCAGGGAACTAATGAGCAACTGGCCCAGTGCTTATGTTCTCAAATAGCAAAGGCGAAGTAGATTACCTAAGAAAATATAATTTAGGAGTTTTTTTTTTTGATGAGGAAAAAGGATAAATTAAATCTCTTAAGTCATGAGGAAAGTTGATACTTTCATCTCAAATGCTGAACTTTTAGTTGAGAAATTATATTGTTAGAGTCGAAACGCCAAGGTTTTGAAGTTGGGGATACCAGCCTTCAGCAGAAGTTCCTGAGGCCTGTTGCACGTGGAATGCATCATATGGCTGAAAGTTAACCGACAGCTGTGAGGTGGGAAAGGAAGCCCCTCGGTAGAGAACAGAGTCTGTGTCACAGAGAACCCTGAGATGCCCTGAATACCACTCTAAAACTTTCAATTAGTCTAATTTCACCATTTTTTCCCTTAAAAAAACAAAGTTTTTAGACCATTGCAAACATCACATGTATCTATGTACATTGAGACCCTACAAGCCTGAGAGCTGGTGTACTCTCGTGACAAAGCTAAATCTCTCAAGAACCGAGAGCCTATTTTCTTTATCCTTAGACCTTCATTTTCTATCTTGGGAACTAAGAAATACTTACATAATTATCCTCAAATATGGCTTGATTTTTCTTCCTTGATGGAAACAGCATTCCTGCCAACTTTAAAATTTATAGCTACCACCATATTTTTTTAATTTTTAAAAGCACAGGAAACACTACAAACCCTTCAAAGTGATTTTGAAATGAATGTTTCTTCATCTTCACAATTACCCCGCATCACACTGAAATGTACTCAGCACACAAATAGAAAGAACATTTACCTTTGATTCTTAGTGCAAAACATTATCTTTGATGGGATTACTAGACGATGAAGGACAGACTAAACAGAGGCTAAATTTGATCAGTGCATGCTGTATGCATATATTGAAGTGGCATGCTGAGAGCAATTAACATATAGGTAATACATATCAATGAAAATGTTGCTTTTGGAATAACAAAATTAGCAACTAAAAATATTCTAGAGGCAATCATACATAAGCTATTAGAAATTTTAATACAAAGTAAAACATGGAGGCTGGGGAGATAGTTTAGTGGATAAGAGTGCTTGCCATGCAAGCGATGGGGACTTCAGTTCAAATCCTTAGCCCCCACTCAAGAAAAAAAAAACCCTCATGGCTGTAGGTGCATTGGGAGCTGACAACAGATGGGTCCCTGGAACTCACTGACCAGCCAGCCTGGCAGAAATGGTGAGCTTCCAATTCAGAGACCACGCCTTAAAAGGAGGAAGGCACAGTGTGATAGAAGACAACCAACTTCATCCTCTGGCCTTACATATGTCTACATGGGCACATGACCTCACATGTCCCCCCCCACTAAGTACCACACACACACATACATATGTATAAACACACATACATGTACTACATAATATATATACATATCACAAGCGTACATTTTCAAAAAAACTGTGAGTCTTGTGATCAAGTCCTTTTGTTTTTATGTACATGCAAAAAAAAAAGGAGAGAACAGGGCAGACAGAAACACAGAGATGGGAGACAGAGAGAGTGATAAAGAAGGAGGGAGAGAGAGAGAGAGACAGAGAGAATTGAGAGAGAGGGAGAGAATTGAGAGGGAGACTTATGATAATAGACTACACCATAGTTTTCTAACTTATTTCCATCTAGTTTCTAATTTCATTGATTTCTGTTCTGATAATTCTCAGAGGGACATAAGATGAGAATTGTTTCTTTTTTTAAGATTTATTTATTTACTTTTACATATGAGTGTTCTATCTGCATGCACACTTGCAAGCCAGTAGAAGGCATTGATTCCATTATGCCACTATGTGGTTGCTGGGAATTGAACTCAGGACCTCTGGAAGAACAGACAGTGTTCTTAACTACTGAGCCCTCTCTACAGACCCTGGGAATTATTTCTTGTTCTGTTTGTTAAATCAGTAAACAAAACAAAACAAAAAAATAAAGAAAGAAAGAAAGAAAAAAAAAGCCCAGCTACTAGCTCCCAGACTAGTTCTTTAAAAGAAAGGGGAGAGTTTTAACCGCACTTCTTCTCCCTCGACAAGATAAAGCCATCCCCTGGATCACAGAGACACTGCACCAAAGTTGGTGTCTAAAAGTTCTAGATTTAAACACTTTCTTTGAAAACCTAAAAATCAATAGAGTAATATAGCCCACAGCCTCTGAGGCAAAGAAATCCTGAAATTTATTGGAAAAACAAAACAAAAAACCCTCTAGCCTATAAAAAAGAAAGAAAGCAAAAGAACAGAGAAGAATATGTAGATAGATAGAAAAATAAGTACATAGGCAGGCAGGTAGATAAGTAGATAGATATTGATTTGAGATAAAGAGGTAAGGCTGGGCAGAGTTGCACACACCTATAAACTCAGCACTGGTGAAGAAGTGGTAAGAAGATCAAGAGTTCAAGACCATCCTTGCCTACATAAAGAGTTTGAGAATAGCATGGACTACATGAGACCCTCTGTCATGGGGTTTAAAAAAAAAGCAGAGTATTCAGTAAAATATAAACTGGAACAATGATTCTGTGATAGTTTTAAGGCTTGAATCCTTCCAAAAGGCATTGGGCGTTTGCTTCATCGCTTGACTTGTGGTGTGCCTCGAGGTAACGTGGTAGCACCCTTTTTACTTTTGACATGCTGCATCTAGCTTATGCACATAGCCACATGTGTCTATAAGATCCTAATTGGCATTTGTCCATTACCAAAACAAACACTGGAGGCAGCATTCCTGTTATGAAAAGATATTTTCATCTTTTCAACTCCTCAGAGAAGCCAGTGAGACAAATGAAGAGCTAGGTATTTTAAAGTCTTACTACAAATACCTGTGACTTACTAGATAACCCTTTGAAAGGCAGATTATCATTTCTTTGTCTTTATTTCTCCTTTGTGGGAACTAGAATGGAGCTGCCTGGAGTTCATTGATTGTAGGGAGAACTGTAAGAAATTCTTACTTAGATCTCTTAGACCAAGGAGGAAGAAATACACGTTGAAAGCCAAGTGATTTTGTAGAATGAAATGAGCAGAAAATGTGGAGGACCACTAGACCAAAATGGAGAAGATGAGTCTATAGGAAAGTCCCATGTAGCAGATACCTTTCCAGAGGTAGGAGAAGTCAGTGTAGCTGAAAGGACTACTGGGTGAGGGATCATGTTGATCATAGAGCTCTGAGAAGTTCACCCATAGCATACTGAAGGGAAGGGCCAAGAAACATTGATGCACTTCTCAACAGTAAGAGCCACTGGATGAAAAATAGACTGATACCTTACATCAGCCATGAAAGCTACAGCCTAAATTAGAATGAGATGCTTTTCTTTGGGTAATTAATTGAAATTCTCCTGCCTAAAACAAGCCTGTAAGTCTCTTGGGCTGCTTTAGTTTAGATCACATGGTCTGTGTGTTTCTTCTAAGTCTGGGTGTAATAAAATAAACTGAGTTGATATTTTGGTGTGTCTTATTTTCTTTTGTCCCTGTTCTTGAACATGCAGGCCAAGTAAAAGCACATAAGCTCTTTTATTTTATATTTAATATAAAATAGGCTCTATTTTGTACTCTTTAGAACATCTTTCTTGCCATGTTAGAGCTATGATAAAGATTCTTCAAATATAAAAAATATTGGTACCATTGACAAGCAAAAAGGTGAATTCAGAATCTTAAAATATAACATAATGAATAACTATTTGTATGTATGACCTGTGAAAAATAGTAACATATTGTCAAATTTATGTAATACATATAAATCATACACATTTTATAAAAAGAAGTATGGTCATCCCAACAGTTCACATCTGAGTTTTAAAAGGATGGTTTTGTTGTTGTTGTTTTGGTTTTTCAAGACAGGGTTCTCTGTGTAGCCTTGGCTGTCCTAGACTCGCTTTGTAGACCAGGCTGCCCTCAAACTCAAACTGCCTCTATCTCCCAAGTGCTGGATCAAAGATATGCGCCACCATGCCTGGCTGAAAAGGATTTTTAAGGCCCCCCTCATTCCAGTTCTGGGAAGTCCAAACAGCCTAATAGTTTGTATTTATGAGGCATATATTTAGATTTTATTTATATGACTGTTTATTGTTTTCTGAGACAGACTTTTACTTTGTAGCTCAAGCTAGCTAGAATTCAACTCACAGCAATCCTCCTGACTCAGCCTTCCAAATGCAATTATTGTTGCTCATCTGTGTTATTTTGAGTACAAACTGAAGATCATCTGCCAAAAAATAATGAGTATTGAAGACACATGACTGTCTTATGGACTAAGAAATCCAATGGCCATGCTTTCTCACGAGAATGGTAAATTTCCCTGCTCTATAACCATGGGCCACTGAGGTAGACTCAGAACTAGCCTGACACAGACTGTCCTGTCAAAAGGTAGTAGCGCGGTAGTACAAATGAATAATGTAGGTTTAAAAACAAAACGGAAGTACAGCAATCAGTTATCTCACGTACTTTGCAAAGCCGATGAAGTCTTCATGGTTGGTGTTAATGTAAGAGACTTGAATGTCAATCAATAGCAAGACCTGGAAGACAGAGAGAATCAAGTGTCATGACAACCGATCTTCCAATTTCTCAAATGCAAAATTCAATAGTTACCCATGTTATTTATCAGTATTTGGGTTTTTTAAATGATATTTTGATCAAAACAGCAAGTTTTTCTCTTTTGGAGTCCTTCGCACTCTGAGTATGCAAGTTAAAAACCTACGTACTAGATAAGTCTGAATGTCACGTGAAGAGAATAGTGTTGTGCCTCATAGACAGGCACTGCCTGCTGTCAGAGCACAAATCTTAGAGCTATTCTGTCCCTTTAAAGCAGAGGCCACATTCTGAGAAAGGCGAGCATATATAAACAATATTACACTTTGGCTTTTCTTTGTTTTTCCCATCCTTCTCTTCTTAAGCTCCCTCTACGCAATAGGAATACATCATCTATCAACTCAGAAAGGGAAAACACAAAGAAATCAGATCCTGCTTCAGCTGAGTGGAGTTCCTTATCTGAGTAAAAGTTCAGGCAAAGCTCAGTTAAAACACCATCTCAACAAAGGACGTTTCCCCGGCATTTCTGTCTGAATCACACATCATTACACACCATCATTATACCATGCTGCATTTCCTGTAGAGCAGGAAACTGGTACTTGACATGGAGGAGATTTGACATGTTCTGTGCATATCTCCCTGTTATCTGCCTTGTGGTAGCCCAGGGCCTGGACCAGTGTGTCAAACAACATGGTATTGGCGGAATCTATGAAGGTATGGATTGAACACATGTGCCAAGCAACACAAAGGTATTTTCTTCTTTTTTCTTTTTTAAAAAATTTATTTATTTTTTATTAATTACAGTTTATCCACTTTGTATCTCAGCTATAACCTCCTCCCAGTCCCACCTTCTGTCCTTCATCTCCTCCCTAGCCCCTCCCCAAGTCCACTGATAGGGGAGGACCTCTTCCTCTTCCATCTGACCCAAACCTATCAGGTCTCATCAGGAGAGGCTGCATTGTTCTCCTCTGTGGGCTGGTAAGGCTGCTCCCCCATTAGGGGGAGGTGATCAAAGAGCCAGCCACTGAATTTATGTCAGAGACAGTCCATGTTCCTATGACTAGGGAGCCCACTTGTACACTGAGCTGCCATGGGCTACATCTTTGCAGGGGTTCTAGGTTATCTCTATGCATGGTCCTTGGTTGGAGTATCAGTCTCAGAAAAGACCCCTGGGCCCAGAATTTTTCGTTCTGTTGCTCTGCTTGTGGAGCTCCTGTCCCCTCGAGGTCTTTCTATCTCCCCTTCTTTCATAAGACTCCCTGCACTCTGTCCAATGTTTGGCTATGAGTCCCAGCCTCAGCTTTGATATCTTGCTGAGTAGAGTCTTTCAAAGGCCTTCAATGGTAGGCTCTTGTCCTGTTTCCTGTTTTCTCCCTCTTCTGATGTCTATCCCATTTGCCTTTCTGAATGAGGATTGATCATCTTACACAGGGTCCTCCTTGCTTAGTTTCTTTAGGTGTACAGATTTTAGTATGTTTATCCTATATTATATGTCTAATACCCACTTATGAGTGAGTATATACCATGTGTGTCTTTCTGCTTCTGGGATACCTCACGCAGGGTGATCTTTTCTAGTTCCCACCATTTGCCTGCAAATTTCATCATTTCCTTGTTTTTAATTGCTGAGTAATATTCCATTGTGTAAATGTACCACAATTCCTGTATCCATTCCTCTGGTGAGGGACATCTGGGTTGTTTCTAGATTCTGGCTATAACCTAGAACCCCTGCACAGATGTAGCCCATGGCAGCTCAGTGTCCAAGTGCGTCCCCTAGTGAGGAACACAGGGGCTATCTTTGATATGAACTGATTGGCCTGCTCTTTGATCACCTCCCCCTGAGCAGGGAGCAGCCTTACCAGGCCACAGAGGAAGACAATGAATCCAGTCCTGATGAGACCTGATAGACTAGGATCAGATGGAAGGGGAGGAGGACCTCCCCTATGAATGGACTGGGGGAGGGCCAAGGGAGGAGAAGAGGGAGGAAGAGTGAGATTGGAAGGGGACGAGGGAGGGGGCTACAGCTGGGATACAAAGTGAATAAATTGTTTAATAAAAAACCAAATTAATTAAAAAAGCACCAACATCATCATAACAGTTAACAGGCACAGTCTTTATGACACTCTAGGATGCATGTTTCCTCGGTAATATCTTTGCTAAGTCTCACCACCCCTTCCCTCACTCAGGTCCAGGCCTTACCCCTATGCCATAATTCAACTATAGACACAGGTATTGTACCATAACACTTGAGTGTGCGTGGTTGCCACAAATATGAATCATTGGCATCATTTTTGTTTGTTTGTTTGCTGATTTTCTCAACAGAAGCAGATACAGTTGACAGCCATCCTGCCCTAAATGCATCCTGTCTCATCACAAGCAGGGACAATATTTGTCTTAGTCTTCATCTTAGCCCCAGAACCATGCACAATCTATTAAATAGATGCCCAGTAAATGTTTGTGGTTTTAATTCTGTTAACTGTCTGTGAAGCTAAAAGAAGAGTCCGTTTTCATGGGAGCAGTTTCTTCCCATGTAATTAGTACATGGTCCGTTACAGTCATCTCCCTGTCAGCACCCAGTGCTGTGGGCTCTGAGGCTTTGCCTTTGTGGCTAATCTCAACTGATCATCTGACCGAATCTTCCTGAGAGTCATAAAGGGACCTGCCAGAGACAGATCCAAAAGGTCACTCTGGGTCTTCTCTACCAAAACAGTTAAGCCAGGGCACAGAAACTGTTAGGTCAGCAACATCATATTTTCATGAAAAAAAAAAAAAATTCCCTATCAGATACAAGTTAATTTTAACTCTTGAAAAATACTGAGGAGTGATAATTATTAATTTATTTATAGCGTTACCGCTCTTCTCTCACAAATTGAGTCAGACTCTCTTAAATATTATATTCCCAGACTCATTTGCCAAGATTCCAAACCTATAAAGTATAATGTTTTAAGTCCAAATAAATTTTGCCGGCGTAAGGAACAAAGTATCCACATAATTGGCAGCACAGCCCACAGCTATCGTGAGCACCCCGGGCACATGCGCGCGTTAACTTGGACTGCAGTGTCGGAAAACAGTGGGAAATAAAAGCCATGGCTCTTCTCAAATCATATTCCTGGGAACGGGGAGGCTGGGTTCACCCTAGGAAAACGGCCAGGTAGCATATGGGGAATGAGGAAAGCAGTACTTTTTCAAAACGTTTTCCAGGTTCTCAGAGTTTCTTCCTGTGGTTTTAGTGAACATGTAGCTAACGAAAAATAAATTTACTCCTGTAGCAGCAGTAACTCACAAAGACAACTACTTTGACCCGCCAGGCATAGAGAAACATCGAGAAGAACAGCTGGTGCCTATGATGTTCTAAAAACCTTTAAGAACAAAACAGGCTTATGAGTTTTCATGTTTAGTTTTGAGGCTTTCTTTTCCACCTTCAATGTTTCTTAAGCGGGGATAGTTTTCATTTTTATTTTACAATTACAATTTTTATTTTATTTTTTTAATTTGTATTTTTTAAATGTTTGTTTAAAAAAATTTTAAGAGTATTTCAGGGACACAGGACTTGAGAAAATGAGTCACTCTCTGATGAGATGTATCGAAAGTATGAGGCTCGAGACAGCACACAGTCCAGCACTTAAATGGGACGTCTGTCCAAAACAACCTGATGACATGTCCAAAGCATGTGCTGCTCCTATGCTACACAGGTCCAACCCAGCAGAGACCACAGGTTTCCAGAGGTGGTGACTGACTCGCAGAGCAGGCCCTCGAGTTATTCCTTTAAGAGGAAGACCTCAAACTTGACAGAGGGCTCAGTGGTTAGGAGCCCTTGCTGCATCATCATATAGCCTGGTATTTGGATCCCAGTACCCATAATACACTGGTAATCTAACATATGCCATGTTCAAGAGGAACATGGACAGGGGATCACTAGAGCTTGTTGCCTTCTAGCCTAGCCAAGAAAGCATTAGCTCAGTGCCTCTATTCCTAACACTGCAGCCTTTAATACAGTTCCTCGTGTTGTTGTGACCCCAACCATAAAATTATTTTTGCTGCTACTTCATAACTGTAAATTTCTACTGTTGTGAGTTGCAGTATAAATATCTGATATACAGAATATCTGTCTGAAATGCGACCCCCCAAAAAGGTCATGACCCACAGATTGAGAACCACTACACTAGCCTCATATTCAAAGAGAGACCCTGCCTCGAAGGAACAAGTGGAGAGAAAATCACGAACACCTAATTCTCTCCTCTGGTCTCTGGGAACATGCAGAAGTTCACATATTTGTACACATAATGCATACGTACTCACTCATGCATGTGTTTATACACTCACATATACATACACACGCATATAAGTAAATAAATACTTTAAAAAAGAGCAAGACACCTATGCCATCTCTAACCCCCGCACTTGCAGAATGGATTGATCAGTATATCAGAGACACAGACGCAAGGTTTTCTCTGCATTCAGTAAAGGCTATCTATTATTTCCCACCTCTACTGTGCCCCAGCAAATGAATAACAGCTCAAGTTAATTCTATGGTTTTAATGCCCTCACAGGTTCATGCTTCAAATGCCTTGTTCTCATCTCATGGTGCTATTGGCTAAGTTCTGGAACCTTGCTGTAGAGCCCAGCTGGCAGAGGTCACTAGGGATGGCCGGCCCTTGAGAGTTATAGCCAGCCCTGGTTCTGGTTTCACCCCTTGCTTCCTGGTTTGTCAGCACGTGAATGGATTCTGTCTCTTGCTCCTGCCACTGAAAACTGTGATGTTTCTCCATATCTTCCCACCATGATGGACTGAAGCCCTTTGAAACTGTGAGCCAATGTAAGTGTTCCCCCCTTAGGGTGTTTACTGTAGTCACAATAATGCAAAAGTAACTCATACAGAAAGATACTGGAGATATAAAGTTATTGTGACTCAACAACTTCCTGGGCCTTTGGAAACTGGTTTGTGGGAGGGATTTGGAAATATGGACACGTGGGATGGAGAAACCTTAGAATGTTTCACATCGTACAGTTATTATATTACGGAAAAGAATTTGCATGTTTGGCCTGTGTCTTGCAATTTTAAGGCTGAATTAAAAAACTAATGGACTGATTATTTGGTGAGGGAATTTCAAAATAGCATAGGCAGGTGGTGTGGTTTATTGCTAGCTGCTTTTAGTAAGAAGGAATTGGAAGCAAAAAGCAAAGTATATGGGAAAAAATGCTGTTTGGGAAGGAAAATGAGCTCACTTGCTTTGGCAGGTAAAGAGCTGTAGCTGTTAAAGAATTTAGAGCTTTAAAGAATATCCAAGCATAAGTAAGTGCTTTGCATAAGATACCAGGAGTGCCTCAAGAATATGTCCAGGGTGAGAAAATTTATATATATATATAACTTCTATAAATATGTATTATATATAATATATAATTTATATGTATATAAATATATAATGTATATAATTTATATGTATATGTATTTATATTTATATATAATTATATATATATATATAAAATGTTGGGACTCTAAAATAACTCAGCAAGTAAAGATACTTGCTATCAAGCCTAATGACCTGAGCTTGATTTGTATAACACACATGATAGAGAGCACTGATTCTCACAGATTTTCTTCTGACCTCCAAACATATGTCAGGGCAAACATGCACCTACACACACACAAACATACTAAATAACTTAAAAGAATGCAAATAACTTATAATAAGGTGTTACATAGAAAGTAAGAGTTAGAGCTTGGATTTGATGTCCAGATAATCTAAGCTCAGAGTTACTATCTTAACGGGCTCCAGTGGCACAGTGGTTTAGTGGCATACTTTACACCAATGATATAAGGATTCACCTTGACTCAACCATAGCCTTTTTGAATCATAGTCACTATGATTGCCTCTGAGTCACCCTAGACCACATCCCACACACTCTCATACAGCTTCTGGGTGTGTTGTAAATGGACAACACTGTCAGGTGGCTACAAGTGTTAGGCTCAGACCCTGATGTCAAGACTGTGTCTGCATCTTTGATATTAGCATGACATGAAGTGGGTGTATTCCGGCCAGAAGTAGAGCCTTTTGTCCTGGTCACTCTAGAAGCTTATGATGCAAATCCTGGGATTGACCTTATGCTGCTGCAAGCCAAGACCATGCTTCAGTCAGCAAGTCTAGTGTAAACTTAAGTCCATGCAGTCACTGGTCTGTCTGCTCACTCTTCAGTTCCGTGACCCTTGAGACTAGTTCTTGGACACTGGGACTGGTTGCTCCAGATCAAATGCTAAATTGGGTAAGTCAACGTGAGAATGTCAATACTTGACCTATGTAGGATCACAAAGATGGTTAAACCAATATACTATGTTTTTCTCATTATTTTTATTTAGGATCCTTATGAATTAAGTCCATACACGATCATTTGAATGTTGCAGCCTAATAACACAAGGTGAAATAACTTATTTTAACTTATTTAAGTTAAATGTGTGCAGTTGACTGTTTTTGATATCAGGTCTGTGATGGATAATTTTCACTGTTAACTTGACACAATCTTGTATCACATAAAAAGAGTCTCAGTAAGGACCTGCATATACCAGGTTGGCTTGGGTTCATGTCTGTGGAGGATTTTTTTTCCTTGGTTATCTGAAAGACATACTCTGAGTTGTGGACATTTCATAATTGGGGCCCTGATCAGTGAAACTGAGCAAGTAAGAGCCATTTCTCTCTGTTCTCGACTATAGGCATGATATAATGAGCTGCTTCAAGTCCCTGCCACCTTGAGTGATAGACTATAATCTGGAACTGTAAGCCAAAATAAATCCTTTCTCTCCTAGGCTGCCTTTCATTGGGGTTATTTTATCACAGCAATATAAATGAGACTAGCCTTGAACTGACTGCATAACAGAGAAAGAACTCGAATTCCTAATCCTCCTGCCTCTACCTCCTAAGTGCTGCAATTAAAGGCTTGTACATTAGATTTTTTTAGAACTAAGTTTTATTGGTCCAGCAGCAGTGGAGACATTAGATGGGCAGAGGGAACCCCTAGCTTGGGACTACATGTCTGGTCCCTGGCTTCATTTCACTGGCTCATGAGTTAATGGCTGGCTAAGATACAATACCTCTTTTCTCTACTTTGGGCTGTTAGCCAAGGTTGTAAAAGCTGGAAAACAAGTGGAAATTATAAATAGTGAGCAATTAATTTTCAAAGCACACTGATAAAAAGTGGTAACAGTGAGTCCCAAGCTCAAGCACAGAAACAGTTTTCTCTGGGGTCCCTCACAAATGCCGCAGTACGCCGAGCTCCCAACACTCCACTTTCCGCTTCCGCCCTCCCATCTGCACACTCATTCTAGGAGAGCTGTGTGTGTGTGTGTCTCTTCCTGTGGTTTCTACTCTCTATTTTTCTCTCCTCTTTTTTCTTCATTTTTTTCCCCTTCCTCATCCCAACTCATCTGACAATCACAAAACTCCTGGAACACTAACTTATGGAGACCATCAGAGACCATATAGAACGACATTCCAATTCTGTCCCGGGGAAAAAGAACAACTGTCCTACGAGGTGATTTTTCACAAGAACACACTGTTACTTGGGAGAGAAAACATGGCGTGTGTCCAGTGCTCCCTCCACATGATGCTTGCAGCTGTGTCATGGAAGAGTTTTTGAAAGCCTTAGTATCTTCCACTATCACGTTGATTAGTAACTAAGAAAAGCCACTTTGACATAAGAATCTGTTATTCTTTTCTCAAATAAGTATCCTCCCTTAAAAAATAATCTTTCCAAGGCAGAGAGCTAAGATTCGAAGATGCTTTCTAGGTCGTTCCTTACAGGCTATGTGAATTTGCAAGACAGTTCTAAATGTTTAAAAGATTCACTCCTAAACATCTTTTCCTCAGAGCAGATTTCACAGTAAGTTCATAGATACCTCTAAGTAAAACATTCAGGTTATTTTTGAATATGCTAGAGCAATATGCAAACCCATGAATATGTGAGAGACCCATCTGAGAGAAAATATGCAGTGTTTCTGGATTGGTAGTTACCAATGAGCAGTGCATGTATACTGGAAAAGTACACAGGAAGGTTGAGGGGAAAACACGAGAGCTTACTCTTTGGGAGCTGGGTCATTTGGGGTTGTTGATTTGTTCATTAAGATGGGGTCTTACACTTGTAGCTCAGGTTGGCCTCAGACCTGTGGCACTCACCCTCACCCCTGCCCCTGCCTCTCAAGTGCTGAGATTGTGGGTATGAGCCCCATTCCTGGCTCTGGATTTGTATTATTGATTTTAAATTTTACACTCCTAGATTCTTGCTTATATTTTAGCATGCATAAGATATTAGTGTGCTAGTAACATAAATAATTCATAAGAAGTAAATACGGAGTTGTAATATGCTTCACTGTTTTGTCACTGAGGACTAAGGCCAACTACTGGTGATAACCAGTAGTCAAGTAGTCAACCAGTTGGTAAAATCCTTCCACACCCCCACAAGGCCTGCCATCAGGCAAGGCCTCACTCACCTGGTCCTTGGTCTTCCCTTCCCGCTCACGGATGTGGTTAGCAACAATCCTTTCTGTTTCCTCACAGAGTCTGGGGAAGTTTGCCAGCTGTCGAGAAAACATGTTTAGGCATTAATACCACACAGAGTTTATACCACAAAAACAGAAGCAGAAATGTGTGATGCTGTTACAGGGGCTGCTCTTTCTGAGAGCATAAGAGAGTCGTGAACTTCTGCAGGAGAAAAACCCCAGCATTCTTTGCCAACTGGGAAGAGACGCCTCCAACCCAGCCCCGCAGTTCTCTAGAAATAAAGCAGAAACCCAGTGTCCTGGAGAGTTTATTGTCAACTGGACCAAAGCTGGAGTTATCTGTGAAAGTGGGCTCTCAATTAGGAAAATGACTACATAAGATTTGCCCACAGGCAAGTCGGTAGTACATTTTCTTAACTGCTGATTGATCTGAGAGAGCCCAGCTCCTTGTGGGCAGTGCCACTCCTGGGCAGGTACTTCTGGGTTCAATAAGAAAGCAGGCTGAAACAGCCATGGGGAGAAAGCCGGTAAGCAGCATTCCTCGATGGGTTTGTTTCAATTCCTGCCTCCAGGTTCCTGTCTGGAGTTCCTGCCCTGACTTCCTTCAATGATGGCCTATGATATGAAAGTGTAAACTAAAATAAGCCCTTTCCTCCCCAAGTTGTTTTTGGCCCTGATGTTTCATTACAGCAACAGAAATCCTAACTAAGACACTGGGCAAATGCATAGAGGTTTGTCGGGACTTTTTGGCTACTGAAAAAAATCAGAAAGACAATAATAGAGGCTTCAGAGACAGTAACAGTGGAAACAGGAAAGAATGAGCACAGTGATGGCTTTTCCAAGTAAATGATTAATTTCGATTATAAGAAAACATGAACACATTAATAACAGCAAAGCACCACAGTACAAACAGGCAAAGAACAAGATTCAGTTAGTGAATCTGTAGTGGTTCATAAGGAGAAGGTAAACTTTAAACAGAATTAGTGATGGTGCAGAGGAAAAGAGAAGCTATTATGTTGTCAAGGTAAGACAACAGGTAAAGTTAGACTGAGACCAGCATGCTTAACTGAGAGGCTACTTCAATTAAGGTGAATTTCCTGGGAAAAATGGAAATGTTTATCAAAAACCTCAAATACACAAACTTCTTTCTGTCTTTGTCTCTGAATAATTCTCTCTGTCTCTCTTTCTCTCCATCTCTGTCTCTCTTTCTCTCCATCTCTGTCTCTCTTTCTCTCCATTTCTGTCTCTCTTTCTCTCCATCTCACTCTCTCTTTCTGTCACACACACACACTTCAATAGAACAACTTCCCAGTATTATAAGGTCAAATCAAAATAGTAAAAAATCAAAGTAGATTCATTTATAAGTGGCCATTAAAATTATGTTTTTAATTAATGTATTTATTTCAGTTTATTTATATGTATGTATTCATGT
Organism: Psammomys obesus; assembly: GCF_907164565.1. Classification (NCBI taxonomy): domain Eukaryota; kingdom Metazoa; phylum Chordata; class Mammalia; order Rodentia; family Muridae; genus Psammomys; species Psammomys obesus. Next base: position 7,869,911 of record NW_026596057.1, on the reverse strand, counting down.
CTCTGCAACTGTGGATGCTTATGCATGGATGGGTATGCCCACACCTGTACATGCATGGAAGATAGAACAGAGTGTCGGTGTATTTCTCTATTGACTCTGCCTATTTCTCCCTGAATATAGAGCTTACTCTTGGCTGAGCTGGTGGCCAGCGAGCCACAAGAAGCTTCTGCCCTCAGATCTGGGGCTTCATACATTTGCAGAGATACCCAGCTTGTTACCCTGGTATTGGAATCCAATCCTGAGCATGTAGCACACATTCTTAACTGCTGATTCATTGCTTCAACTCCTAAATCATGTTCTCGTTTATGTTTAATGACATGGGATTCACATACTAAGGGAAGAAAATGGAGCAACTAAATAGTGTCCTGATGCCAAAACACCACTTCAAATCTTCAAGTACATAGCCCCAAGAACCTTACAAATCCCTAAGTTCACATTTCCCCAAGACTGAAAGAAGTTAGGAAAAGGCCTCCCTGAGAGATGCTGCTTGAGGTAACCTGGGGTCACTCTGTGCACTGACTTTACAGTCTGCATGTTGCACATTTGTTTCCCAGAAATCTAAGAGCCCCAGCCCTTCATTGAGTCATGCAAAAACAAAATCACTGGGTCTCTTAAGGTTGCAAGGCTATTGTCTGGGAGCAGAGAAAGCTGAACAAACACGATATAGCTCTCTTTTAACTCCACATGCACCCACTCCTCTGCAGGGGTTTCTATAGCCGAGTATTTTTATACTGCTATCAGAAAGTATAGAAAGCCAACTGCTCCCATAACCTCGTAAGGACAAGCCCTTGATGCACAGCATGGAGACAAGGCCGGGCCTCCCAGAACCATGTTTAAGAAATGAAATCCATGTATGGCAGCACATGTCTGTAATCTTATTCCTGGGAAGGTTGAGAAACTTCCTGAGGCTCACTGGCCAGTGCGGTGCAGAGAATTGCAGACTCTGTGACCAATCCTAGGCCAATAAAAGATCCTGTCAAAACAAATCAGGTGGGCAATGTCTGAGGTTGTCCACATATGTATACCATATATGCATGAACGGAGAGAGGCGGGTATTGACTAATTCTTAGCTGAATCATGTGATGTACATTTGTTTGAAAGATTACTTTATGAGTTATTGGGAAAATACAAATATATTTCCCATTTCAGACAAACTCTACCAGAGCCAGACCATCCTTGGACACTTTGAGAATACTTCAGAGTACCTTTTATGAGGCTTATAATCAAAGACAAAGAGGCCATCAATTCAAGTGGGAATGAAAGAAGGGCTAGCAGAGAAAAAAGAGGAGGGAGTGTGTGTGTGTGTGTGTGTGTGTGTGTGTGTGTGTGTGTGTGCACACTCGAAAGCGTGCAGTGGGGGGAAAGGGGTTAGAACTAGAGACAACACTAGGCCATGCAAGCCATGGGCATCACTGAAAGGCACCAATGAAATAAGTACAGTTGCCTGATCTGCAAAGGATTCTGGGGGCATCATATTAAAAAATGTTGGTTTTCGTTGTGGGTTTACACATGGTGTTCAGTTCTTATGATGCGCACAAGAAAGGGAGCATTTTTCTGGCATTCAAACTGATTTCTGATTAGGTTCCGCGTACACCACTTCATCAGCTCATTCTGTGGGAACTGCTGGGTGTTTGTGCCGCCCTGCTTCCTGCTTCCAAACATACCCCTTCCTGACTGGCCACTCTGCATCTGCCTCACTACATATCTCTTATTTAAGGTGCAATTACAATTTCCTCGGTCATTATGACTCTCAGCATCTTTTGCTCTGATGTTCAATTAAAAGCCTACCTTGCAAAGAATTCTAATCATGTCTGCCTAAACAGATCTAGAAAGCACCACATCTGGGTTTTAATTCTCCATTAATTACTTATGTTCTATAAACTGTTCATGAGGAATCAGGTTAGAAAGGCTTTGCCACTGGTTATAGAAACTATGTTCCTTGCTGTACATCATACCCATCACACACTAGGAAACTGCCATGCACTGACCCTAAGCTCATTGTGTGTCAGAGCATGTGATGTTGAATCTTACAGTCTAGAGTGCTGGTTAACTATATAAAAACACAGTCACACAAGAGAAAGGCTCTCAAAAAGCAAGAGAGGAAAAACACAAAGAAATCAATAGTTAAACCTGCCACAAGAATGCCTCTTGGGTTTTAACACTCTCATAATGAGAGTGAAACTTCCAGGCACACTGTACATTGGTTAAATGGCAAATTACTTCCAAATTCCTTCTTGCTTAAATCACTTGACTGCTCTTAAATAATAAAGATTCAATGAAGAAATAATAACGTCTCTTTTTTTTTCAGAGTCCAACCCTTAAATGTTTGATTCTTAGAAAATTTTAATGATACATGCTCTAAGAGAAAGTAGCACTATAATAAAAAATAAAAAGCTACATCTTAATTATGATCAATATTTTAAGTGTTATTTAGGGTTGTGCATAATGATTTTGGTGAACCTCGATATAAAAATTTTAGTATGAACCACATTTTTCTCTGGAGGTAAAAGAAACACTTGAAAGGTATTTCCATCCAATAAAACAAAAATTACATACTTATAAATTTTACTAAACATTAATTGATTGGATCATAAGAGGCCGGCTATTCAGTTTCTTCTAGGATAGGCATGAGCCAGCCAAGGTTTCTTTGGCCTCAAGAGTAACTAGTCTGATGCCTCAAGCAAAACTCAGGCTGCTGGGTAATCACCGTTCACAGACCTGCAGCAGGGATCACAGAGAAAGCAAGCCAGAACCAGAACAGTTTCTTGCATCTATTTGACCTGACTTTGTAGGTCTCCCTGACAACAGTTACGAGCGCTTTTTTTTTTTTTTCATCTAAAAGCTATAAATTTTCAGATGTTGGCCACTCATTATACACTGACCAGCAATTTTGACTGCACTGCTCGTGAAAACATTTAAAATTTATTTCATTTTCTATGAATTAAGCCTGCCACCCTCCAAGTTCCCTAGCAATCTTTTACTCATGTGTGACATCTTGTTGGATTTTTTTGGGAGATGAGAAAAAAGTCGTCATCTGAAGAAAGTGTTATAAAGGAAGGAGAATTGCATTCCCCCACGTGCACAAAAGACTGGAAATGAGTGATTTTAGCACAGAGCTGTCGGGAAATGGTGAGGTTACTGTTTGTGGCACAGAAAGATTTTCTGTCCTACAAATAGCATTTGGGAAATCTCCAAAGCTAGTGAGGGTGGGAGAAAGGAGCCAGCTCCTGGCTAGAGGCCTTGGATAAAGTGAGTACAGAGCAAGAAATGTGTCAGCTGCCCTCCTCCAAGTGCACAAATTCCAAATCTCTAAACCTCAAATACTTTCTCCAACGAGAGGGAGAAATGATGAGGTGTATGATGGAAAAACTTTTAAACTGAGAAATAAAGAGAACTTTCGTGTTGTTCAGCAAATGCTGAGGAATTAAAATTTCAAAGTCCAACCTTGGATGGAATAAAGCTGAAAGGCTGTCAGTAAAGGCACGGTTGGTCTCTTAAGGAATGCGGAAGGCGTCCAAACAGGTCAGGCTGGGTTGACACTGCATCAAAACAGTACCTGAAGGTCTTAGTCAGGTTTTTGTCTCCTCTGTAACCTGAGTTTATCTTTGGTAGACACATTAATGAGCAGTTAAGTTGGAAAAAGAAGAAAAACAGAATGTAGGAGGAAGAGCTAAACACTGAGTCTCAATTTCCTATAGAATCCAATAAAAGCTTCAAACAATAACCAGCCCAATTTAGAGAAATTGAAACTCAAGTCTTTTACACAGAGTAAAGGCCATACTGGGTCTACATGGACCCACTGAACCTATTTGATGTTTTGTGGCCTTTCCTTCCACCCTACTTCTGTCATGTTGACTGTCACCTATTATATTAACAAGATGTGATTTCTTTATCCTTCCATTTATGCATTCAAAATTCCTATTGGGAAAAGGGGACAGTTTAGGGTTGCAAATAGAACTGAGCTCAGGAAAACAAGTCCCCACTCACAGAGCTTATATTCTCAGGGTCCCTTCATTGTCCAACAGCAAGCGAAATACGAAATATAGCTCACACATACGTGCTGAGGAAAAGAAAGGGGAGCAGAATAAAAAGACTGGGGAGTCTCCTGAGCGTTTGGGGATGGAAAGATTGTGGAATTGTAGATAGAAGATTCAAGAAGGATTGTGTTCATTTATGCCTTTGAACACACAGCTAAAGGAAGTAAAAGGTGTGATCTTTGCAGCTCCCTCTAGGCCAAGTTTCCACTGCCATGTCTCCTTAGCCTGCTAACGAAAGAACACCACTACAGCTGGTAAGGAGAAAAGAAAAGGAAGAAGATGAATTCAGAGGCAAAAGATCATGTAGGGCACTGATAATTACTAACCTGCCATGCCACAGACTGTGCATTTCTTCAAACAGCACTTTCTAACGCCAAGTTCTTACTGTTTTGTTTTTGTTTTTATGGCAAATTAACTAAGGTATCTTTTTTTCTTGCAAAAAAAAATTTTTTTAAGAAGTGGGGGGAAAATCAATTAATCAGTATCATAGTGATCCAAGAATGTCGTTTCCCAAGAGGTCAATTAATGACACGATTGCTGAATTGTCGTTCAAAATATAAGTTGTTCCTCTAAGTGCTTCCTGCAAAGAACTTCAGGACCTTGAGTTGATGTACCAGAGGAGAGGAGGTAAAGGAAGGCAGATGAAAACTGATGCCCACCAGAAAAATTCCAAAGCTGAGATGTCCCTTGAGAGAAGCCAAATAGCCCATAAAACCCTCGTGTTCCTGTCTTTTTATGCTGTGCCCCAGAGACAACAGTGAGAAAATATCTGAGAAAAAATGTACTTCCCGGAATTAAAAATCTAGCTTTGTGCTGTGTTGTTTGAACATACATGAACCCCATATATTTTAAGCTAATGTGTGCTTATGTGGCATGAGGTAAAAAAAAAATGTTAAAAGATTTTACACATAAAGCAATTAGCGTCAGGAGGTATAAATGAAAACAGTGCTTCAAGTATATACATGTACAGGTATGTGAAAGTATAATATAGCTAGGAGATTTATTATATATTGCCTGGAGCAGTCTTACTTTCCTCTCATAATTATGGTGAAATATTAATAGCACTCCCTTTAACTCTCCAGAATGTCTTGTACTGAACAATGCCTTGTGTTCAAAGGAGTCAAATAATGAAGTGTTAGCATATGTAACACTAATTAGAATTTTTATCTGAAAACTATTTTAATTTTAACTAGACTAGTTTTAAAATAAGAGGTTGATGGTAGACTTAAGGCCAAAAGCCTTGAGCATCAAAATAAAGTATAAAGAATGACAGATGTCTGAATGAAAACCTGCCCAGATGTCATCATTTTAAAAGGAATAACTAAAATACTCTTCAAAATTAGTTACATATTTCTTTAGCAACAAAGAAACTTCAGAACATGTAAATTTTTAATAAGTATTTCTACAGTGCCTCTCCTAGAGGACTAGTCAGTGCAAATGGCTCTAGGGCATAAAAGATAAATGACAGTTCTTTGTTATAAATAAACCTACAACCAGCAAGAAGAGGCATTCGCATGAACAAATGAACACACACAAATTCCCACATCTTAGGCCTGATGGGAGAAACAGGCAGAGGTTAGCAGCTGAAGTGCAGACGAGGGAGCAGGAAGGAGCCAGGAAAGGCCTTGCAGAGGCCCTGCAGGAAAGCACTTAGGAGAAGATGAAGAGTGTGCTGGCTCTATACACATGAGGAGTGACTGAGAAAGACAGGAGAGGAGAGGGAGACATTCCAGACACAGAGATTCATGTGAACAAATGCCAAAGGCAAGCGAAGTCTTAGAGGGGAGGGGACAGTGGCCTTAACAAACAGTGTGACAACAAACAGAGCTGAGCAAGCCCTTGGGAACTAGATGGTGAAATGCAAACCGGAGTGATTAAAACTTTATGCTCAGGGCTTAAAAGAGCATTCATTTTAACGGAGCAGGCAAAAATATACGTCTGGAGTTTAGAAAGGCTACTTGGGTGATAGCATAGAGAAGGGTGAGCTTAAGGGTTTCGAGGTTAGAGGTCAAAGGATCAGGAGGCTTCAGAACTTAAGCAGGGACATAGCATAGTTGTAGTAGTTGGGAATTGGTAATGTCTCCCATAGACTCCGTTTGGAACTCTCGGTCCTTAGTTTGAAGGCTATGGATCTTTGAAGCAGTGGGGCTTCATAAGAGGCACCGAGTGGTTAGACATGGCTCTCTCAAAGTTACATGCGCCACAGTTCCAGCCACAGTCTTTGCTTCCTGGTTTATATAATATGTAAACAGTTACCTCACATGCCCGGCACCACATACTTTCTCAGCCATGAAAAACTGTACTTTTTCTAAAACCATCAGCTAAATGAAACCTTTTTTCATCAAGCCACTGATATAGATCATTTCAAAAGACTTGTTCTGGAGGTGTACATTTGGGAATCATCAATGTTTTGAGGTTGAATGCTAAGAGACATGATCTGCCAACTAAAACTATAAGAGAAGAAATCCCATAGGCAAACTCAGTGTGCTCCCAAGGTTTACAGGGAGGCAAAGATGGATAGTCATTGAGAGCAAGGAAAGGAGCACTCAAAGATGGAGAGGACCTAGAAGAGAGAGAGAGAGAGAGACATGGCTGCTTTAAAACAAGAGTGGTGTTTGGGAATAAGAGTGCCCATTAGTTAGGCAGTCAGGTCCTGGTTGACCGTGGCCATGAGTATCTCCAGAAAGTGGTGGAATAAAGGCTAGATGAAGATTGAAGAATCAACTGGAGGAGGTGGGGGGGCAGATAGGCTTGAGGTAGGGTCTTTCTGAGTTATGGGTATGTGCCGGCCTTGTTGATGTAATAGAGGCTTCTGTTTTCTGCAAAAAAAAAAAAAAAAAAGCTACTAAGAGTAAATTTTCTTGGGAAGTGGGAGTGGAGATAGGATTGTAGCCTAAGTCAGGGCCAGCATCTCATCACAGATAAAGGCAGATAAGGCAGGAGGATGCTCTGAGTACAGGAAAGCTTGAGGACTGGAAGACAAGAAGCCAATTTCCTGGTTTCCAGGCCCTATGACATTGTGAAGAAGAGAGAATTAAGTTTAGCATTCCTGTATGGAGAACAGGAGGAGCCACTAACCAGAGCCACTGGAATATTACTGAGCAGAACTCAGGATTACGCTGAGATACCAGATTGATTATGTCTTGACACTGCCTTTCAGGAAGGTGGAACACGGTTTCCAAGTGTCTCAGGAACCCAGGGTAAAGACCAGTGACCACTTTCACCAACCTTTGAGTTTCAACTGGTAAAAACGTTAAACAAAGAGGAAATTAACTAACTGATCAGCAAATCGAAGTGTCTCACTCACCCGTGTGGTTCCATCACAGTGGGCTCTCTAACTTAAAGACTCCACTCTATGTCTTTGAGGTTTTAGAGGCAAAGAGGACAGTAACTTTCAAACCTTTTCTGGGCTCTTCCATTAATTCTTTAATGGGCTTTTTAAACTATAAGGGAAGTTCAAAGTGTGACCTACTTTCTGCATGCCATAAACTTAGGGACTGCATCCTATAAGACATATGTCAATGATGCCAAGGACCACGATAAGTCAGAAGAGTGTGATAGCAGCGGGGAGTGAATGGGGAATCTTGGAAATCAACAACATCAAAGAACAGTAGCTGTTGGCTGTTAGACATGAGTTCCGGTGGACACTGGACACCGAAGATGAATTGGGAATCAAGTAAGCCAGCTTCTAAGAATCCTGATGCATCAGGGGAGGAGACATGGACTGGTGGAGACAGCGGTGAATGCTGGAAGAGTGTGCCAGTGCAGAGTGGGCCTTAGTGGAAGATTTTCAAGGACTAGAATTATATCTGGGGCCCATGAGAGAAGTTAGCAAATGCTGTGCCTGATCTCAGGCCACTAAATATTTCACCAATAAACCTCCATCCATAACAAAACCTCCAGGGAGAAATCTAGGCTTTCTTTGTTTTACTTCATTTAAAGCAAAATATAGAATGTTCTGAGAAGATGTAAAAATACACAGGAGATTGATCCAGAAAGTATAAAGGGAAGGCGGGTTTGTTCAAAGTGGGGTGGGGGATGGGGGAACAAGAATAGAAGCCAGAAAGTATCTGGGAACATGCTGTCTTATCCCAGCCTGACTCTTTGCTTTTCCAGTAAGTCAGATAAAATAGGAAATGATTAAAAAAAAATAATAAAAATAAAAAGATTCATACATACCATAAACACTTTATATAACTGAAAACATAAATGTACACACATGTGCCAATCTTTTGATGTCAGGCCGGGCCTGCTTTCTGTATACGGGTCCACTGATTAGAGTTACAGCTCTTCTGTCTTACATAAACCACACCCCTTGTCTACAATTTCCAGTCTTGCTTTCTTTAGCAGGAGGGAGAGCCTGAGCACACTTGTTAAATAATCCAAATGTAGAAAGTCTCTAAATTTTTGTAAGCACTCAGCCAACAGCATGTGCTATTTTACTATTACCCTGCCCACACCTCACCAGTAGCGTGGCATTCACAGCTAAGAATTTAGCAAGGCTTTGGCAAGTCTTCAGCTCGGTTTTCAGAGAAACCAAGCAACCTTTTTGATAGGTTTATATCCTTAAAATGAAGTCGGGAAAACAGGTTGGAGGACCAAGGCAATTGCATTGCTCTTTGTAAACGCAGGAATACACAGTACACCAAGAGGACAGGCTTTCTACGGACCAACATATGTCTGCTGAAGCTGGTTATCCAGGTGGCTAGTACAGTGTGCAGAATTAGCTAATCCTACCGGCGACTTTAGAAGCTAATCAAGAGTGCTTTAGATGCACAGGCAACGGGGCCAGGCACCCAGATTGTGGGTTTTAACTAGCTGCTGTCAGATTGAATGCTGGTGTTTAAAAGGTGGCTTTCTTCTCCATGTGCTTCCTCTGTCCCTGCTCTGCCCAGTACCTAGCCCTTGAGACTCTTGCTGTTTGGGAGAAGAAAGACAGGGACTTGGACAACAAGGCTCCCAGGAAAACAGTAGGAATTTTACAGGTGAGCTCTTAGCTTCTAGTTACCTCTAGATACTGTTTCCTCTTTTCATTCAAAATTCATAGCTAGAAGTCTCACTTGTTTGACTCATTCGCTATGCACAGATCTTCTTCAGAGCTGAGCTTTTCTTCTATGAGACTGGGACCAACATTCATGCCCTTATTACTCACCACTACCAGTAACTACACATAAAGCAAAAAGCACCAGAAACAAAAACATGTTTTCCAAAAATGCTCATGGTACCAGCATCAGCTGTCAGAGGTTAGGCTTGCTTTCCCCTACACACTAATACTAACCCTCTTTTCCAATACCAAATATTTCTTTAAAAACATTCTGATGAAGCACACATTTAATTCTGGTACTTATGAGGCAAAAGTAGGCTAATCTCTGAAAGTTCAAGGCCAGTCTGATCTACATAGCAAGTTCCAGGCCAGCCAAGACTACACATAGAGACCCTGTCACAAAAAAAAAAAAAAAAAAAAATTTAAAAAAGAAGAAGAAAAAAGAAAGGAGGGAAAGAGGTAAGGAGGAAGGAAGGAAGGAAGGAAGGAAGGAAGGAAGGAAGGAAGGAAGGAAGGAAGGAAGGAAGGAGAGAAAAGAAAGAATAAATAAAATTTAATTTTTAAACTGTGTATAAGTGTGTATACATACATGCATATATGTGGCTACCTATGTAAGCCAGAACAAGGCTTCAGATTTCTGGAGCCAGAATTACAGGCAGTCATGAGCTAACACTATGGGTACTAGGAATTGAACTCCAGTCCTCTGCAAGAACAGCTAGTGTTCTTAATTGCTAAGTCATCTTTCCAGCCTTCCTCTAAAAATATTCTTTTAGTGGTCTTAGCAACTTAACACATTTTCTCCATATTCTTCAGTGAGATACCACCCAAGCAAGGAAGTTTTTCCTCAACAACTCTCCATCACAGATTCAATATATATTCAAAGTACAGAATATGAGCTTCGGGTGGAAGTGGCTACTTAGAAATGAGCCACTGTTTGTTGAAGCCTTACTGTGTAATATCGGTGTGTTAGCTGTCCATAAGGCTTCAGTATCATTCTGTTTAGTCTTCACTGTATAATCTCAGGCATCATCCTTAACTTCCTCTGGCTATTAACTTACATATGACATCAGAAGGCAGCTACGCTCACCAAGGTACCATCAATGCACATATCGTATAGGTTTATGCCAATGGTAGCAGCGAGACAGTGAGGACTAAACAGGGAGATGCAATGAAGTCTCTGGACACCCAACACAATGGAGCTATAAATATGCAAAAACAAGTGCAAATACACAGGGGCGAGGCATGCTTGAGACGTTGGCGTCGGAAGGTGCTCACTCGAAGAGAGAAGTCCAAAGCAACATCTGAATCTGGGTCCCTGGGCCTCAGAAGCTGCGCTCTCAACCAACATGTGACATTGTTTGTTTTCAGAATGCCAGGTTAAAGTGGAATTGTTGATAATTTACAAGAATGTTTTTATTGATACACACAAAGTCAATGATGCCCTTCTCTAACAATTAACTACCTTCCATCCTAGACCATCAGAATTAGTTTGGGGCATTCATCCAATTGTCCTAAGGTGTTAGCTGTTTCAGACAATGAGAGAAAATATCAGACGGCTAAAACATACTCCTTCTGGTCTAAGCAAAGTTATTGTAGGGCATGATACGAGATTCTGCTGTGCTCAACGCAAAGCTGGTTTCCGCTCTAATCTGCCAGATTCTCCTTCCACAGATATGAAATGTCTTTAACAAAGTGGAGTTAGGGAGATGGAACCATACTACAGGATAGGAAAGATGAGTGAATCAGTGACACACCTACTGGGAAGTTAAAGTAATCCAAACTTACTTTCTTGGTACACTTCTTCACAGTGTTGATCAATTCTTGCATTACCAGGTCCACACTCTTCAGCGAAGGCCCTTTCAGTTTTACTATCTGCTTTTTGACTATTGCTTCAAATGCCATGTCTGGAGTAAACAGCCCTGTCCTGAATGTAAGAAAGAGAGCAGCGGGTTATAACGAATACAGCAGCCGAGTAGTAGCCGGTAGTCCTTTAGAAGTGTTCGAGTGGACGTGCGCCTTAAATTAAGCATGTAGTAGACCAAGTTTTAAACACATATTGGTAGCTGAAGTGGCGTATCAGTCATGAGAATGCTTTACCTCACAAGCATAAGGACCTGAGTCTGACCCCCAGCACCCACACACAAAAAGACTGGACTGTGGTCCAAGCCTGTGATCCCAGAGGAGGGAAGGCAGATACGAATGGATCTCTGGGGCTCATCACGTTTAGCCTCCAAAGCCTTCTTGGAAAGCTTAAGGACCACTAAGGGGTCCTGTTTCAAAAACAAGGTGGATGGCTCCTGGAGAAAGACAGCTGAATCTGACCGCTGGCCTCCACATGCTTACATGTACACCAGGACACCTACACCCCACCCACACACTGGCACGTGCATACACACACACGTGCAAACCCCCCCACACACACACACAGAAACAGCCATGCATCAATACACACACAAACTATATATAGTTACTAGTTCTATTTAGGACTCCTCTACAATTCTATCTTTAATAACCGTAAAATACAAATTTCCATCTAGCAGCAATGCCCAAGCATTGAGAAGAGGAGCATTTGCCCAGACCTTGCCAATCCCTGGGCTCAAAGCCCCGAACCGCACACAAAACAGCCAAGCATGTTTTCATAACATTACAAAGCAATGTTAACTGTAATTGGTCTCAACTCACTATTTCAAAACAACAAAAAGGAATGCAACCAGGCCTCCATAACGGCACAGATCACTGCAGACACATTCCTGACATGATTTCTCCTAAACTGCCACCTGACAACTCTTTTCATATAGCTCTAGGTGTGCTGAGTAATCTAGAGATGACCCCAAGCATAGTGGGGCTGCGTGTGTGTTATGTTCATGTAATGTGCTGTTTTATATGAGAGTGTGCCTCTGTGCATTGGGCTATCTCTGGGGAGCCTGAGACTAACACTCAGCAGATTACGAGGGGTGACTGACCAAGTTTCCATTCACCATCTGAAAGGCTTTCAGAAGCTGCGCTCTAGTAACGAGTGGGCCTCCCTTTCACACAGTGAAGCAGCTCTTTCCAGCCCAGAATCTACTCTTTCCAGCAAGGCTGTACTGCAAAGACCTGGCTGGTTCTCAGTGTGAGCCATCAACTCACCTAGATGACGCACAAGGCCTAAAGGATGAATTTATAAAATCAGCAAGTGACTAAAATCACAAGAATCTCCTCTTTGTCTGGATTTAATTCAGATTTAATATCATAATAATGCTAACTGTGGTAGTGTGCTCCTATAACCCCAGCATGGAGAGCGGGAGGAGACAGGAGGGTCCCTCTAAGAACCTTTTCCAACATAATCTTATCTTGGCCCTGGTGGCAGAAGCTAAGCCACACTTGGCCACCAACCAGGGGACCCCTCCTTCCCTTAAGGTAACCTGTGAACCATGAACCAGCAACCTATGTGGGTTACAATCGGGACATTTCTATTGAACGTGTGCTTGTGCGATTATATGTAGCTTATTCTACATGAGCTCAAGAAATTTGTTTTTAAAAATGTGTTTTAAAACAACTGATATCATAATCTGGATTATATCACTGTTGACTGAATGCCCATGTTTCTCCTAAGACGTATATGTTGAAACCCTGTAAACTTGATGTCACAGTATTAGGATGTAGGGCCTTTGGGAAGAAACTGGTCTGTAAGGTTGGGGCTCTCATGAATGAGAGTGGTGTCTCATGGGAAGAGATCAGAGAGCTCGCTGGGCCTCCTTCGACCACATATAGGCACTGTGAGATTTGAGTAGTATCCAAACTGGAAGAAGGCCCTCACCAGGCCAAGCCAAGCTGGGGAACTCTGATGGAAGTGCCTTCAGCCTCCAGAGCAGTGAGAGACAAATTTTGTTGTTGATAAGCTAACCAGTTTGTGAGGATTTGTTATATAAGGCTAAAGATACTAAACTACAAAGTAACACAATAACCTTACTCTCAGTAAGGAGAAATGCAATCTCTAGCTCACTCCAGACACATTCTGTGCTCATGTCACTCCACCCTCCCAACCATGCTACCTACAGAAGCCAGAATGCAAAGTCCAGCTCCAGGAAGACTGGCTGCAGCTTGCCAGTGGCTGGACGCCCCCTCCTCCATCCTCAACAGCCTGCATTGTCATCTTCCACCTTCTCTCGAGTCCACTGTACAAGTCCCTCATATGCATGAACTTCTGCACCTGCACACGCACACACACACACTTACATACACAGACACACACACACACACACAGGCACACAACACCCTATGATTGAAATTATTTGTTACATAGAAATGGTTCTACTGAAAAAGAATTACCCTTCTTAATCTTTCCCAATTTTTCTCCACAACTCCAAACTATTCTGCCATGTCTCCTTGGAAATGATTGCTTATGAGCATGCTGCACCTTCCTCTCCACTCAGAGAACAGAATCTTGTTCATCTACTCAGGGATAAGTGGAATGCTGTTTTTATTGTGAAGAGTACAGGCCATGGATACAAAATGTTTTGTTGTTGTTTTGTTTTGTTTTGTTACTTAAAAGTTCCCTAGCAATATAGAAAATTAGCACTAAGCCAAAAACCAAGGTTTTCTTTTTTCTGACTTCTAACTCTCTTCTTTCTTCAGATGATGAAAAACTACATTACCAGTCATTCAGAAATGCTCATTTTCTTTTGGTAGCTTGAAGACAGGAAAAATGCGTATCACTTGCCTGATACCGTGTATGTTTTTGATTGCATAGCTTATTTCTCTTCTCAATTCTTTCTCATTGAACTCCATCTGCAGATGCAAAAATAAAATAAGCCACAGTTATGACACTTAATTCCTTTGGATAATATTATTGAATAGTATAGCATCAGGATAACTTGACTGTTATTAATAAATGGATACTCATGTCTTTTGTAAGCTAAACCCAGATGGTCAAAACATCTGTTTATATGGAGTTCAAGGCCACATGGAACACTGGGGATTTCTGGAACTTCCAGCGGAGCAGAGATTTTTTTTTTTTTTTAACTCTGTTATATGAGGAGTGCTGTGTATAAGGATACCTCCTGGACATAAACCCAGTCCCTCATCTGAACACAGAAGTCTTTTTGCTGAAGGTGGGAAAGCCGCGGCTGCCTTTTCTTTCTGGCCATTTTAACCACCTGAACCTAAGACCTCTTTATAAAAGGAAATTAATAATACCTGACCAAGCCAACACAGGATGCATTGCTGTATAAATATTTCCCAGAAGTCCTAGGCACTACAAATCTACTTGGAAGTAGGATCAAAGAGTCATGGAGCTTAGTCTCAGTAGGCACATACAGAGAACACCGGATATCGCTTTGACAGGGGTGCGGCCATTCCAGCCTCGCTCTCTGTCCACTTCCTCCCTTAACTCTACATCTCAGAGCAATGGCATCCCTCAGCTCTAGCCTATGCTGTGGCTTCAAGGCTCAGGGCCTTTATCATTCTTTCCTTTGTATCATGAGCATCCCCCCCCCCTTTCCCAACTCCTACTGCTTAACTGGCTACCCATCCTTCCAAACTCAGCTCAGAAGTCTGGCTCGTTTGTATCCTTGGGCTGGGATTCATGCCTGTGGGCTGTGTTTCCATAGCACCCCGTGTGAAGTTTGTCACTTTACTTGGCACATTTTAATAAAACCATCTATTAGCCACCTTCTTCCCACACCAATACATAAACATCCACCGCCTTGTACGTGAGGTAGGTGGCCCAGTCCCTAAGTGACTCAGCTGCCTTATTAAGCAATCAATCAATCAATCCAAGCAAATACCAACAAGCCTCACTTCACTCCTAAATACTGACACTTTCCCTTGCGTCCCTTATCGGATGGGCACCATCATCCACTCAGTGTCAAAAGCCAAAACTTGGGGGGGGGGGGGAATTTTGAACCTTCTGGTCTCTTGAATTGACCCAAGCCTGGCAACCTTATCTCTAAAATCCCACAATCATCCGTTTCTCTCCATTCTTTCTTGTTAACATCACTTTGACAAAACAGCTAAAAAGAATTTGCATGTCAGAGCTTCTCCCTTGCACAAGAGCCCTTCCAAGACCAAGTGCCCAACCGTGTGTTCGCAATTTTGCTTTCCCTGTCTTTAAAGGACTCCTGAGACTCCAGAAGCTTCGGGGCAGAAAATATGGCTCATCACCTCTGCTCAGGACCTCCTCTTCCTTACTGTATCTACTGCTTGCCCCTGGGCGATCCAACAGGCATCGAGTTCTTTGGGGTTCATTGACCCAATTAGGTAACACACACCTGTGCAAAATCCTCCGGTCGCTTTCCATTGGGAAACATAAACACCTCACTGCGACCAGGAGAGCCCTGGATGAACTGGGCACTTCCCTCCTCTCTAAATTCTTTCATCTTCCTCTCCACTAGCTCTCCACCTGCGGGGGTGTAATCACTCGGGTTTTGTTGCTTCACAGGAGGACACAGCGTCTTCCCTGAGTTAGCCTCTCCGAGGGACTTTTCTTAACGCTGATGTCTTTATGCTGTGCTCGTCGTTAATATGCCCTTCACTCAGACAGAACCTATCTAAATATCCCATGAAAGGGGGCTTTTGCATCGTATCACTGTAACACTTGAATTTTTCTTACGTTGTCTGTTTTTTCATTTTCTGTATTTCTGCACTAGACAAATTCAACCCTTCTCTCTCTTGATCCCTGAAACCTTAGCCCATAGGAGAGTCTCAGAAACAGTTGGAAGTAGACAACTGATAATTCAAGTTTTATTTCTTGAGGTAATGTCTGCGGACTCACTGAAATCAGAAAAGAAGTTACCAGTACAAAGAATTTTATTCCAAGCACTCTGCTGGTCCTGTGATCCATCACATTACATCAAGAGAGCTGCAAACGAGAATACGGAAGCAACGTGGGACGACGGAAGAAAAGAGCTTTGGTTACAAACCTTCACTATCTCAAAAGGAAAGCGTTCGTGGAAAATGCGGTTGATCTTAGCACCACCAGAGAGCTCTAACGTATCTACTTGGTCCCCCGACCCTTCGATTCTCTTCTCAAAGTCCACAGCGAACTGCTGGACCATCCTAGAATTGAGAAAGAGAAACAAACCTAAGTTAAAAGTTAGTTAAAGTCACGCGGCTCTCCTTGCCTTGCCTGACTTTCAGAGGACGAAGCTTAGACTCCTTTCCTGGTGTTCTTGGCGACACCTACTGGTCATGTCAGCACTGCGCACCGTTCGGCTGTGAGAAGCCCATCACAGGAACACTCGTCACTGAGATTTGTTTTACACATTTTAACTAGAGTAAATATATTTCAAATCTCTTTCCCTTTAAATGTGTTCTATCCATGGTGATTATAACATGAAAGGTATTTGAGGAACAGTTGAATTAAAATTAAAGCTATGTAATAAATCTCAAGCGAGCCTCTACTCCTGTGACATCATGCCTGGCCACTCCTAGGCTCCTGCTACTGAAACACCACACACACAGATACACACACACACACACACACACACACACACACACACACACACACACACACACACACACACACACGCTCCTTTTCTCCCGCCATCAGTCTCTCAGTCTCCCTTCCTCATCCTGTAACTTTGTGCTGGTTGGACTAAGCCTGGCCAGAGTTTCAAAGGTCATCAAGATACTGTTGTCCACATCTTCAGATGCCATGATTTATAGGAGTGTCTGGCCCATTCATGCAACTATGTGCTGGACATGTATTTTCCTTAGCTGTCTTGTATCAAAACACCTCAAACTTGAGCCACTTACCTTCTCCCCATCCTGAGCCTGCTGATTCTCCTGCCTTGGCTCAGCCCTCAGCAACCCCTTCTTGGGTTCCTGGAGCACCAATAGATTTCCATCCTGATGGTCACAGACCCTTCTACAATGAGTTCTGGCCTGCTTTTCAGTAGGTTCCCACAGTTTGGCTTAACCCATTATCTAGGATTCTTCATGCCGGGGTCCTGGCTGTTCTTGGGGCCCACCTCTTGTGCATGCGTATGCACCTCCCAATCTAAACAGAAGGAATCTACTAGCCAATCCTCAAATGTACCATGGCCCCGGGATTTTTCTACTTGTTTTGAGTATTTACAGTGCCATTGACTTCATCCTCTGCCTGGCTGATTTGCTTTTTCTGTTTTCAAGACTCAGCTCAAGTATTAACTCTTCCAACAACCCATCATGATCTGTGGCCCTCAGCTACCACCATCATCTACCAATGGTCAAATGAAGCAGTTCTCCACTTCTTAAGCCTATTTCTAGCAAAGTAACTGGCAGGCCATAACATCACTGCCTGTTTCCCTGTCAGTTATTCTGTTGAGGGCAAGGGCATGCATTCAGTTTATCTCTGTATGACCAACATAAAAGAGACACGTAGTAAAAGTCTGTAATTATCTTAAGCTAGCTGGTTTAAACAGAGAAAAGGTAAAAAAGTGTTCCCGTTTGTGATGCTAACTAGGCATAGAAATTCAAATTCCGACATAGTAGAACTTCCACATTCAAATACAAAATCTAATAGAAAAATATTTTCAGATCTCCTGAAATGTGTATATTTTTAATGTCCAAAAATGTATAGTATATAATGGGTTAATGTAATTATAAATTATTTAGGCATGTTCAAGTATCTGCTAATGTTTTCAATGGTTTTTTGTTTAAACACCTGGAAATTTGTAGACTATTCACTGAAACACTAGAAACATTTACAACCCGCAGCTCTGTGGATTCTTCCATGCCCTCCACTGGGTGGTATTGGAATGAGCTGTCCCCAGGCTTACTCTGTTCTCTTACCATCCTCCTTAAACCCACTCCCCTTCTCCTTCAGGGAGGGCCTTGAGTATCACTTTCCCTTGGAATTAATACCTCTCTTCACAGGTATGCCTCCTCCTCTGGGCTGCAGCATTCTCTGCTTATGATAAACAAACATTTACTAGACTCTAACACAATTCCTCATTTATAGGCTTGTCTTCATGATCCCCATCTTGAGAGCAAAGGTTCATGGTCATTGCTGACTACATGGTAGGTAATGCAGAGCCAGGGTCTGAGTAGAGTGTGTGCAAACGTGACAGGAAGAAGGAATGAAGAAACATGTCAGGAAAGACAGGTGTGGAAAAAGAAGATGACTCAACAGTCTAAGTCAACAATCTAATGGTGAAATATTCTTCAGCAGAGACCCTGAGGTCACAGAGGCAAGGACCGGTCTTTGCATCCTAGCTTCAGATAGATGTTAAGATGAAGATGTACGACCACAATATAAATATATTTCTTCTCTGTATAACTTGAAGAATTTTTATAAGAATTTAATCAAAGTCATGAAGAAACAAACTTGGAAATCATTCTACTATTGAAAAATATTCTTCTTCATCATGATATTATTTTTAAGTGAAATATGGTGTGGTGTAATTAAGATACCACTGAAACAACTTGAATATTCAGAAATCTTTTCATTAAAAAAAAAAAGAAAAAAAAAACCAGAATCCTTTTGTGACCATCACTGGAGCAGAAAACACCAAAACATCAATACTGCTGTGCTTCTGACCAAAGCAAGAACCATAGAAGGCATTTCAATGTATCCTCTCACATTTGAGGGAAGATTACGTCTTCCCCTCCTTTCAAAGAGCTGAGACAGTAGTATAATGCTAGGTCTATGCCCATCTGATTGGAGGATAAAGTTCAGGTTGTAGAAAGACGCTATAGAAGTCATCAGATTGGTGAAGTAGTCCAGGTTTACAAGAAGAAATATGTCACCTACACTGAATGAGTACAGCAGAAATGGGCTAATGGCATCACTATCCATGTGGGCACTCACCCCAGCAGGTGGTTATCACCAAGCTAAAGCTGGACTACAATGGAAATGTCTTAGAACAGAAAGCCAAATCTGGCCAAGAAGGGAAGAAATAAGACAAAAATAAGGAAGAAAGTGTTGTGATGTGTAAGAGGTCCTTGGGCACACAGACAAGCACTGGAAAAGCCAGGAAAGTTAAACATGCCAGGCTTGTCTCTTCACAGGAAGGAGATGTTTACCGCTCCACATGGAATGCTAGGAAAGAACTTCGTTTATGACCTGGTGATCTTTTGCTATCTGTAGGTCCAGGTTTCACCCAAATACTATGTATGTTTCTTTATCCCAACCCCTCCCCAAATCTTGAGCATTGCTTCTCAGTCCATAAAACCCATCCTTATGAGAAATGTCACTTGTATTATACAACAACTTTACAGCCTAAGCAACTTCTATATTATCTTAGGGCCAGGCTAGTCCCCTGGGCATTGCTTACCTCAGTCATTCTCCCTAGAACTTATCATGAGCAGAGGTCCTGAGTCAACAGGACCCATGTTTATGGAAGAAGCCATGTGTACTTTGAAAGGATTTTCAATGTCTTAAGCATTGAAAATATGCTCCCCCCAAAATATGCTGTGCTTAAATATGGCTAAAATCAACCACCCGGTGACAGACTGTAGAAGTCTAGCCCAACACTGGCTAAATAAGTCAGGGTGAGTTTCATTCTTGTCTCTCCTCACTGCCAGCCATGAAGTTTACAGGAACCCATAAACACACAATTCAAAGTGAAGACGCAGGAAGAGGGGAATATTGCATACTAAAGACTGGTTAAACGAAAAATAAAGGAATTAAGTTTTTCTTTGAGGTGCAAGGAGTAAAGGTGCCACAAAATAGGAAACAACGTGACAAACATGTAGGCAACACATGAAGTTTCAAGTGAAGCAAGGAAGAGAGAGGTGACCTACTGTAACAGAGCTTTGGTCTTCCTTGTGGGATCTTCCGGTTTGAAGTTTTTGTAGGCTTCTACTTCATGTTCTATGGAGAGCAGCTGACTCTGCAGTTTGTTCCTGAAGTTGGGCAGGGTATCTCGAATATGATTGGTAAGTTGCTAAATAAAACACAGCAAAACCAGACGTGTATCAGCCTGAAGATCGGCTCAGGAGGCGAACTACCTTCTGCCTCCACTGCTGCCCTCATCATTACCTCCTTAGAACTCACGGGCACGTTTGCTACAGACTGCATCGCAGTGTGGGAAGAGGCAGTGCTCACTCTTCTCCGCTGCCTTTGAGTCTACCACACCCTGCTAAAACACACCTGAAGTTACCTGAGGGACTGCCTGGCAGCACGTTAGTATTGGGTTTAACTTAAGATCGCTGTTCATTGATGGAACCTTAAGTTAAAGCGGACTAGAAACACCAGAGTCCAGTCAAATTTCATTCAACAAGAGTGTAGTTATGTCCCAACCTGGTAAGCACCTGGAACCTAATTGGGCAATCATGCCCTTCCAGTGTTCTACTACTCAAAGCCTACTTTATTTCTAACCTTATATTTGCAATCATATTAGTGAGTTTCCCCTACGATATTTTCAATCTGTTTATAGTTTTCTTAGGATGATACAGATATGGAACAATAACCTCAGAAGTGTTACTATCACTGGCTAAATGGGTAGAATAGTGTGGTTTGTACATGACCAACTTGGGTTGGTGTTTAAAAATGCCTTAAGTGATACAGCCAAATACTGCCATGTGGCTTCTAAATTCTCACATGCCCTTAATTAAAAAGCATACATTTTATGGTACTCTGTTAAATCACTTAAAAGTATTCTACTGGTCTTTATTTTCTAAAACTTCGGTAGTTGTTTTGCCCAAGTGGTTCAGATACGGTATCATCTACTGTTACTGACCAACCTTCACTGATGCCCTCAAAGGGCAAACAAGGGGACATTTGTGACTGTCTGGCTCATTGACAGATTATGTTCATAGAGAGGAGCTCATATAGAAATTATTAGGATATTTGTGACAAAGCCATTCACAATATTAGTCAGTGCAGTGAAAACTCAGGTCGGAAGCCTGTATTCAGTGGCCACCCATGCTTACCAAGATGCTCAGCTCCCATATGGAAAGAAAATATAGAAGTACGTGTGTTGAGGACTTATGGGAATGATATGTGTGATGCACGGAAGAGGACAGGCTGACTGTCCATTCCAGTTCTGTTCTTTTTGAGTGAGTGTGCTATCTGGAAAACATGTTTTAAATTAGTGGAAAACAATAATTGCTTCATCAAGATTTATTGTTTCACTATTTTAAATTAATAAACCAATAAATATTTAATAAAACCATTAAAGAGTTAATGGAAAAAATCTAACCTAACTATCATGGTTTGACATTTGAAACAGATCCCCAAAAGGGTACCTTGTCGGAGCTGTGTACGTTTAACTTAAGATACTACGTATTGTGAGTGAATGCTCACACATGTGTCTCCTGTTTGCTGTTCCTAACTCAGGATGTGCTTTGCTTTGAATACTGCCAACAATACTGAGGTGGAATCAGTTCCATGAGAATAGTGAGTGTGTGGGTCTAAATAATTAATTTTTTTAATTATTATCAAAAGCAAAGTGAACCTTAGGTGGGCAAAATAAATCTTATAATAAGAAATGTTAATTCAAGTAATCTACACATTTCATAATTGTACATAATGCTTAAAAGAATAATTTTTACCTGATTCAGGACCTTCTGGAGGTGTGGGGTCCCCATACGATCAGCAATATGTCTATAAGCCGGGTGAGAAAGAAAAAATTTCCTCTCTGCCAACATGGCTGCCTTAATGTCCTTCTTTCCATCTATGTCCTTCTGGCTCCTGTTGACCACCCCCACGTAGCCTGAAATGAAACACAAACCCATGGGATCTGGAACACTTTCTGCCATTTGTTCTAGAGAAACTTCAAGGCTCTCTAACAGGCAAAGTTGGTTTTAAGGCCTAAATACTGAGTCTCCTTACAATGTTCCATCTAAGACCTCACTAATCAATAAATACCTCTGGTTTGACCATTGATAAATTGTTGACATCAACAGAATACTATACCACACCTTTGAAAGCTCTATACACTTTATGAAACTATATCTTAACCGTTGTGTCATGTAGCAGGCAAGTAAACATCAGCCTTAAGACAGAAGGGTGTATATTTTTGTAGCTTATGATGAATATTTATAAACCCCCTTCAAACTCCTTCCTTCCTCTGTTTTCCTATTTCTGTTATTTTAAGACATAGTTCTCTTCTTGAACTGTTCTTTAATACAACACTTGGGAACCTTGTGCCAATCCATGTAAAGTACAGCTAATAATAAATCACTCCCTTTTAACAGAGGCAGAAGTACTGCCAGGCCTCCCTGTGGCTTGCCAGTCGTTTCCCTGCTGTATTAGAAAAGGCCTGAAGAGACCACAGCACATTACCCCTGCGAAGAGGCAGCAGCTTGTTCTCCAGCACATCCCTGGCATCCGTTCCTTCATCCATGAGATCCAGCTTGGTGATAACACCAATGGTCCTTAGACCTGCATTATGAACAGACACAGTTTTCATTACACAGTTTGCCAAGACCTAACCAATTCTATGGGGCATAAGTGTCTCAGCACTAAATGTAAGGCTCATATTCTAGACCCTTCTCCTGTTTCTCTATAGCTCCCTCTTCTTCTACTCTGCTGTCACACAAGTCTGCTGATCATCTGTTGTAAGGGGGAGGGTTACATACCTACTATCCATGAGATAATTTTCCATCCAAGAGAGAAAAGCAGCTATATCACAAATATACTACTAAATACAGTCATGTTTCACATAAACATGCGGATATATTCTGAGAAATGCACTGTATGTAGAATTCATCACTGTGCAATGCAATCATCTAGCATATATTTATGTAAAGTAAGTGGCACAGGGCAGTGTCTCAGTGGAGCTCCTGGTGTAAGCAAGAGATGCCGACGACTAAGCTGCTCTACAATGACCTCAGGAGATCACTATCACGATCTCATATACATGCATCCCACATGAATGGAAGAGTTGTTATAGAGCACTGTAACTGTATGAGTTGCATACACAAAGCAAGGAAGGGAGGAGCAGAAATTTTGATTATTCTTATTAATACCCTTGCAGTAAAAGAAGTCTTTGGATTCATAAAGCATTGAGCACCAGAGAAACACTCAGAGAAAGCAGAGCAGAGATGAAAATGTTAGAATGGTTAGAAGACAAAGTTGATGAATTACGCCAGAAAAAAGTACCGTGAACAGCTTAAGTAAATAGCTGTGAAGGTGCAATGCCTGAACAGTTGGCACCCCAAAGGGGAAAGCCTGGGCGGAAATAGTCAAGATTCAAGAACATCCTATTCACAAAAATGTCCCAAAAGTGAAAGGTATAATTTTATAAGTTGAATGAACTCGGAAAGTGCCCAGCACAAGTGAAAACATATGCAATTTGTCACGTCAGTGTAAGATTTCAAACCACTAGAAACAGAATGTTCCAAAAAATTCTGCCAGATGGATTTCCAAAGAAAGCTGCATACAAATGGCTGCGAGTCACGGCCATCTCAGCCTTCCCAGAAACAAACTGGAAAACTCAAAAGCAACAGAGAAGTTGTTTCAAAATCCAGAAGGAAATAAGTTTAACATCGAATTCTAATTTACTAGTAAATGTGACACTAGAAAAAAAACCTGACTACTGTCTTGTGAAATACCAGAATGTTTAAATGCCTTTCATTTTCTAGGTACCTAGTAAAGCATAATCCCTATAAAACAAGGGGGTGACTTAAAGAAGAAATGAGAACCAGCAGCTGTGTGGTATCTTCAACAGTAGTGTTCCACCCCCTTTTTCTGGAAGGCACTAAAGACAACAGCAATAGCTTGTATTGGCTTTTTGGGAGAGAGAGGGGTCTCTTAGACTCCCCCAAACAATAGCTCAAAGGGTTTTCCAGGCCTGTTATTAAGATTTTTTTGTTGGATAGTTTATAGTTTGGGGGAAGAGCACTGTCTCCCAAATACTCTAACTTCAATTAAGTATATATTTTTGCATATATATTATATGTAATTTTAAGTAAATATAAAAATAATACGCTATGGCTTTATCAAATATCCATAGAGTTATTTATCCCTCCTCTTCCCCTCTTCACCTGGGCTTAGAATCAAATATACATTTATGTTTAAGTACATGTAGGTATGGGAAAATGATGTAAAGACTTAAGTTTTCTTCCTCCACACTACCAAGCCAAATAAAAACTCAAAGTTTTAAAATATCAAGAAGTGGCAGGATAAGCTTATTAGATAAGGGAGGCAAATACCAAATGCAACAGCTACAAAAGTTGAGTGGGTACTTCAGGAAACAGAAAATTAGGAATCAGGAGGCATATAATCAAAGGCTTTTATCAACAGGGTGAACAGTGTCTTTTAGCATTACCAGCTGACTTTAAGGTGTACAAATTAATTAATAATATATCATATGTATTATATTATATTAATATGAATATAGTATATATGTTAAATGTATGACTTTGAGAAATACATATGTGTAATTTTAATTTTTAAAAGCTGGTCATAAAGTGTCCCTTTTTTACTCTTGTATTTCTAAAAAAGGCAGCCAAGTGCTCTCTTCATGAGGTGGTGTACCAGAAATGGAGAAGAGGCCTGTTTTCTTTTTCTTCACATTTGGTTCCACAAATAGGCAGCTTAAAATAATCAATGAATGAACTCCTGCTGGCAGAACTAAGACCTGTACTGATGGGTCTCAAAAAAGCCATTGTCAGAAGAGATGTCAAAGGCTTGAGCCCTGCCCCTGGGAATTTAAAGACCTGAGTAAAACAGAACACATTGTTGATCCCTGATCCCATGCCTGTCTCAGTAGGAACTCAAAACGAAAACCATATGAGATAGGTGCTATTATTTTCTCAGTTATACAGGTTATGAGAAGTGAGAAGAAAACTACACCTGCCGAAGGGTCACAGCCTATAGACATGGAGTTTGGTGGTGCTCAGCCCAAATTCATTCCATTTGTAACATACTGATTTCTCTACACCCAGTTCTCAGGTTCTATAAGTAATTAGCTGTGTTATTCAGCAGCTTAGTCGTGACACCTAGTGCCCCATATCTATAGAACTAGAGGGTTGGCTACAAGTCAGAATTCTGGAGATGGGAGAGATTTCCAGATTTAAAAGAGGTGTCTTCAGTGAGGAGTAAAGAGCAGGTTCGGAGCTGTTGTGATTCTTACTACTGTGTTTCCACTGTGCTTTTCTCCAATAAAGAACAGCCTCAGTGCTGAGAATCAGTGAGTCCTGGGCTTGACCTTGGGAAGACAAAGACACCTCAGAAATCTGATGCTTATGTAGAAAGGAAGTTCAGTGCACAGACTCAGGAAGAGATCAACCCTTCTCAGCTCTGGGCTGCCCATGTCTTCATCAATAGGAAACAGAATCTGTTAGCTGTTCAGCCACACACCACAGTTCCCTACTGTCCAGGAGTGGTTTTTAGCAGTGCTCCTTGCCAACTCTCAAAAGGCAGCCTTTCTGAAGAAGAAGTTTTACAGGCCCTCAAGCTCATCACAAAGAGGGAGATGATACATTAGAATAGCAGGAGTCCAGCCTGGCAGGAACACATCTCAGACCCATCTTGACAACTGGTAAAAATATAAACAGGCCAAGCCAGCAACAACACATTGCACATCTGTCAGGTGGAAGATCACAGTGAAAGATTCTGCCAAAAATCTTTGGCAAGACAGGTGAAGAATAAATAATCCCATTTTACAAAAGTAGAAACTTAGAACCAGAAATCTCCTGGGGGCTCAGACTTGGAGTAGGGAAACCTAGTTTGTGATTCCAAAAGGCAATCTTTGGGGCTCTCAAAGGGAATGTTATCATTATCCAAGGGCAATGAAGTGTTGTTTCTTAACCGATGTCCCAACAGATGAGTAAACTAGTGTTCAGTGTTGCAGCGAGAAAGCTAAAGTCTGCTGGGCAGACTTCATTGTAAAGACGGCAAGAGTTAAGAGCAAGATGCTTCTCCAGGCAGTGGTGGCCCATGCCTTTAATCCCAGCACTGGGGAGGCAGAGACAATTGAATCTCTGAGTTTGAGACCAGCCTGGTCTACAGAGTGAGTTCAAGGACAGCCAGGACTACAAAGAGAAACTCTGTCTCAAAAAAAAAAATGGGGGGGGGGAAGATGAATATACTTCCACATTGTGTGTGTGTATATGTGTGTGTGAAGTCATTGATATAGGTGGCAAACAGTAAGAATTTAGTTTATGAGCCAAAAAAATTAATGAAAATACCAAGTTGTCTATTTTGACAGGATCATACAGAAACTGAAATACAAGTTCTAGAGAGGCTCCAGGATAACATTCTCCCATACTACCTAGGCTTAATGTCAGAACACAGTGATTTATTAAAAGGATGCTGCCATTCTTCTATTCATATGTGCTATTAAACTATAAGCACTGTGGTTCTGTTCATGTAATTAAGAAGTGGAATCAAACCAAACTGAGCTACAGACAACATTATCAGCTGCCAGGAAAGCAATCTGGAACACAGTACACAGTAAAATAACAATAAAAATAGTCATTATAGAAGTAATATAAAAATATATACAGCAAAATTTAAAACATACATATTAAATTATATGTACTAGAGTTAGTACATGTTTTAGATTTAAGTGTCATCTGGGGGTGAAATAAATGTCGCTCTTTCTATTCAGCAATGGTTATAGAATATTTTATTTCTGAAAACAACTAGTGGTGAATAGGAAGGGTTTAGTCTATAATTTTTCCACGAGTTTTATTTTCTTGTTACTTCTAATGCCGCTGAAAACAGTTCTTATTTTTGAAGTCACCAGTTAGTATTATTTCATGTATTACTATGTAAAATATTAACTACACAGTTCAAAACATTGAAAATACACAGTGGCAGAGACACTGTCTTGTCCATGTTCACTAGAATAGTCCAGAGAAGAGCAAAGTAAGTTGGAAGTTGTAATGTATGTGAAAAGAGGAGTAAGGAGAGCTATATAAGAAAAGAGAAAAGGGAAGAGAGAGAGAACAGAGAATGGAAAGAAGTCTTTCAAAGGCAAGAGAGTTTGGATGCAGAGCCTTTCTTTCACTGAGAAGCTGTGCTCCAAAACAGAACCTAGGCACAAAACACCCAACCCCTGCTGGCTGTCAGCTGAGTATGTGTCCTTCTTCTCCCCTATCGGGGCTAAATTAAATGTCCAAGTTTCATTTTCAAATAAGTAACAATGTGCCTGTGATTAAGATTGAGCTAAAGGGATATACACAAAACTGGCATATGTCATGTTTAGAGTTGGTTCATATCACTTCCCACATCAGTTCCAAAATGTTTTTGGGGGCCAGGACAAGATGGCTGCACCAGGAGAACAGGGTGTCTGAGGAGTCAGACAACATTTCCTGTACAGTGACCAAGAGACTGAACCCTGGGCCCTAAAACAACAGCAATCGTGTTTTTCAGGTGAGAGGAAACCCCCACAATGTGGGAATCTGTCTTGACCACTCTCGGGTCCCCCAGCCAGAACCCGGAAGAGATCCCGGGTCGTGCAGGCACTAGGTCCCCAGAACAGAGCCACATGCCTACATGTCCTGATCCCCTTCCCAGACTGATCGGTGGGCACAAAAAACACCAGAGACTGGGAGTCCCTGACTCCAGAGAATCCACAGGGAAGGAAGGAAACTGTACTGACTTAAATTGCCCAATCCTTCCCTGGAAAAACTCTCACAGACCAGCGGGGCCGAGCTGCCATCACTGAGCTGTGCTCCAGACACAGGCACAAACAGTTGCTGCGTGCCAGCTGTCCAACTGTGTCACAGCAGCTGATCATTAAATTTACAGCAAGAAACCCAGAAACAGGGCAGCTGTCTTCAGGACTTCCCTGGGTGAGAGGAGAACCCTCTCGACTAACAAAGACCACAGTTACCACTCAGGTCTCTATCCCTGAAGTGAACAACAGCAACTCCTGAAAAAACGCCAGCCATCCAGGGACTATACCCAAAAAGCTGAGAAGACTTCCTTCAAGAAAAACCAGCTTTCTGCCAAGGGGATTCTCTCTACCACAGGATCCTCCGAAAACTAACTCCAAACACCTAAGATAGCCCAATGGGTAGAGTCCAGAATAAAATCTCAAGCAACAAAAGACAGAGCAATATGGCATCTCCAGAACCCAGTTACCCAAGGGCAAGTAGCCCTGGACACCCCAGCATAACTGAAATCCAAGAAGATGACCTCACAACTATGCTCATGAAGATGATAACGGAGGAAACAAATAAGATACATAAAGACATAGAGGAAGATAAACTCAAACAGAATATTGCCATCCGTAAAGAAATAGAGGAAGTTGCAGCCAAATAGCATGCGGCCTTTAGAAAGGAAATGCTTAAAGCACTGAATGAAATAAAAGAAACAGAGGTTGGTTCAAACAAACAGCTGAAAGAAGTGATGGAAAAACAGGAAAATACAGTCAGACAGGTGAAGGAAATCAACAAAATGGCTCAAGATCTGAAGATAGAATTGGAAAAATTAAAGAATACACAAATGGAGGAAATTGCAGAGAGAAAGAACTTAGGGAAGAAAACAGGAACTACAGAGGTTAGCATAACCAATAGACTACAAGAGATGGAAGAAAGAATCTCAGGTGTGGAAGATACAATGGAAGAAATCGATGTATCTGTTAAAGAAAATGTTAAATCTAAAAAATTCCTGACACAGACAGTCCAAGAAATCCAAGACAATA
The DNA here is from genome assembly GCF_907164565.1 of Psammomys obesus. Classification (NCBI taxonomy): domain Eukaryota; kingdom Metazoa; phylum Chordata; class Mammalia; order Rodentia; family Muridae; genus Psammomys; species Psammomys obesus. The sequence continues at coordinate 7,841,322 of NW_026596057.1, read as the reverse complement.
TGAAAAGACAAAATCTAAGAATAATAGGAATAGAAGAAGAGGAAGATTCACTGCTCCAAGGCCCAGAAAATATTTTCAACAAAATCAGTGAAGAAAATTTCCCCAACTTAAAGGAGAGGCCAATAAGAATACAAGAGGCATACAGAACACCCAATAAATTAGACCAGAAAAGAAAATCCCCCCGCCACATAATAATCAAAACAGTAAGTATACAGAACAAAGAAAAATTACTAAGAGCTGCAAGGCAAAAAGGCCAAGTAACATATAATGGCAAACCCATTAGAATCACACCTGACTTTTCAACAGAGACTACGAAAGCCAGGAGGGCGTGAACGGATATCATGCAGACCCTAAGAGAACACAGATGTCAGCCCAGGCTCCTATATCCCGCAAAACTCTCAGTCCTCATAGATGGAGAAAACAAGATATTCAATGACAAAAACAAACTTCAACAATACCTACACACAAATCCAGCGTTGCAGAAGATACTAGAAGGGAAAATACAACCCAAGAAAACTAGCTACTTTCAAGAAAACACAGGAAATAATTAACCCTACTACAGTAAAACAAAAAGCAACCAAGCACACAACCTTATGACCGCACCCAACATCAAAACCAAAGGATCTAAGAGCCACTGGTCACTAATCTCTCTCAACATCAATGGACTCAACTCTCCAATAAAAAGACATAGACTAACAGAATGGATATGTAAACAAAATCCAGCAATCTGTTGCATTCAAGAAACACACCTAAGTCACAAAGATAGATATTACCTGAGGGTAAAGGTTTGGAAGACGGTTTTCCAAGCAAATGGACCTGAGAAGCAAGCAGGAGTAGCCATTCTAATATCTGATAAAATAGACTTTCAACCAAAATTAATCAAAAGAGATGAGGAAGGACACTTCATACTCATCAAGGGAAAATTCCACCAGGAAGACATCACAATCCTGAACATCTATGCCCCAAATACAAGGGCACCCACATTTGTAAAAGAAACATTGATAAAACTTACACCACATATAGATCCCCACACATTAATAGTGGGAGACTTCAACACCCCACTCTCACCAAAGGACAGGTCAACAAAACAGAAATTAAACAAAGAAACAATATCTCTGACAGAGGTCATGAATCAAATGGACCTAACAGACATTTACAGAACCTTAGACCCAAACACAAAAGAATTTACCTTCTTCTCAGCACCTCATGGAACCTTCTCCAAAATAGACCACATAGTTGGTCACAAAGCAAGCCTCAACAGATGCAAGAAGATTGAAATAATCCCTTGTATCCTGTCTGATCACCATGGAATAAAGCTGAACCTCAATAACAACAGAAATAGCAAAAAGCCTACACACACATGGAAATTGAACAACTTGCTACTAAATGACAGCTGAGTCAGGGAAGAAATAAAGAAAGAAATTAAAGTCTTCCTAGAACTCAGTGAAAATGAAGACACAACATACCCAAACTTGTGGGACACAATGAAGGCAGTGCTAAGAGGAAAGTTCATAGAACCAAGTGCCTTCAAGAAGAAATTCAAGACAGTGCATTCAAGCAACTTAATGGCTCACTTAAAAACCCTAGAAAAAGAAGAAGCAGACACACCAAAAAGGAGTAGATGGCTGGAAATAATCAAACTCAGGGCTGAAATCAATCAATTAGAAACAAATAAAACAATTCAAAGAATCAATGAAACCAAGAGCTGGTTCTTTGAGAAAATCAACAAGATAGACAAACCCTTAGCCAAGCTAACTAAAAGGCAGAGAGACACCATCCAAATCAACAAAATCAGAAATGAAAAGGGGGACATAACTACAGATACTGAGGAAACCCAAACAATCATTAAGACTCACTTCAAAAGTCTATATGCCACAAAATTTGAAAATCTAAATGAAATGGACAATTTTCTTGACCGATTCAACTTACCAAAACTGAATCAGGACCAGGTAAAGCAATTAAATATTCCTATATCCTCCAAGGAAATAGAAGCAGTCATCGAAAGTCTCCCATCCAAAAAAAGCCCAGGACCAGATGGTTTCAGTGCAGAATTCTACCAGACCTTCAAAGAGCAGCTAACTCCAATTCTCTCCAAAATATTCCACAGAACAGAAACAGAAGGAACACTACCAAACTCATTCTATGAAGCCACAGTCACCTTGGTACCTAAACCTCACAAAGACCCAAAAAAGAAAGAGAATTTTAGGCCAACCTCCCTTATGAACATTGATGCAAAAATACTCAACAAAATACTTGCAAACCAAATACAAGAACACATCAAAGATATCATCCACTATGACCAAGTAGGCTTCATCCCAGGCATGCAGAGGTGGTTCAATATATGGAAATCCATCAATGTGATCCACCATATTAACAAACTGAAAGAAAAAAACCACATGATAATCTCTCTAGATGCTGAAAAAGCATTTGACAAAATCCAGCATCCATTCATGTTTAAAGTATTGGAGAGATCAGGGATACAAGGCACATATCTAAACATAGTAAAAGCGATATAGAGCAAACCTACAGCCAACATCAAACTGAACAGCGAGAAACTTAAAGTAATCCCACTGAAATCAGGGACAAGACAAGGCTGCCCACTCTCTCCATATCTCTTCAACATAGTACTTGAAGTCCTTGCTAGAGCAATAAGACAGTTGAAGGAGATCAAGGGGATACAAATTGGAAAGGAAGAAGTCAAATTATCACTATTTGCAGATGATATGATAGTATACGTGAGTGACCCCAAAAACTCTACCAGGGAACTCCTCCAGCTGATAAACACCTTCAGCAAAGTGGCCGGATACAAAATTAACTCAAAAAAAAAAAAAATCAGTAGCCCTCCTGTATACAAAAGACAAAGGGGCTGAGAAAGAAATTAGGAAAGCAACAGCCTTCACAATAGCCACAAATGACATAAAAAGTACCTTGGAGTAACCCTAACCAAGGAAGTCAAAGACTTGTATGAAAAAAATTTCAAGTCTCTGAAGAAAGAAATAGAAGAAGATATCAGAAAACGGAAAGATCTCCCATGCTCATGGCTGGGCAGGATTAACATAGTAAAAATGGCCATCTTACCAAAAGCAATCTACAGATTCAATGCAATTCCCATCAAATTACCAGCACAATTCTTTTTTTTTAATTTGCATTTTTATTTTTATCATTATCATTTATTACAATGTATTCACTTTCTTTTTTTTATTATTTTTTTATTATTTTTTTCTTTTTAGTTACATTTTGTTAACTCTGTGTCCCAGCTGTATCCCGCTCCCTCATTCCCTCCCCAACCCCACACTCCCTCCCTGGTCTCCTCCCTGCCCCTTTCCAAGTCCACTGATAGGGGAGGACCTCACACAATTCTTTACAGACCTGGAAAGAAAAATTCTCACCTTCATATGGAATAACAAGAAACCCAGAATTGCTAAAACAATTCTCTACAACAAAAGATCTTCTGGAGGTATCTCTATCCCTGATCTTAAGCTGTACTATAGAGCAACAGCTATAAAAACTACATGGTACTGGCACAGAAACAGAATGGTGGATCAATGGAACTGAACAGAGGACCCAGAAATAAACCCACACATCTATGGACACCTGGATCTTTGACAAAGGTGCCAAAACCATACAATGGAAAAAAGATAGCATCTTCAACAAATGGTGCTGATCTAACTGGATGTCTACATGTAGAAAAATGAAAATAGATCCATACTTATCACCATGCACAAAGCTGAAGTCCAAGTGGATCAAAGACCTCAACATAAAACCAGACACACTTAATCGGTTAGAAGAAAAAGTGGGGAAGAACCTTGAACTCATTGGCACAGGAGACAACTTCCTGAACAGAACACCAACAGCACAGGCTCTAAGAGCAACAATCAATAAATGGGACCTCATGAAACTGAAAAGCTTCTGTAAAGCAAAGGACACCATCATCAAAACAAAACGACTGCCTACAGACTGGGAAAGAATCTTCACCAACTGTTTATTTGACAGAGGGCTAATATCCAGTATATATAAAGAACTAAAGAAGCTAAAAACAGCAAACCAAGTAATCCACTTAAAAATGGGGAACAGAGATAAAAAGAGAATTCTCTGTAGAGGAATATCGAATGGCAGAGAAACACTTAAAGAAATGTTCAACGTCATTAGCCATTTGGGAAATGCAAATCAAAACGCCCCTGAGATTTCACCTTACCCATCAGAATGGCCAAGATCAAAAACTCAAGTGACAACACATGCTGGAGAGGCTGTGGAGAAAGGGGAACCCTCCTCCACTGCTGGTGGGAATGTAAAATCATACAACTACTCTGGAAATCAATCTGGTGCTTTCTCAGACAACTAGGAATAGCGCTTCCTCAAGATCCAGCTATACCACTCCTAGGCATATATCCAAAGGGGGCTCAAGTACACAACAAAGACATTTGCTCAACCATGTTTGTAGCAGCTTTATTTGTAATAGCCAGAAGTTGGAAACAGCCCAGATACCCCTCAACTGAAGAATGGATGCAGAAATTGTGGTTCATCTACACAATGGAGTATTACTCTGTGATGAAAAATAAGGAAATCATGAAATTTGCAGGCAAATGGTGGGACTTGGAAAGGATCATCCTGAGTGAGCTGTCCCAGAAGCAGAAAGACACACATGGTATATATTCACTCATATAGACATATAACATAGGATAAACCTACTAAAACCCTGAACATCTAAAGAAACTAATCAAGAGAGCAGACCCTGACTAAAATGTTCAATCCCCATCCTGAAAGGCAAAGAGGATAGACATCAGAAGAAGCAGAAGAAAACAGGAAACAACCTAGGAACCTGCCACAGAGGGCTTCTGAAAGGCTCTGCCCTACAGATTACCAAAGCAGACACTCAGACTTAAGGCCAACTGATGGGCAAAGTGCATGGAATCTTAAGTAAGAAGTGGGAAATAGTAAGATCTGGAGAGGACAGGAACCCCACAAGGAGAGCAACAGAACCAGAAAATTTGAACACAGGGGTCTCCCCAGGGACTCATGTTCCAACCAAGGAACATGCATGGAGATAACCTAGAACCCCTGCACAGATGTAGTCCATGACAGCATAGTATCCAAGTGAGTTCCATAGTGATGGGAACAGGGACTGCCTCTGACATAATCTGATTGGCCTGCTCTTTGATCACCTCCCCCTGAGGGGAGAGCAGCCCTACCAGGCCACCGAAGATGACAATGCAGCCATTCCTGATGGGATCTGATAGACTAAGATCAGAAGGAAGGAGAGGAGGACCTCCCCTATCAGTGGACTTGGGAGGGGCAATTGAGAAGAAAGGGGAGGAAGGGTGGGGCTGGGAGGGCAAAAGGGAGGGGCTTATGGGGGGATACAAAGTGAATAAACTGTAATTAATAAAAAATAAAAAAAGATAAAAAAATGTTTTTTGGGTTTTTTGTTTGTTTGTTTGGTTGGTTGGTTGGTTTTGCCTTTTGTCTTTCTGGATAGAGTCATAATAGATCATGAGGTTCTTAAAGGTGGCAAGACAGACGGAGCCTGAATCTCTGAACAACACCATGGAGAAGAGCAACACATCTAGGGTAACTATACGCCAGAGTCCACTGGTTTGTGGCATTAATGGGCACAGTTGGCCTTTGAGGAGGAGAGCTGCCGGATGAGCATATGCCATAGAAACACTGAGTGGCAGACAAACAGCTACTGCAGGTTAGTGAGGGAGCAGATCTGTGTTCTACAGTAATTGTAGGCTGGCACATGTGATCACTTGAACACCACCTGCTGGAATAATCCAGAGTGCTCATTTGTCTTCATTGTTCCTTGCCACTCGAAACAAAATGTTTCAAAACACATTAGCTGTACCAGAAATTTATCATTGTGTAGGTAGAAACAAGAGATTCAAAAATCTATCAATTTAAGTCTGTTAGTCTTCTGAAAGCTCACAGGTTTTTTTTTTTGTTTTGTTTTTTGTTTTTACTCAAACAGTAGAAAAAAACAAAAGTCAATCATGAATTTTCCATTAGCAAGTCATCAATAATTTCTGCCTCAAACCACAATAATAATGAAATTTGGCCATATTCTTCTTTGTGAATGTGTAGTGGTGTGTGTGTGTGTGTGTGTGTGTGTGTGTGTGTACACACGTGCATGTGTCTGTGAAGAGTGATCATGTCTATGTGTGCAGATGTCAGGGAGCGTTACATGCACATGTACGCACATGCATGTAGAGATCACAGGTTGAAGTCCATCCTTTTCTTCCCTCATCACTCTCCGCCTTATATATGGAGTCTATATCTCTCACTTGAACCCAAAATTAGCTGATCTAGCTATCAGCCTTCTCCAAGTATCTCCTTTTCTCTACATTCCATGTGTTGGCATTATGGGTGGGCTATCACAAACCACCCAGCATTTATGTGGGTACCAGGAATCTCATCTCTGGTCCTCAAGCTTGCATGGCAAGCACTTTATTCACTGAGCTATATCTCCCCAGCCTTAGACATGCCTTAATGTGAAAGATGTTTCAGACATTTAGCAACATGTTTCAAAGAACTGTGATAGTGAGAGAAGAAAGGCAAAATAAACTTCACAGCCATTCTCTGCTTAGTGGCACTTTTCAGACTACACGTGGGAGGATGCCATCTAAAAAGACATCACTATTCATGCTTAGTTTGGGAGACAGGGGCTAGCATTTTAGGAGAGAGACATTAGGCTTTGCAGAATAGGGCACCAGAAAAGAAGGAGCTAAGAAAAGACAGAACTCCAGAAATTTTCTTGGGGGTTCTTCAAGTCTCTGTAAACAGAGGTACACATTAAAGTAAAAACTCCATTTGGCTCACAGGCAAAGGAAAACATCTGGGATACTCTAGGCCAATTAACTCCCAGAGCTTTCATAGGAACAGGAGCCATTAAGAGCCCACCAGCAAACACAGAGAGAACCAGTGGAAGATGAGATACTAGAGACACAGGTGGGTCAGACCTCAGGAAACTCTACTGCAAACAAACCCTATGCAAACATGAAAAAATGTGCATCAAAAGAGAGATCAAACTGATCGTCAGGTCATGTAACTACTTTCTAAGATAAAAGTCTGGTATACTTGTAAGAACACAATAAAATTCAGAACTCAATAAAGTAAAATTCAAAATATCTAACATTTAGAGCTGAAGAGATGGCACTGTGCTTTTAAGTGCTTGCTATGTCTGCAGAGGACTCAAGTTCAGGTTCCAGCGCCCACATCAGGAAGTTCAGAACTGCCTGTAAGTGCAGCTCTAGGAGAGCCAATGCCCTCTTCTGGCCTCCGTGGGCACCACACTCAGGTGTACATATTTCTGCACAGACACACATATTACACACATTCTTAAAAACTAAATATTTTAAAAAATATATATCATACATAAACTCATATCAGAAAACTTTCTATACAATTCCAAAATATTTGGAAATTGGGGAACGGGTCTTGAACTAACCATGAGTTATAAAAGAAGTCATGGGGAAAGCTTAGAATATGGACAGACCTCGACTTACTATGATTGAACTTAGAATGCTTTCAAATGTGTTATTTATTTGTGTCTACTGGTGTGTATGTATCTGGGCATGCACAGCCACAACACACGCATGGAGCTCACAGAAAAACCCTCAGAAATCACTTCTCCATGTGGGTCCCAGAGACCACAGGTTCATCAGGCTCAGCAGCAACTGTCTTTACCCACTGAACCGTCTCACCAACCCAAGGATGTTCAGATTGTATTGTATCGCACAAAGCAAGACGCATTCAGTAGAACCCATATTCTGAGATTTGTATTTTGATCCTTTTCTGCACTAGGTATCTGAGGTACAAGATATAGCTTTATGATACTAAGCAATGACAGAAATCTATAACTCTTAGTCTGCTAAGCATTAAACCACTAGTTCTCAGCAGTAAAATTTGATGCTAAGCTATGCTGTTCCATGCATTAAGGATATTGATGGCATTTTAAATTTTACGGCATTTCCAGCTTGTGTTCGTTTATCAGCACATAGCTTTATCTTACATGAAGGATCATCTGCATTATAAATTGAATAAAATAAAAGCTCACCATATCAAAATATTTGGTATATAGCTACACCAAATCTTAGAAGTTTTCAAATGCCATTATCAACTATTTTAAGAAATTAGAAAATAACAAATTAAATCCAAGGTAAGAAGTATAAGTATTGATAATAAGAGTAGAAGTGAATTAAATAGTGTATATATATATATATATATATGTATATATATATATGTGTGTATATATATATGTGTATATATATACTAATAGAAAGTGAACCCATAAAATCTAAACAGGTAAGTTTATTAAGATTACAGATTACAGTCTCAAAAAAGACCCCTTTGCACAGATTTTTTTGGTTCTGTTGCTCTCCTTATAGAGCTCCTGTCCCCTCCAGGTCTTTCTATCTCCCACTTCTTTCATAAGATTCCCTGCACTCTGCCCAAAGTTTGGCTATGAGTCTCAGCATATGTTTTGATATCCTGCTGAGTAGAGTCTTTCACAGGCCCTCTGTGGTAGGTTTCTGTCCTGTTCCCTGTTTTCTCTCTTCCAATGTCAGTCCTGTTTGCCTTTCTGAGTGAGGATTGATCATCTTACCCAGGGGTCTTCCTCCTTGATTAGCTTCTTTAGGTGTACAGATTTTAATATGTTTATCCTATATTATATGTCTAATATCCACCACTTATAGGTGAGTATATACCATGTATGTCTTTCTGCTTCTGGGATACCTTACTCAGGATAATCTTTTCTAGTTACCATCATTTGCCTGCAAATTTCATGCTTTCCTTGTTTTTAATTCCATTGTGTAAATGTACCACAATTTTGGTATCCATTTTTCAGTTGAGGGACATATGGGTTGTTTCCAGATACTGGCTATTAGGAATAAAGCTGCTACGAACATGGTTGAGCAATGTACTTGAACATATTTTGGATATATTCCTAGGAGTGGTATAGCTGGATATTGAGGAAGCACTATTACTAATTGTCTGAGAAAGTGCCAGATTGATTTCCAAAGTGGTTGTACAAGTTTACATTCCCACCAGTAATGGAGGAGGGTTCCCCTTTCTCCACATCCTCTCCAGCATGTGTTGTCACTTGAGTTTTTGATCTTAGCCATTCTGATGAGTATAAGGTGAAATCTCAGGGTTGTTTTGATTTGCATTTCCCTGATGACTAAGGACGTTGAACATTTTTTAAAGTGTTTCTCTGCCATTCAGTATTCCTCTATTCAGAATTATCTGTTTTGCTCTGTACCCCATTTTTTAATTGGATTACTTGATTTGTTGCTTTTTAGCTTCTTGAGTTCTTTATATATTCCGGATATTCGCCCTCTGTCAGATAAGCATGGAGATAACCTAGAACCCCTGCCCAGATGTAGCCCATGGCAACTCATTGTCCAAATGGGTTCCCTAGTAAGGGACTGTCTCTGACCTGAACTCAGTGGCTGGCTCTTTGATCACCTCCTCCTGAGTGGGGAGCAGCCTTGCCAGGCCACAGAGGAAGACAATGTAGCCAGTCCTGATGAGACTTGATAGGCTAGGGTCAGAGGGAAGGGGAGGAGGACCTCCCCTATCAGTGGACTGTGAAAGTGGCATGGAAGGAGATGAGAGAGGGGCAGTGGGCTTGGGAGGGGACAAGGAAGGGGGCTACACCTGGGATACAAAGTGAATAAATTGCAATTAATAAAATATTAATTAAATAAAAAATATTACATTTCACAAAAATAAGACCAAGACACAAAAATAACATATACTGTCTTTATACTAGAAATCAAAATGTAAAATACTAGGGATACATTTAATGAATTTATATGGAAAATATAAACTGAAAATTACACATGATAAAGAGACTGACATGAATAAAAGGAAATATCACGCGTGTTGATTGGAGCATTCAACACTGTTAAGTTGATTTTTTTCCAAGTTAGTATGTGATTATGCTATCCAATAAAACTTATTACTTATAATAATGAAAAATACTCCTAATGCGGGAAGCTTTTTCAGACAAAAGCTAATAGCCATATGAAACCACATACTGAAAGTATAGCAATGTTATGAAGAAACTAATGTTTAAGTTTTATTTACTTTAAAGTAATTTTAACAGCCTCATGTGAATAGAGAATAACATACAGAACTGTAGGAGTTATAAGATTTAATGTTATTCGAAACAAACAAAAAGAAAGCATTTTTGGAAACTGAAAAACTGATTAAAAACTCAGATGAAATAATAGCATATCTTTTATAAGCAATAATGTATGTGTGTGCGCATATATAAAATATCTGTTCCAAGCCTTGCTACAAAGCTCTAGGAATCACAACGGTGGAACACAGGTGCAGGGATCATCACACAGACAGCTGGAATAAAGCAGTGGGTCCAGAATTATAGATATTGATGTAATGACTTGTCAATAAAATATCAAACAAATACTACCTGAATATGCATACACATACATTTATAATTGACTTTGGGCAAAGATTTCTGTGTAATTCAATGGAGAAGACCTAATCTGTTCAATACAAATTATCTCAAACTGAGTCTTTGACCTTCCATTCTATACATACACACACACACACACACACACACAGACAAACAAGAATCACAGACCTAAATATAAGCTAACCTATAAAACTTGTAGAGGAAAAGCCGAGAAGAATAATTCCATAGAACATGACACAGAATCCCTCTCAGTATTGCACACTAGAGAAAGGCAAGGCAGTGCCTCCACAGGGGAATTCAGATGATAGCAGCTGCAACTGGCAAGGCCAAGTGTCAGTCAGCATACGGAATGTGCAAAGACACTCAGATGACCCTGGTGAGAAAGACTGTGCGAGCTCTCACTGGGTATCTGTTTAGTAGGGCTCTTCAGATATTGCTGTGTGTTCACGCAGAAATCCCTTCCTTGGTTGTTTTCCCAAGATGTGTGAACATAGGAACAATGCACGCTGATGTTCATGCCAGCTTAATTTGTGGCCATTCAAAACTGGAAATCGACTGAACTTGAATAAGCGAGTCAGTGCATCAGCAACACAGGTTCGTACACAGGGAAATACAAGTGAGCAACTTAGAAACATGAACAGTGATGCCTGCAGCCGAGAAGAGATCTCAAGAGGAAGCCAGGCATAAGGAGTCCTGATGGACCACCCCACTTCCATGAAACTCTAGAAAGACGAATCTAATTTACAGGGCAGAAAGCAGTTTCCATGGTTTCCTGGGGCCAAAAGTGGAGTGTGCTGGTCAAGAATGACTCGAGAGCTAGCATGAAGGAACCTTTGTCGGTGATGGAAATGTTCTCTAGCTCAGTTGCAGTGGATAGAACATGGCCTCACCCTTGTGAACACACATCCGACTTCACTCTCACAATTTGTCCTTTCCCATGTGGGGCTCTGGTCTACAGGAGCCCCAACTAACCCAGGAAGTTGAAAAACAGTGAGCAAGAACTGGGGTGATAGAGGTATTACATTTGTTTCAAAGAAACATAGAAATAAAACAGATTGAAGAGCTACGTCTAGAGAAATCTCTTGTCACTGTTGTTTATATGTAGAAGTAACTAGAAGCAGATAGTCAAGAAACAAAGAGCCGGCCTAAAAGGAGTGAGTCATAAAACAATGCTTAATGCCCCAAGTTTGTACAAGAAGTAAGCAGACATTGACTGATGTTTTTCTCAGGAAGGGTAAGAACCCCTACTTCTACTTCGGTTGTGACAAAAATGGAAATGAGCAAGGAAGAGACTCCCAGAGAATTTTTTATGCCCAAGTTCACATAGCTATTAAAGGGAAGAGCCAGAACTCAACCTGGCAGCATGGTTCCTCAGTCTGTGCTATTAACCACTGGCTCTGCTTTAATATGTAAGTCTTGTATTGTTATGGCTTCGTTAATGTAAATTCTTATTAAGGCAAAGTTTCCTAGGAATGTTTGTGTGTGAGTGTGCTTTTGTTCCAGGAGGCTGCTGCTTCCTGGCCTCACCTAGCTGCTTTTACTGTCCTTCATAACCCATATTTACAGTCAACAAATGTCCCCAAAACATCACGTTCTGGTCTAAGTCACTCTCACCTCCTCCGTGCCTTCTTTCAACCCCACTTCTTCCCTTTGGGCCTCACAGGAGACAGCATGGTCTCCCAGGTGCCACAAAGCCCTGAGCTGAGGAAAGGGTTGATGTTGAAAAATGCCTTAATGGTTCTCCAAACCGACATCTTCCTGATGCACAGAAAAACACTGCTAAACACCATCTGATCATGGCACCTGCTATTCCTCCTCTACCAAATGCCTCCACAGTCAATATCAAAACATACACACACACACACACACACACACACACACACACACACACACACTTACTGGTTTAGCATCCTGGTATTCCTCAGGTAAGGCTGATATGTATGAAGAAGATGATGTATGTATGTTTCATTCCTTATCCCTCCCTCTCATTGTTTCACCCACATGTCCTTCTGGAAATTCCCTCTTTCACAACCACACCCTACATGGGTATTGCCTGGAATTAACTGTCCTAGCTATAGAGCAAAAGTGCTAACATTCTACTATATAATCACAGTTCCGATTCTCTTCATAGAAATGCTTGTCCTTCTCCACTCTTAACCAGAAGTTCAACCCTGAAATATTTCATTTCCCTAAAAGTTACAGGTTTTTATTGCTGTTGTTGTTGTTTGCTTTCATTCCCTCTTTTCTTCCAAAGATTTATAGTCCTCCTATCAAACTACTTTCAGAATGTCCTCAATTCTTTTGCCCACATTATCAACTTTCTTTTTTCTAATTATTTTTAACATAATTTTTATTTATTACAGTTTATTCACTTTGTATCCCAGCTGTAGCCCCACCCTCATCCCTCCCAATCCCGCACTCCCTCCCTCATCCAGTCCACTGAGAGTGGAGGACCTCCTCTCCTTCCATCTGACCCTAGCCTATCAGGTCTCATCAAGACTGTCTTTCATAGTCTTTCTCTGTGGCCTGGTAAGGCTGCTCCCTCCTCAGGAGGAGGTGATCAAAGAGCCTGCCACTGAGTTCATGTCAGAGACAGTCCCTGTTCCCCTTACTAGGAAACCAACTTGGAGACTGAGCTGCCACAGGCTACATCTGTGCAGAGATCTAGGTTATCGCCATGAATGATCCTTGGTTGGAGTATGAGTCTCTGGGAAGACCCCTAGGCCCAGCTTTTTTTGGTTCCATTGTTCTCCTTGTGGAGCTCCAAACCCTGCCAGAAGCAGAAATACACACATGGTATATACTCACTTATAAGTGGATATTAGACATATAACATCATCACCTTTCTAACCAATCTGGGAAAATCCTGCCCCCAACACAATCCAAATATTTCCTCAACCCTCCCACTCCTGAGTGTCTCAAAGAACTGCTGAAGCTTGATGTAGATGCAGTCAGTCTCCTGCAGGGGATGTTCAACATAGTTCTCCTCAGATGTCTACCCAACCTACCAACCTCGCTCCCTTCCTCTGGACTTACCCTCAGCCCCACTTCTAAGCTTATAGTAAACCAGATATCTACAATAAGGTTTTGGGGGTATGGCTACACATATAGGCCCTTACTTCACTCATCTTCTGTTGGGGGAAGAAAAGAGTTTTATTATCCATGGAATATAGTAAGCACTCAAGAAATGTTGAGAAGATAAAACAGAGTGAGCAAGATGAGAGGAAGGGAAGGGAAAAGGGAGGGAGGGAGGAAGGGAAGGGGGAGGGAGGGAGGATGGGAAGGGGAAGGGAGGGAGGAAGGAAGGGGGAGGAAGGAAGGAAGGAAGGAAGGGGGAGAGAGAGGGGGGGAGGGGGGAAGAAAAAGAAGCTATCTGAAAAGCCAGGCAAGGAAATTACAGGCATTTAGAAGAGTTGTGGGGTTTCAATTGGTTGGTTTTGGTCATGTCTTATTTATACTGCTAAGAAACAACTACAGGGATCTACTTTGGCTATATATTTAGAGGATGGGCTGCAGAATGTTTTCAGAGAAACATTTTTTAATTGTTTCTGTATTAATATGAATGTTAAAAACATGTGCTCCTATCAGAATCTAAGAGTGAGACGTAATTGAATAGGCAACTATTAGCTCTCTCAGTCTGTCTCTCTACTCACTCTGTCTCTCTGTCTCTTTGTCTCTCTGTTTCTGTCTCTCTGTTTCTCTCTGTCTCTCTCTCTCTCTCTGTGTGTGTGTGTGTGTGTGTGTGTGTGTGTGTGTGCTGTTGATCCTACGGCCTCAGGAAAGCTATACATACACTTTCTCACTAAGTGATGTCCCCAGCTCTCTTTTTACTTCTTTTTGTTTGTTTGTTTTTCTTTTCTTTATCATTTTTAGACAGGGTCTTCCTGAGCTGCTCCAGCTGGCTGGCCTTCAGTTCATTCTGTCACCCAGGCAGGTCTTAAACTTATGATCTTTCTGCCTGAGCCTCCAATCAGTTAGATTGGAGGCTCTGTGAAACCAGGCCCAGTTTTAGCTGTATTTTTTTATTTGAATTTTGAACAAAAAAATAAAGTGCTGATGGAACAATTATTCTACAATACTAAGGTCATCTTAATTAAGTGTTTTCACTTTGCTGTAACTTACATTACTGTAAAGACAAGTTCTGAGAAAAATGCTCATGTTACTAATTTGCAATTAAATCAACAGAAATAGAAAGAATATATTTTAAGCTTTCTTTTTTTTTTTTCTTTCAGGCTTTTCTGATGTTTCTTTTCCCATGTTCAGTTTCCAGATTCTAACTCCACAAAGCATCTCAGGAAATAGTTAAATCTCTTCAAGCCATGTCTTTAGAGTGACCCCCAGTGGCAAAGGAATGAATATATTAGTGCTGGTGATCCTCATCTTCCTGGCCTTCTACACTGACAATAAAACAAGTTCCATCTCAAGTGCACATTTACATTGTCAAGTTTTGCTTCTTTATTTTTATTTTTAAATAATCCAAATCACACACACACACACACACACACGTTCTCAAACTCCAAACATATTCGGGCTTTATGATCTCAGCCATCTTATTTCCTGAACCAAAAACAGAATATGCATCACTATTTCGAAGTTGTTTCTGAGGGGAACTTCATTACAGTAGGTCTTAGTTTAGTTTCTGTTGCTGCGAGAAAACGCTGACCAAGGGAATTTAGGAAGGAAAGTGTTTGTTTCTGCTTAAAGGTCACAGACGGTCATCAAGAGAAACCATGGCAAGGAAGTCAAGGCAGGAGCTTGGCACAGAAGCCATTGAGGAACGTTGCTTATTGCCTTGCTCACAGGCTCAAGGAGAGTGACCTTTCTTAGCCCAGGTCTGAGAGAAAAAGAGTAGATGCAGAAGCAAATACAGTGCCAGAAAAATAGGTTTTCTGCTTGGAGCATTCCTCTATTTGTTGCTTATAAATACATTCATTTTATCATGAGGGTTGATTGAGTTGCCAGATATGGGAAGTTTCTTTTCAGCTTAGCACCCAAGGTTCTCTCTGATGAGATAACAGAGGGGTGCCTGCTAAATAGTGCTGGGAGCTGTATCAGCTTACAATGCCGGTGGACTTCAGCTTTTCTAGATTAAAGAGGGAGACAGAGGAGGAAAGGAAAGGAAAGGAAAGGAAAGGAAAGGAAAGGAAAGGAAAG
>NW_026596057.1:7783615-7825717 GCF_907164565.1 Psammomys obesus | reverse complement strand
GAAAGGAAAGGAAAGGAAAGGAAAGGAAAGGAAAGGAAAGGAAAGGAGGGAGGGTGGGAGGGAAGGAAGGAAGGAAGGAAGGAAGGAAGGAAGGAAGGAAGGAAGGAAGGAAGGGAGACAGATAACAGCATACCTCCATAAACCAACCAAAACTAGCACTCTGATGAGCAGCTAAGTCAATTCTTGCACAATTCACAAATTATCTCAAGAGAAAATGGTTCCCTCTTTGCCAGCCAGAGGTCTTACATTCTTCATGGGCTGACTTTATACTCCAGGAAGATGTGTAGCCATGCTAGATTCAGAAACAAAATTCATTTGGCCGTGAAATAAATCACTATGAAAGGAGTCTCCAGACCCATCTTCCTCCCAGTAAGGCCTTTGGACAGCCCTCTACTGCAGATGACAAGCTTGATGGGTAATGCTAAAATACTGCTGTGCTCCAAAGATTAAAACGAACAGTGACAGTCTTCCTGGGTAATGAGATTGTGTCCAAGTAATAAATCAATTCCACCACAAAAATGTGAGTGTCTCTCTATGATGAATTGCCTCACTTAAGGGATAGCTGAACCTATAAAACACAGATGCCCACTCTGAACAGAAACACACACTGAACAGAAGGATAAACATAGTGTCCCTATTACACAACCATTACAACCTATCTGAAGAAGTGGCCCTTAGGCCATCATAGGTAAACTTAAGGTGACTTTTAAAGCTGTCTCCCTACTAATCAATCGTTGAGCCTTTATCATCTGTATCCATATCTCAACTTTCATGTTGTTAAGATGGAAACAACAATACAATATTGTCCTGTCGCCAGGACTTGCACAGGCACAGGGTATCTCATCCCCACTTTATCTTGTCTTTAACTTCTCTGCATTTAACTCATCAACTGTCTCTCTTGTCACACAAGGGTGTTGTGACATCTCCTGTGTTCCTAAATGTCCTCTTACTTTTTCTCTTAATCAGTGCATTGCCACTCACTCTTTCTTCTGTCTACAGTAAAACTTTAAAAAGCTAACTATAGTTCCTGTCTCTATTTCTTCCTGTTCAACATTTCTTGATTCCTAGGGATGTTTTCTTACCACATCCTTCTTGTCAATAACACCAAGGACTTTCACACGCCAAATTCAGTGGCCAACTCTCCAGTCCCACCTCCATTAACGGAGAACCTAGAATTCTGCCAAATATACCAAGGCTAGAGGTAGTGATAACATAAGGTCAAGAATGTTGCTTTCTTTCTGTTTACCCCTGCACTCTCTAAACCGATCAGTGGGGATGAATACAGAGCTAACAAGGCCACTAACATGGGCAAGCAGCTTTACAGCACTTACAGGCAGTCTTTATCCAGGGTTGAACATAGACTGCAAAGAGTTGGCTGAAGAAGAGAAGCAAAGGCATATGGTACCCTCCCTTTTATGTCTTTTGGATGAATGTAGGCCACTTCGTTACACTATAAGAGAACATGACCACCCTACAGCTACAGGCACCCATTCTGACTGTATTATCAGGCTTCCTCACCATTTCTGAGCTATAGACCTGGTTGACCTCCCTACCATCTCACTCATCTTAACTGTAGAATTTGCTGTAGAATCTGGAAAAACCAATAACATCATCCTTCTTAGAGATCTTTGTCTTACATATAATATAGGATAAACCTACTAAAATCTGTACACCTAAAGAAACTAATCAAGAGGGAGGACTCTGGCTAAAATGCTCAATCCCTATCCAGAAGGGCAAAGAGGATGGACATCAGAAGAAGGTAAAAAGAGGGAACAAATCAGGAGCCTGACACAGAGGACCTCTGAAAGGCTCTGCCCTGCAGACTATCAATGCAGATGCTGAGACTTATGGGCAACCTTTGGCCAGAGTGCAGGGAATCTTAGGAAAGAAGTGGGAAACAGTAAGATCTGGAGAGGATAGGAACTCCACAAGGAGAGCAACAGAACCAAAAAATCTGAGCACAGGGGTCTTTCCTGAAACTGATACTCCAACCAAGGACCATGCATGGAGATAACCTAAGACCCCTGCACAGATGTAGCCCATGGCAGTTCAGTATCCAAGTGGGTTCCATTGCAATAGGAACAGGGACTGTCTCTGACATGAACTGATTGGCCTGCTCTTTAATTACCTCCCCCTGAGGGGGGAGCAGCCTTACCAGGCCACAGAAGAAGACAATGCAGCCACTCCTGATGAGACATAATTGACTAGGATCAGAAGGAAGGAAAAGAAGACCTCCCCTATCAGTGGACTTGGGGAGGGCCATGCATACAGAGGGTGGAGAAAGGGAAGGATTGGGACAGGAGGAGGGAGGAAACCACAGGGCAGATACAAAGTGAATAAAGTGTAATTAATAAAGAATTAAAAAAAAAAGAGCTCTGTCTTAGTTTCTAGAATACAATGTTGATTGGTTCTCTGCCACTTCTCCATGACTGCTACTTCTTTCCTGTCTCTAGAGGTCTTCCAGGCTCCTTTTCTGGCCCTCTCTTTTTTCTATATACATTCATGCCCCAAATGATCACATCTGAAAGCTCAAGACTCCAGCTATTACCTAAATCCATTCTTTAGACCTGCTGTAATAAACCGGTAGCTTAAAACAACAGAAAATTATTGTCTTGAAATTCTCGAAAACGTTAAGTAAAAAGTCAAGATGCCGGCTACGGCATATTCCCTCCAAAGTCTCTAGAGTAGGGCCTTTCCTTGTCTTTCCCAACTCCTTATGGCTTCAGTTATCCTTTTGCTTATAGCAACATAACTCCATCCCCATCTTCATCTCTATGTGATGTTCTTCCCTGCCTCTCTGTGTCTCAAATATTCTTCTCTTTGTCTGTCTATAAGAATACAAGTCACTGCCATTTAGGATCCACACAAAACCCAAGATTGTCTTATTATCCTTAATAATACTTGAAATGTACATACTACTTATCATGTTTTTTCTACATGTCTATTTTGAACATGATGATGCACATAATTTATAATTAACTTGTCAACATATACTTTTTAGCCAACTTGACATTTTAATATCCTTCAGTCATGTTTTGATAAAATGGCTTCTCTGTGTCAAATAATCTTAATTTAGTATAAAGCAGAACTGTCTAAAATAGGCTACCTCTCCAAAAAAAAAACTATATAATTTTTATATCTTGCTGGATATAATTCTATCCTTGAATAAAGAATAGTCCCTTATGGTCTAAATAGGTCAGCATTTTTAGCTAGCCAAGGACAAATTTTTAGAAAAGATATATATGGCAAGTGAGGAGAGACCAGGCCAATCAACCCTGAGGGCCAACAGGGGAACAGATGTCACAACTAGACTGTCCTCACCATGTAACGTTCGCATGGAAAGCTTCTGGCTATTGCAATTGTGCAGAATGAAGACTGTCTGTGGGAATGCTAGAATAAACACCCCTGAAAAGTCTATTTTTCCTGAAGCACTAAGAAATAACATTGCCAAAATATACTTTTTCAAAGCAGAGAAATTAAAAACAGGCTTGCAATGATCTGAAGAGCACTTATCCCAGAAAAACAGATTAATCTCAATAAAAACAACAGCCTGGGTGGTATAGCAACCTGCCCTGGTGCCATCTCTAGCTCCTGCTCTGTGTTCATCTGAAAAACCAGAACCTCTGCCACCAGGGTAAAAACTGGCTTCTTGGTGAGCCTGGACAAGGCATACTGGACTGGAGAGTACCAACAACACAATTTCAAAACAGTTGTTATTATTTAGCCTATAAAATAATTCCCTAAAAACTGTCCTCCCCATAGCTTTTCCTTATTTAACCTGACCTTGGAGCCTACTCTATACAAAGGCCTCTATCCCAGGGAGTATTTGTCAAAAACAATCAGTGGCAATTATTTAACCCTGTAGCTGCTTCAGGCAGTGAGAACAAGTGGGGAAAAGTATCTAAGCAAAAAAAAAAAAAAAAAGCTAAGTTTGAGGTGCTGAGTTCACAGGGGCCTTTAAGATGTTTATATATAACCATAATCAGAACAGACATGGGGAAACCCTGCTTTCACCCACTGGGCTCTGTATTAGCAGAAAGTGAAAGGCAAGGCTGTAAACTCAGTACAGGGAGAACTGTTGACTCTGATATGAGGAAACTGTTGTAGAGCTATTCGCCATCTGAGAAGGGAACTGAGCAAGCCTGGAGTGGCTGCAGACAGCAGAGAGCGCTGGTTCAGGAAAAGTGCTCATCAAACAAGTAACAACATCTGTGACAAAAATCTCAGGGGAGGGGAGGAAAGCTGGCTGCAGGGTGGTGGTGGTGGGGTCAGAATCTGCCCAATCTCATTACTCAAGCATCGCGTCCTCGACAACAAAAATACACGTGAAGAAATTATGACTCATACAAATGAAAACAATTGGTTAATAGAAATTATTCCTGAAGACATGCATACATTAATACTGATGATGGCTACTTAAATTTGTTCAGAGGACAAAGTAAATTATATTTGGAGAGCTAACAGAAAGTGTGATAAGGTGTCTTGCCAAATATGGAGTATCAGTAGAGAGGTTTTGTATGTGTGGAGCTGGGAGTTGAACCCAAGGTCTAATGTACGTTGGTCAAGTTTTCTTCTCCTGAGCTAAACCTGCAACTGAAAGTGTGGCTAGAGCACAATGACAAGGGCATTGCACAGCCTATGTTAAAAGAACATATTTGTACTTTAGTTGTTAGGAGTAAATAATGGTTTGTTTGCTAAAAGTTCGTCTCCATTCTAGATGTCAGGAGATCTACAGGACTCAGCAGCCTTGTGTCTGAACTACCATCGCTGCTCCACTTCCTTGCACCAGCACCACCTACACCTGGCACAGTGCATCTCAGAGGCAAGAGTGATTGGCCACCTGTCCAGAAGGGCCGCACTAAATTTTGGAATGACTGCCCTTGTTCCTCTGTCTAAATGATCTGCTGTCTAAAGATGAGATGCAAGACAGATATTTTGAATGCTAATCCATTATCTTCTCATATTTCATTCCCACCAGCAGTGGAGGAGGGTTCCCCTTTCTCCACATCCTCTCCAGCATGTGTTGTCACTTGAGATTATCTTAGTCATTCTGATGGGTGTAAGGTAAAATCTCAGGGTCGTTTTGATTTGCATTTCCCTGATGACTAAGGATGAGCATTTTTTAAGTGTTTCTGTGCATTTGATGTTCCTCTATTGAGAATTCTGTGTGCCCCACACACTTATGGACACCTGATTTTTGACAAAGATGCCAAAAGTACAATGGAAAAAAGATAGTATCCTCAACAAATGGTGCTGGTTTAACTGGATGTCTACATGTAGAAAAACGCAAATAGATCCATATTTATCACCCAGCAAAATACTAATATCCAAATGGATCAAAGACTTCAATATAAAAATGGACACACTAAACCTGTTAGAAGAAAAAGTGGGGAAGAGCCTTGAACTTATTGGCACAGGAGACAACTTCCTGAACAGAACACCAACATCACAGGCTCTAAGATCAACAATCAATAAATGGGACCTCATGAAACTGAAAAGCTTCTGTAAAGCAAAGGACATTGTCATCAGAACAAAACAGATTGGGAGAGGATCTTCACCAACCCTATATCTGACAGAGGGCTAATATCTAGAATATATAAAGAACTTAAGAAGTTAAACAGCATAAATAAATAACAGCATAAATAACAGAATAAAGTAATCCAATTTAAAAAAAATGGGGTACAGAGCTAAACAGAGAATTCTCAATAGAGGAACATCGAATGGCAGAGAAACACTTGAAGAAATGCTCAACATCCTTAGTCATCAGGGAAATATAAATCAAAACGACCCTGAGATTTCACTTTACACCCATCAGAATGGCTAAGATCAAAAACTCAAGTGACAACACAAGCTGGAGAGGATGTGAAGAAAGGGGAACCCTACTCTATTGCTGGTAGGAATGTAACCTTGTACAACCACTTTGGAAATCAATCTGGCACTTTCTCAGACAATTAGAAATAGTGCTTCCTCAAGATCCAACTATACCACTCTTGGGCATATATCCAAAATAAGCTCAAGTATACAACAAGGACATTTGCTCAACCATGTTGAGCAGGTTTATTTATAGATATAAAAATTTTAAATAGAGTAAAAAAGAATTCACCACAGAGATTTAATAGCCAATATGAATGGACTTAAAAATCAACAAACTTGAAATTAAGTCACCTGATGTTGCTTCTCCCAGTCTGAGAAAAAGAAAGAAGAAAGATAAAGGTTCAGAGACCTGTGGGCATTGTCCATCACACTGCCAACAGATTCATGGTGGGAGTCTCAAAAGAAGTGAAGGAAAAGGTTGGGGGCAGCTGAAGAAATGTCTAAAAAATTTCTAAAAGTTAATGGAAAATATTTACCTACACATCCAAGAGGCTCAGAAAACTTCAAGTAAATTCAATAACATCTATAACTATATTCATCAAAATGATTTCTATTGCTGTGATGATGTAGTGTAGGCCAAAAGTAAGGAAGAAAAGGGTTTATGCTTCAATATTACTGCTCATCACTGAAGGAAGTCAGGCAGGAACTCAACACAACAGGAACCTGGAGGCAGGAGTTGCAGCAGAGGCCATGGAGGGGTGCTACTTACTGGCTTGCTCATCGTGGCTTGCTCAGCCTGCTTTCTTATTGAACCTAGGACCACCAGCCTAGGGATGGCACCATCCGCAATGGAGGCACTTTGTTGTTGTTGTTGTGTTTTGTTTTTTCAAATCAGGGTTTCTCTGTGTAGCCTTGGCTGTCCTGGACTTGCTTTGTAGACTAGGCTGGAGGTATTTTCTTAACGGAGATTCTCTCTACTCCATTGTGTCATGTTGACATAAAACTAGTCAGCACTGTCTATCAGAGACAAAGGGAGCAAAGCATACCCATTATGTTTACTGACTCTTAGAAGAGACACAGCTGAGTTTTGACTACAGAGTTAGGAAGGGAGTGGGATAAATCATTGTTGTGGAATTTAAAAAACAAAGCAGCAGAGTCAGAGATAGCCCCTCCATTGCCTGCCTTTGGTTCCCTTTCCCCTAGCCGGGCCACCTTGTCTGGCCTCAGTGGGAGAGGATGTGCTTAGTCCTGCTGCAACCTGAGGTACCAGGGTGGCTTGGAACACCTTGGGGGCCTCCCCTTCTCTGAGAAGAAAGGGGGTTTGAAATGGGGAAAGGGAGCGTGAGGGTGAAACTGGGAGGAGAGGAGGATGGATGCTGGGATCAGGCTATAACATGATTTAATTAATTAATTAATTAAATTAAAGATGCTAACTCAAATCCTCACAAAGAAATAAACGGAAGTGTAACTACTAGTTGGATAGCCAACATAAATGTTTCTCTTGCTTGTTTATAGCACTTTTTCTCATGTCTTATCTGAAAGATACCAATATAAAGGAAGAGTTATATATTTATGTTGGTGGGTGTGTAATGTACAACATCTTGAAGTGTCTAGAAAAAGCCAGTATTGCTAATAATGCAAATAAGTTTAGTATACTGTTAAAATTAAGTTGACACCAATCAAAACAAAGTTGCTGTAATTAAATGTCAAGAGTATTCCTAGAGAAACCGCTAAGAAAATAACTTCAGAAACAGGTAAAAGGATGAAAAGAAACTGAAGGGGTACAGTGGAAACTGGATTTTGACACAAAGGAAGACATTATCAGAACATCAACGACGTAGGATATAACCTAAAAAGACAAAATAACAGACATAGATTCCAGCTATGAGTAATGACAGCAAATTTAAATAAGTTAAACACTCCAACCAGAACATTAGCCAAATGGATTTCATTACTCCCTTAAAACTCAGAGCTCATCCAGAGAGAACGTAAGGGTTGGAGGATAGAAAGAAGTGCCTTCTAAGCACAACATGACTGTCACAGCAGTCATGAATGCACAGCACCACCAGCAGTTAGCCATGGATGCTTGGTTCCTCACATCGCTGCTGAAACATTGACTAGTAACAGACTGCAAGGAAGAGGCTCAGTATCCAGTCTTCTAGCGACAGGCTTTAGTGGCTAGTTCCAACCCTGTGGTCACACAGACAACCCAGGTTAAGCTCAGTGGGACTCAAAAAGTCATAAATATGGGGAGAAGCTTTGCAGGCACCATGGGGAGCTGGCAGGGTCAGGAGGGGCAGAGGGGCAGTGAGACAAGGTAAAGGCAGGAGTGCTCGGAGTGGGATATAGACATGTACAAACTGTCAATGCGCAAAAGTTGCCAATAAAAAGAGGCACATTTCTTTAAACATGAAGCCTGTTGTCGCATGGACATATTTAACATATTAAGAAGCTACATTTGTTAAAAAAAAAAATCAAATATGTGCTCCAACTGAATATTGTCTACAATAGACACATTTGGTTTTGAAATGACTAAAATAATTGAATGTAAAGAATAAAGAGGATATATATGCTACCCCAACATCAACCATGTGAGAACAGGAAGCACAGCAATATGAAACAAAGTAAAAGTTTCTAGAGGACACTCATGATGATAAAAGGCAATCCATCAAGAAGAAATGACTATTACAAATGCGTCTAAAAACAAAGCAACCCTCCCCTGGAGGGAAAAAACTAGCATAAAGGAAAAAAAAAAAAACTAAAAGGGTGATTCAGCAATAGTGGAGACTTTAATGCTACTCTTTCAATAAAAGAATACCAGACACAATATCAATAAGAAAATAGCAAATCCAAAGCAATACTAAAACCCAACTAGACCTAACAAACATCTGCAGAACACATTATCGAGCAACAGCACAAGAAACACATTATTTGTCACTGTGTTTACTTTTACTAGGTTTTGTGATGTCGTGAGGATGACAGAAAAATATAGACTTGTACACAGTGTCTATGGGAGAGGAGAGCAAGTTTCAAGGGGGTGAAGTCAAGGCAGAATGGAGGAATCAGGGGCTAGGTATGATTTCGCCTGTACTCCTGCAGGAACCTTTGTCTGGGCTGGTTACATGTGGTTTTCTCGGGAGGTAATGGCACTACATTCAGTAAAGTCAACAGTGGAAGAACTCTCTGTGCCCTAACTCCACAACCATAGCCCTGCCCCTTGGGGACAAAAAGGCTGTGGACAGGTATGCCATAGTATCATTTCAGTAGCTACATTGTAGTCTGTGTCTAAAGCTGATTCTCCTGAGGCACTGGTACTGAAAAGAGAGTCCTGGTGTGGGTCCTTATCTGGGCATCGATAGCCTTCATCTGCACTATCCTAAGCCCACATCTTAAGGATGTTGGAGAAAGCCAAACAGAAACAAACCAATTGTTATTTCAGAACCTGAAAAAAGATCCAGAACTGGAGCGCCAGGGACACAGAGCTGAAAATCGAAGAGGGGTTTCATACAGGACACTGCTGAGCTCCAGACCCTCCTCCACCATCCATAATGTGCAACCACCCTTGCTTGGCCAAGTCAGATGGTTTTCAGACCCAGACCTTAGGTAATGTCATGTGAAATCAGAGAGATTAATAAAGTATATATATGGTACCTAGTGATGAAAACTACTTTCCTTTTGTCCCACTAGTTCATCCTTCCTCTTGGCTTCAAATACATTGTGTATGTGGTCTACTGTAGACCAGCTCAAGGCAAAATAGTCATTCTAGCAGCTCAGAACTTCTACTAACAAAAGTGGCCAGGTCACAGCACAATTACTGTGTGTAAAGCCTACTGACCCCCAGAGCCCAACCCTGCACATGCTCAGCTTTTCAGTGTTCCACTCTCACCAAGGAACAAGTACCAAAGAGTCAGCACATATTTGACAAAGGCTTCTAGCATCTGAGACAGAGACCGAGGCAACCAGGAAACGATGCACTCTGAGATTAAGTGCATTATAAAAGAAGACTCTGTGAAGGTTCTAATTAAAATCTTTAATCACTGCACTCAAGAAGCCAAGAGCAGTCTGCTATTTGTAAAACATAAAAATAACAGGAATAAAGTAAGAAAATACTCTTAGAATTTCAAAACTCCTATCACAAATGAAAAATTAGAGGAGAAAAGCTAGTTGAATAAATCATAAAAATATATAAAACAAAAAGACTGAGAAATGTACATCAGAAGAGGGACAGTTCAAAGGAGAGAATAAGAAACAGCAAGAATTAAAAACAAAGAGAACAAACAAATGGGAATGACTAATGATAACAAAAATTAAGTCCTAGGTTCGAGGACCATGCGTCTCTTGCTGAGAGCACACTTCTCTGAGCGCCTTGGCCATTACTTTAGACACACGCACTCCAAGGTGTGCCACTAAGGTCTTTAAGGATCCTAATTTCTCAACTCAGAGAAAGGAAAAATTAAAACATCAGCATAAGGAAGAGACTTTTCTGGATTCTGACCTACAAATAACAAAAAGTCCCTGACTTTAAAATATTTATCAAATAAATACAAACTAAATAATCTGTTGTGCATTTTGTTGTTGTTGTTGTTGTTCACATTTCCTACTTTCAAGAAACAAAAGACAGTAGAAAGTGTTCTCATAAAGACATTTGGGAAACTCCTGCAATAACTATGTAAACAGAATCCTGCTGTTGCAGAAGTTTGTTTTATTAATCTTTAAAGTTAAGCACTCCATGAGGTTTAAAACTGTCTATGTTCATGGTTTTCAATTATGTTACTTTTAATTATGTAGTGTTTGTATTTCCTAGTTATTCCTTCAGCATCTGAAATATAAAATATTTACCAACATTAACCTTGTTGAATTTTAGAAATTGAGTCAGGAGAATTTGGGCTACCTGCACAAAACTCCTGCGTTCTTGCCATGATTCTTCCTCATCATAATGGTGACACACTCACCTTGAGGATCAACATCTTTGGCCAGCTTCAGTGCATCTGAGTTTGCAAGATCAGTGTTGGCTGGGGTGACAGCCAAGATCAGACAGTTCTCCCTCGTGATGAACTGCATAATCATTTCTCTGATCTGATACTCAATATCTGGCGGCTGGTCTCCCACGGGCACTTTCGTTATTCCAGGTAAGTCGATTAGCGTTAGATTTAACACTGTGTGGGAAAGAATGGAAGAGTCTTACAGATATCTTAAGTCCAAAAGACACCCACAAGGTTGTCTAAAAGACACCGTCAATGCTGCATCATCTGCCACTTAGCTCAGCTTTATGTATTGGGTATATGAATGGCTCCATCTCAAGTGCAGAGAAGGAAAAGCATTGAATACAAAATGAGTTTGCTAGTTTTCTCTATTTTTACAGGATTGTGCTAAGCCAAATGATCATCTTAACATAATCTGAAAGGCATTGATTTCCATGTCTAACCAGTTTGCTGAGAGAGCTTGTCATACCCTGGCTGTCATAACTAGGCGGCTATAATTAAAACACCGAACAAAAAATGCATATGCTGTCTGCCAGTCTTGCGCGTTGCCTCCAAGTGGTATAGAAATTCATAGGGTAGCGTTCACCCTTCCCTTTGAAAGCATCATATGTTAGTTGCAGAAAGTTAGCCACTTAGCCTGCGGGAAAGCTGCAAGCCATTTGTGGTGCTTTGTGTGGCGTGAGTGGGCTATAACAAGCAGCCAGTGGCAAGGTGATCCAGTCCAACAAAACTGTCTGCTTGGTGTGGGTACCGAGTCCTTGTGGGACCCATGCCGACAGTCTGGGGATAAAAGCCACACTTGATTCTTCCGGAATAAAATCAACAAAAATATAAAAGCTCAACAGAGAAGGACTCAAACACAGTCTGAAGATAATAATAATAATAATAATAATAATGATGATGATGATGATGATGATGATGATGGTGGTGGTGGTGCAAGTTTTCATGTGCCCACCTTGCAATTTCTGATTTCTGAAGGTTTATAATGAAAATAAAGGATTTTTTTCAATTCCCAAGACAATTACAATATGTTATCAGACCCTTTCTGTCTCTCTCTAGTCTGAGCTCTTTGAACTGTAATGCAGGCATCGGGACCCAAACGTCCCAGAAACCCCACACTGTTTGCCTGTTCTACAGTGAATGTGCATTTGTCTACTGGAAAATGTTTGAGGAAAATCATTCAGGTTGAACGTTACACTTACCATGCGGCGAATAGACTCGCAGGTTAATGGGTATAGAAGAGATGCCTTTATTCATTCCCGTCACTCGGTCTGTTTCTGCCTCAATCTCATGGCGAACTTCATCAAAATCCGTAAATTTTTTTCCTTTGCAGTGTAGAAATTCAGCATATTCTAAAACATAAAAGACAGAGCTATGCATCAAGGAAGCAGTATCCTATTCAAGTACAAATCAAATCAGCAATGTTGTTCCTTGGCTTTCAAAACAACTCAGCAGTTAGTAAGAATCATCATGCTCTTAAAATAGCAAATTTGCCAATTTCCACATAACCATTAAGTCCTATAAGAATTTCCTGAGCCATCAAGGCTAACAAATGGTTAGAAATAATTGCAGCCACTTAAATTATAAAATCAAACAAAATGGTACCCTACTATTACAGACCTTGGATCTGGCGTGCACACAGCACCTACCTATTAATACTATACTGCCGGCCTCTCCTTTTTCAACTTTACCATTCTAAAAGGTTGGGATGTTATGTTACACAAATACATCTTCAGAAGCTAGATGACTTAGAAACAGCATTTGATCACTTTTAAATGCAGTGTTTTAGAATTATCAACATACTATTCAAAATACCATATCAACTTGTATAACATGTTTTCTCAAGGGAAAAAAAAAGACAACATATCACATCAAAAATATGTGTCTGCAGTCAATAAAAGAATGAAAGAATCCTAAAATAACATATATAAATAACAAAAAAAATGATGGGTTGCTTGGTTGGCATTTTATTTTCTTTTATTCCATTTTTTAAAGCAATGTCTGGCTATGTGGTCCAGGCTGGTCTGAAATTTGCTATGTGGCTGAGGCAGGCATCAAACTCCTGCCTGGGTCTCCTAAGTACTGGAATTAGAGAGGCATGCCAACACTATACTACCAATTTTGATACCCACTTTTGAAGATAGGTATCTAAGAAAACAAAACTTTACAATAGTCATAACAGTAAGCAAATCTATTTTTATTTTTATTTCTCCAAGCTGAAGAACGTTGATGGAACTTTGTTCCATCAAACATACAATAAAGCTGAGTATTTTGGGCTCAATTGATAGTTGAGGCAAGGAAGGGCAGCCTTTCTACATGTCTTGCCATAGACAATGAAAATTCATCCAATAAAACTGGCCAAAGCCAACAGGGACATTGTTTAGAATGTGGCACCTCTTCATCAACCACCTCAGTATCGACTTGAAGTGCCACAGAGAGTATCATAAAGCTAACACAGGCTTTGTAGAATAGGTACAAGACTGCACTTGAAATGCTAGGACATACAGAGATAGAAAAATGGGAAAGGACAGGAAGTAGGAAAGGACAGGAAGTGGAGCAGGAACAGAACACTGAAGTTTGGGAAAAATTTCATGCCCTATAGGAAGAAAGAAGAAATCAGAACCTTAATTATGCCAACAAATCCCTCTGCTTGAACCCACTCACTGATGGCGAATTAGAGATTAGACCTCTTGTTTAAGAGCTTAAAAGTCAATTTTAACTGGAAAATAATTCTTTATGCTGACATGACATCAGCTTCCTTGTCTCATTCCATTGCTCCAACCGTTGCCTTCTAGTGCCGCACAGAAAATAGTCTAGCGAGTGAAGAGACCAGGGACTAATCTGAATGTCCACAGTCAGAGGTCATGTCCTTCCTGGGACCCTCATCACCTGCCCTTGCTTATCTGATCACTGCTCGTGTCTCCTACCAGAAGACAAACATTTCCCAGCTCCTCCCTAGCAAGGGGAATGAAAAGGACAGAGACTCCTAAAGGGGACTCAAGGGCTCTGCTTCGAGCCACCTATGTTCTGAAATGAGCTAGTTTCCAAATGCTAGAACAACAGTCACAGACTAGCATGATTGCTGTCTTTCCTATCAGCTGTACAGACAGAATGTCTCTCTTCTTAGGTTCTCCACACTATAATTAGTCCTGCTCTCTAAAAGATACTGAGCTAACTCAGACAGTGCATCCACTTGATGCTGACGTCCATACAATAAAGGTCCATCGGGCCTTGGGATATGTCCTCAAGAGGTCACTTTGTTTTTCCTACAGATTTACTCTACCACGTGCCATTGGTATCAAAATATAATTCACCAGCAGATGGGGCCTTCATTTCATTCTCCATTCAACTTGCAGGAATGTGAAGGTTCAAAGGTAAGCATAAGGCCAACGAACAGGAAAAAAAGAAACTCAATCTCAAAATAAATAAATAAAAATTAATATTAGAAAGGGCCCAGGATCTAACTCAGTGATGTGTGGATGCTGAGCATAAGCAAGGCCCTGAATTTGATTCCCAAACACAGTAAAGAGGTGGAAAGAAAGCAATTTAAACAGAAATAAAACTGCTTATTTTCCAGTTCAATAGAGTCTGTGGAAAATGCACTCTTGAAGACTTGCTGCTATCCTAATTATTACTATCAGAAAATCCATAGTGTCTCCATTGTGGCCATATTTTCACCTGTTAATAAACTTGAGTAGAATAACTGGCCAAATTGCAGAGTAGAAATGACTGTTGAGTGCTCTTCCCTAAAGGAGAAACCTGTATCACACTCTCTGAGACCTAAGGCCCATCATGGAAGCGGGGACAGAAAGTCCGTAGGAGGGCTAGGGAGTCCTAGAAAACACTGTCTTCTGGATATGACATGCTTGACGGAATCATGAACCCAGCCGCTGAGGTGGCTGCTACATATAAAAATAAGACACAAAAGTACAATGAGTTAGTGGAGAAGAATGGTGTCTTTAGGAGTATGGGGGGGAAGCCAAAGGGATTGAATATGTGTATAATGCATTATGTAATTGTGTCAAATTGTCAGGTAAATTAATAAAAACTTAATGGCCAGTTTTGAGCAGCACAAAAGGGGTTTTCCTTTGTTGCCACTAGATGGCACCTGCTTGCTTTCTCTGCAGGAACCTTACCAATGTCCTTCCAGAAGGTTGTAAAACCAATGAGGTTTTCAAACCAGATTTAAATTCGCTTCTGGATTCCTGAAAACACCACCTCTATCTTGGAACTTGGAGAGTCTATGTGTCAAGGATCATCGGAAACCTTTGTGTCCCACAGGTGGATTCTGGGATGTCTTTATTTACTTAGTTTTTAAACAAATCTCTATGGAAATCTACGTGCAGAAACTGGGTCTTAATAGAGGGAAAGACACATCTCTTGGCTAACAAGGTTACTACCTAGTAAAGTTACGGAGTAACAATGTGTACCTGCCGAAGGATAACGTGGCAGACACAATACAAGACAAGGGGTGATACATATTGTGGGAGATTTGGGGGTAATATTTTTTGTTTGTTTAAGTAAAGTTTCTTTGATACGATAAAGTGGCATTTGAGCAAAGAATAGGAGGGATCAGGCTAGCTCTGTGTGTAAGAGTTCATGGACAGAGTCAATGAAGACAAAGCATGCTGGGCTTGCTGAGGAGGCGCGAGAAAGCTTTTAAGGCTGGAGGGGACAGAGAGCCATTTGCTTTTACCCTGATTGGCAGGGGTTAGAGTGAAAACATGATGGGGTCAAAACGAGTGACACCAGCTGCTGTGTTGAGGACAGACAGTGGGAGCTAAAGGAAGCCAGTGCTAGAAGACTCCAAGTCATAGTTGGAGGAAACTGGCGCGTAGGCACCAAAGTGAGGTGTTGAGAAATGGTTGGAGTCTAACATGCTCTGCAGGAAAAATAAACAGGAGCTGCTGGTGGGCTTAAGGTGGGCTACAGGAGAGGGGTGCCAACAGCAGCTTTAGAAGAGTCAACCTCACAACCAGAAGAATTCTGAAGTAGAAGAGACCGAAAGGGAGGGCTTGGGACAGGCTGGGGAAGGAGACAGAAATCAGGAGTCTGGGTGGGGAGTCACTGAGCCGCATGCTCTCCCCAGCACAGGAACATCCGCTCCTGCTGAGGTTTGGACAGTGCTGTTTG
Source organism: Psammomys obesus (assembly GCF_907164565.1). Taxonomy (NCBI): domain Eukaryota; kingdom Metazoa; phylum Chordata; class Mammalia; order Rodentia; family Muridae; genus Psammomys; species Psammomys obesus. The sequence goes on along the minus strand of NW_026596057.1, from coordinate 7,809,788 downwards.
TTCAGTTTAATCTAGTGTGTGTTGACTCTGCAGACTTCCCAGAAGATGGCAGTCAAGTGCTTGCAGCCAAAAGAGGTGGCTTTTTTTTTTTTTTTTTCCTAATTAGCACAAAAATGCCTCTGGGGCTACATTCTTGGAGTCTGTCATGCAAGGAGAAGCCTGAGCTGGATAAATATATATATATATATATTTGGAACTTGTCACACTCAGGCAAGCAGTGAGACAGTTAGAAAAGGCTCAGGGCACTGGTCCTCAGGTGTGGGAATCAGGAGCCATGATGGAATGGTGAGAGAAAACTGAGAGCTGAGCTGAAGTCCAGTAAAAAAAAGTGAAGACCTTCCAGGCCCTTCAGGAAGTAAGAGAAGTCACAGTGGAGGTATGAGAGAAATGATGACTCAGTTAGGATTAAGGAAACTGAAAAGCCAGGAACTAGAGACCAGTGATCAGCAAAGCTTTTAAGTTTTGTTGTAAAGGACAAAGAACAGCAGAATGTGAAGCTGAGAGAGCACCCTGTAATACGAGCAAACACAGCGTGTTCACAGGCTAACACTGACAGTTTCCATCCAGCACCACGGGAAGGGTGACAAGATGACAACACAAGGAGAAGCAACAGACGCTGGAGCCGTGTCTTACGGAAGAGGCAATCGGAGGCTGGAAAGAACAGGATAACCCCACCAGCACATTTGTCACGCAGGATAAATAACAGAACAGGTCGGAGTGAAGGTGATAGGCATGTGTGGCATCCACCTGTGAGGGAGAGGACTGTTCATGCTTGTCGGTAATCAACGACTTTAAAAACATTTCTGGAGTTGGCAAAATGGCTTAGTGCTGCCAAGGCGGACGACCTGAGTTTGATCCTGGAACCCTCATGGTGGAAGGATAAAGTCTACTCCTTCAATATATCCTCTGATACACACACACACACACACACACACACACACACACACACACACATGCTCAATAAGAAATAATGTAAAGCAAATGTTTTGTTTTGTTGAATGGGCTAAAGAGATAGCTTGGCAGTTAAGAGCACTTATTGCTTTTGCAGAGAACCGGGGTTCAGTTCCTGGTACACACATGGCAACTCATTCATCTGTAACTATAGTTCCAGGGGAGCCCAGCAGACTCTTCTGCCCTCCACAGGCATGTTGCATGTACATGCATGCACACAAAACACTCACACACATAAAATGAAATAAATCTTTAAAAATTAAATGAAGCTAGATTTAAAAAATAAAGTTTGGTTATTATTTGTATAATATTAGTATTTCCACCACAACATAAATTACAGACAGAGACAGAGAGAGAGAAAGACCCTATACCAGCCAGCTGTAGCAGCATTCTAAATAAGTAACCAAAATAAGCATAGCAAGGATGTTAAGTTGGGTTTAACCTATCCTATCTCTGGGCCAGATCTGCCTAGCATTGTAGGAAAACCTATGGAGCCAAATCTTACAGGATGGGGGGTGGGGGTGGGGGACTGGTGCTTTACAGTTTGGAATATTCAGTTAAAACCAGCAGAGCCGTGTTTTCAGAGACGCAATCTGTAATCCATCCTCTACACGATCTGAGACTCACAGGCCTGCATCCCTCTGTATCAGACCATACGGTGAAACTCAACAGGCCAGGGTTCTACTTTCTTACTACAAAAACCCGGTTCCCGTAACTGCAGTTCACGCCATAGGGTTAGACTCCTTGGCTGCTGAGTTCCTCCAGCAGCAAATCCGGCTACCCAGTGCTGTTAGGGGATGTCTGCACTGGGCAGCCAGGCCATAGACAAGTGGAGAGCAGAGGCACATGAACTGTTTTCTGTGTACTTGACCACTGGTGCCAGGAAGAGGGGAGAAACATCAGCCATTGTAAGGTATCACAATTCCCAAGTAAATCTTTGTAAGCAATGCAAAGCGCTGAAGATCATGTCTAGCCTCCCAACTGTTCAAAATTCCAGTACATGAAAAGCTCAGAGAGGGTTATCACAAAACTAATGCCCCACTCCGGGAAAGCAGGTTTGTATCTGTGTGGGCGTGAAGGAAATTCTAATGCTGATTCTAAGCTAAACTAATAGAACGGTGTTTTGAGCTGCTGAACAGCTCAAGACTTTTTAAGAACCTGCTGAAAGTGTGCCTTCTGAGTCTTTTGTATACAATGGTAAACTATTTTTCTTGAAGGTCTCTAAGGCACAATCTCATTTCATGATTTTTTGAAATGCATTCTTTCTCATAGAAAAGAACAGTTTCCAGTGATGGGCTCTCTTGCTCCATTCCCAGTGTTCTTTTCACTCCAAATGCTGTTACATGAAATGGTCTCTTTCTCCGACAATGCCAGGCTTCAGGCCAGGATCTATCTGAACAGGCAGTGCATTCAATATCTTAACTGTGAGCTGAGATAAAGGATGATGACTGTGCATGCATAAAGCCTGAAACCCTGGAACTCATCACGAAATTCTAATGTGGAGCAGTATAACATGTCATATGGAAACGCTCACCATGCCTTCAGTTTTACAAAGCAGAACTCTTAGTTTTAAATACCTTTCCTGTTTTCTTAATGTCAGGATAGCCTGTATTGAAATAACGGTAAGATACACTTTATAGCAGACAATACAAATAATGGGAAGAAACAATCTTAAAAACAGAGCTATGGCTCCTTTCGTTTTGGTCCCTTGTGCAACAATTAGCACCATCATTTTGACTGGTCGTGAAAAACAAATTATGCTAGGTTAAACAACTGACAAATTGTGTGGGAGAAGGATGAGATGGTTTATGCCTGGGCACCGGTCCAACCATCTGAGAAAAGCACAGCGTGACCATAAGAATTTAAATGTTTCCAATATGCCCCTTCCACGGGGAAAACATGTATATGTTTCAATTGCTCAAGGTTAACTAGAAAGCAGCAATTATAAAGAAGCAGTATCCAAGCACTCATCAATCTTTATTCTGAGAACTGTGGTCTACAGCATTTTATCTGTAGCCTTAGTTTTGAATTATTCGGTTAATGCTGTTTTATGAGCAAAGGGCTCCAATGAAAATTGAATCTGTGCATCACATAAGCAAGAAGCACAACACAATTAGCTTGCTTTTCCGGTTATAAATAATACCTTTGTGTGACTGTAAACATATTTCCTCAAAGGTAGAGGCTACACTATATGCTTCTATCCTTCCCTAATGCCTAATATAGTTGATGAACAGCTGCAGAATTCCTCCTTCTTTAAAGGAATCTTCTTTGCAGGTACTATGGAGGAATGCCAGTTTTAGAAATCAAAACTTCCACCCAGGCCTGAAGATGGAGAACGGTGGGTTAGATAGATGTGTAGGACTTGGACACTAAGCGGAAGTCAACTGTCTTGTTCAAGTAAACAAAGGGAAGTTCAGCATAGGCAGGGTGAAGGGTGTCTAAAGATTTGAACAACCTTAGTGGGTGAGAATCATAGCTCCTATTAGAGGGGTTTAAGACAACGGTGCAGGGTGGGAGTAAGGAGAGCCAAATGGTCACAGAAGGGTAAGTTTCCACCAAAAGGGCCACCCAACAGGCTGCTCCTCTTCGGGAATGTTCTTCCTCCACCTGCGCATGTGTGGTTCCTCACTGTCGTTTGCTTCTTGCCCAAAACATTAATCCTTTAGACAGGCTTCCCGGACCAGGGTAAATGAAGCCACACTCCATCACTTCATCCAACTTATTTGTTTGGCACATGTGGTCATTATTGTGAAGTGGTTTGGTTTGTTTGCCTGTTTGCTTCTATTTATTGAGTATCCCCATCCACTGCAATAGAAGCTCTAAGAGGACGAGAAATATCATCTGTCTTATTCTTTCTCTTCTCCCAGTGGCTAAGCCAGTGAAATATATCTACTGTGCAATCTGCATACATTTGTTGACTTGACGGACAGAGTAAATCTGTGGATGAATCAGCAAATGTGAAACGAAGTTTGAGGTATTTGTAGGTGGAAAGACTGTCTCAAAGGTGGCTTCTGCTATACGGAGACTGTATATTTGAAATATCCAGGTAGACTTTTAAGTAATCAGTTAGAAATAAGGGTTGGCATTTTAGCCCAAGAGCCATGACTGTGAGAGTCACATATGTACCGAAGCTACTGAGTGGCGATGGCTGTCAAAGGGAGAATATAAAATGACTCCAGAAAGAGCCCTGGGCAGGTGCAACCTTCAAGGTCAGGTAGAAGATAATGTGTTTGCAAAGCTGACAGAGAGGCCAAGAGGAAAAACAAACAATGTTTGTCATCATGGGAGCCTAAAGGTAGAGTAAACTTGGAGAATACTCAATAGCACTGAAAGTTGCTGAGAAGAGAAGACCTATTCACACATTACTATTGACTTGTTGGAGACTGGGTTTGTGCTCATAGTCTGCAGTGATAATACACACTGTTCTATTCTTTAAAGGAATCTACTTTGCAAATACTTTTCAGGAATGCCAGTTTTAAAAGGCAAAACTTTTAGTTGCAATCTAACCATTTATTGCTGTTTCAATGACTTTTGTGATAAATACTTTACCTAATTCTCTGACTTTTGTGTCCCTATATCTCCTCTCTTTCTGGCAGCTTTATGGCCATGGGCTCTTGCAGTTGGCCATGCTTTGCATTTTTTAGTTGTTTATTTTTATTTTCTCTTCATGAGTCTCGTACTTGCATGTTCGTAAGTGCGCCACGTGATTGCAGTGTCCACAGAGGCCAGAAGAGAGCACTGGATCCCTTGGAACAAGAGATACAGGTTTCAAGCTATCCTATGGGTGCTGGGAACCAAACTCCAGTCCTCTACAGGAGTAGTCAGCACTCTTGATACCGAGCCACTCCTCCAGCCACGGTGCTTTGGCTTTTAAAGCCCTAGCCCCATTTTAACTATACTTTACTCTCTACTGCGAAAGCTAATATAAGGTGTGTGACCTGAGTCTAAAATAAGACCAGAAGGAACACAAAGGAAGGCCAGTGCCTCCCAAACTTGTGAGGTTTAGAACACAGACTTTGTCGTGTCTGTATTTCTGGATCCCTGTGGATCTTTTTTCTTCTTCCTGATCATCAGCTAAATTTCAAAACTGAAAAGATCAAGAGGAAGGTTCTGAGAAACTGGGCTATTCCAACCCCATCCACGAATGACTGAATGTACAAATTCAGAAGCAACAAATGATTCAATACTGCTTCTTAACAATGCAGGAAGCAACCAGTCAGGTAAAGATCTGTAGAGCAATTGAAAGTGAAATAAAACTGCTGTAAAAATAAGCAATCGAGGTTTTAGACAGAAAATACAACAAAAATTATGTTTGAAGAGTGAAAGTATTACCTCGCCACAAAATCTTAAATGCAAGAAATAAGTTAATAAATGAAATCACGTAGCAGTCATACCTGAACAGCTTATAATTATGTAATCAAAAAACCATCTCCAAAGAAAATGAGGTAGTATGCGCAGTGCTGGAATATAGACATATGACAATGAGATAGAGTCTTACTGTATAGTGCTGGCTGGAAATCAGAGAGTCACCTGTCTCAGCTCCCATGATACTACAGTTAAAAGAATGCACCACCATGCTAGGAAGTTGCTGTATATATCTTAATTTCTTAACTGTTACACACACACACACACACACACACACACACACACACACACACTTCTGTTTTTCTATTTTATACACAATTTGACAGCATTTCATCTAAGTAACTAAAGATCTTCAGTATACTTAATGAGGCCCTCAAATATCTTCATGATAAATTTCTGGAAGTTATTATTAGCTAAAAATGTAGCCAAGTTGATTCTTGTAAATGTTGTAAGGTTTAGGTGGAAGTTTGATTTTTTGTGTTTGTAAATGTCTTTATCCAGTGTCATTTATTAAAAAGATTATTATAACTCTATTTAATTACCTTTCTTGAAAAGCACTTAGATAAATCTCTATGAGTACATTTTAACTCTATTCCCTTATCCTATGTATCATTCTGTAATTGTAATTGAATAGTATAGCTTTCTTACTCTTGAAATAAAGTGTTAATTCTTTAACTTTACTGTTGTTCTGCAAGGTTGTTTCAGTTATTTTGAGTTTTTGCATTTCCAAATTAATTTTAGTCAGCCACTCATGTTTTATAAAATAATTTTAAAATTGTAAGAACGTTCAGAAAAGGTTTCCTTCTCTGGCCTAAGCTACACAGACACACATGGGAGTGGTGGGGGAGGGAGGGATATAGAGAGAGGGGGAAGGAGAGAGAGAGACAGAGAGAGGGAAAGAGAGAGGTTAGTTAAAACCCTAAAGATTTTTTTGAGAAATGCCTCTCTAGAAGATACACTAATTTTTTGTCTTTATAAAAGTATTTTTAATTTTTTTATTTATTTTTATTAATTATAATTTATTCACTTTGCATCCCAGCTGTAGCACCCTCCCTCATCCCCTCCCAATCCCACTCTCCCTCTCTCATCTCCTCCCATGCCCCACCCCATGTCCACTGATAGGGGAGATGGTTCTTCCCTCTCATCTGACCCCCGCCTATCAGGTCTCAGCAAGACTGGCTGTATTGTCCTCCTCTGTGGCCTAGTAAGGCTGTTCCCCCATAAAGGGGAGGTGATCAAAGAGCCAGCCACTGAATTCATGTCAGAAACAGCCCCTGTTCCCCTTACCCACTTGGATACTGAGCTGCCATGGGCTACATCTGAGCAGGGGTTCCAGGTTATCTCCATGCATGGTCCTTGGTTAGAATATCAGTCTCAGAAAAGACCCCTGGGCCCACATATTTTGGTTCTGTTGCTCTCCTTGTGGAGCTCCTGTCCCCTCCAGGTCTTTCTATCTCCCCCTTCTTTCATAAGATTCCCTGCACTCTGTCCAAAGTTTGGCTATGAGCCTCAGCATCTGCTTTACCTGCTGGGTAAAGTCTTTCAGAGGCCCTCTGTGGTAGGCTTCTGTCCTGTTCCCTGTTTTCTCCCTCTTCTGATGTCTATCACATTTGACTTTCTGAATGAGGATTGATCGTCTTACCCAGGGTCCTCCTTCTTGCTTACTTTCTTTAGGTGTACGGATTTTAGTATGTTTATCCTATATTATATGTCTAATATCCACTTATAAGTGAGTATATACACCATATGTGTCTTTCTGCTTGTGGGATACCTCACTCAGGATAATCTTTTCTAGATCCCACCATTTGCCTGCATATTTCATGATTTCCTTGTATTTAATTGCTGAGAAGTATTCCATTGTGTAAATGTACCACAATTTCTGTATCCATTCCTCCGTTGATGGACATCTGGGTTGTTTCCAGATTCTGGCTATTATGAATAAAGCTGCTATGAACATGGTTGAACAAATGTTCTTGTTGTGTACTTGAGGATATTTTAGATACATGCCTAGGAGTAGTATAGCTGGATCTTGAGGAAGCACTATTCCTAATTGTCTGAGAAAGTGCCAGCTTTATTTTCAAAGTGGTTGTACAAGGTTACATTCCCACCACCAGTGGGGGAGGGTTCTTTCTCCACATCCTCTTCAGCATGTGTTTTTGCCTGATTTTTTGATCTTAGCCATTCTGACGGTGTAAGGTGAACTCTCAGGATCATTTTGATTTCCCTGATGACTAAGGACGTTGAACATTTTTTTAAACTGTTTCTCTGCCACTCGATATTCCTCTATTGAGAAGTCTCTGTTTAGCTGTGTACCCCATTTTTTAATTGGGTTACTTGATTTGTTGCTGTTTAACTTCTTGGGTTCTTTATATATTCTGGATATTAGCCCTCTGTCAGATATAGGGTTGGTGAAGATTCTTTCCCAATCTGTAGACTGTTGTTTTGTTCTGATGATAGTGTCCTTTGCTTTACAGAAGTTTTTCAGTTTCATGAGGTCTTATGTATTGATTGTTGATCTTAGAGCCTGTGCTGTTGGTGTTCTGTTCAGGAAGTTGTCTCCTGTGCTAATGAATTCAAGGTTCTTCCCGACTTTTTCTTCTAACATTTTAAGAAATACATTTCCAAACTTTAATTAATTAATTACAATTTATTTACTTTGTATCCCAGCTGTACCCCCCTCCTTCATCCCCTTCCAATCCTGCCCTCCCTCCCTCTTCTCCTCCTATGCCCCTCCCCTAGTCCACTTATAGGGGAGGTGGTCCTCCCCTTCCATCTGGCCCTAACCTATCAGGTCTCATCAGGACTGTCCTTCATAGTCTTTCTCTGTGGCCTGTTAAGGCTGCTCCCCCTTCAGGGAGAGGTGATCAAAGAGCCAGCCACGGAGTTCATTCATGTCAGAGACAGTCCCTGTTCCCATTACTAGAGAACCCACTTGCAGACTGAGCTGCCATGGGCTACATCTGTGCAGGGGTTCTAACTTACCTCCATGCATGGTCCGGGTTGGAGAAGATACATTAATTTTTAATGTCCTAGTCTAGGGAACTAGCTTATTTGGTAGTTTGTCTTTGCTGAGCAAGCATGAAGCTCTGAGCTTAACTGTGACCACCACATAAATGATGTGATAGCACATGCCTGCAATCCCAGCACTTGGGAGTCGGAGGCAGGAGAATCATAATGTCAAAATTATCTATAGCTACACTGATAATTTGAGGCTAGCTTGGGATTCATGAGATCCTTATATTTCCTCTGAACTCTCCTCAGTAGAGCTATCACTTTAATATTGTTAGAGTCTTACAAAAATGTATTTCATCAATTTTACCTATACACTCTCTAGGTAATCAAAGCAAAATAGCTCTATAATGAGAGTACATATTTTTATAAGAAAAAACTACAAAAGAATAAAAACATTTTATCTTGTAAATTTTTTAGCATATTTGAAATTTATTGAATATAATTAAAATGTAAAAAACCTTATTTTGACAAATATCTTTGTTTCATCACGGCAAAATTATCTATGACTCAGACCATAAATCCTACTGAACCATTTCTTGAAAAGTTTTGTTAAATAAAAGGAATAGCTAAGTATTGGCCAAGAATTTTTAAAAAGCCCAATGGGACCTATGAATTCATATAAGAAATATCTAAACTGAAATAAATAACTTTATAATATGTTAAAGTCTCCCTTGCTGGTCACTGGGGCTTTTCTTGTTCTTGTTTTGTTTTTGTTGGTTTTGTTATTGTTTTTATTCCAAGATAATTTTTGTAAAAACAGCTGGTACTCAGAAAATACACACATACACAAACAATTATATCCATATCTAAATCTACAAACACACATAGTCATCAGGTTAGATAATACTAGTAACATCAATGTGGCACCAATGGGGAAGAGCAAATTGAAGTCGTGATCTGACATCCAGTGTTATTGCTTTGCAAATCAGCTTACGTGAACATTGGTCCTTAGCTATACCCGTCACCAGCTTTCTTCATGAAAATTTAGTAGAAAAAAATCTGTAGGTTCAGCTACATATATACACACACGTATATACATTTACATTCACACACATAGGGGGCTCTAGCATAGGAAGCAATAACTTTTGCAAAATATAAAAAATTATAGGAGTTGGAAAATGGATAAAGTGTGGAAAAGAAATGAAAAACTGTATTATCTTTCTTGAAAAGTAAGGGCACTGAATTAGGAGAGTGTTTAAAAGCTGTGTCTTGGGCTAGAATGATAGCTCAGTAGTTAAAAACATGTACAGCTCTTGCAGAGGACCTGAGTTTGGTTCCCAGCACCCATATCAGGCATCTCATAAATGCCTGTAATTCCAGCTCCAAGGGATCAGAGATGGCCCCTCCTCCAGCCTCTACACACACCTGTACAAAGGCTCACACACACACAGATTCATAATTAAAAATAAAATATTTAATATGTTTTTGTGGGTAATATCAAAAAGAAGCTTGACAGTAACTTTCCTGTCATGTAAATATCTCACCATATAAAAAATTAATTGGAGATATACTGTAATACTTAATTGTTGTGGGATGTTTTGGTTTATGATATGTAAACATGTTTTTGTTAAAATTCCAAGTTGGGGATTTTAGTTTGTCCACACCTGCGTGTCCACACGCAGAGCATGATCTTTGCCAGGCGAAATTAGTTGATTCTGAGGACTTTGAGGGGTATAAATATGAGAGCCCAGAGGAAGAAGGCGCAGCTGCTTGGAGGAGGACTGCCTGCTGCTGGTTCATTTGCTGTTTGCTGATTTGCTGGTTACCTGGACTTCTGGATTTCTGGACGGCTGACATTGGTATCGTCCCCAAAAGAGTCCTACAACCCTACCCAGCAGGAAGTAGCAGAGAGAGCTCTGCCCCCTGTCCCCACTAACCTTCTCTCCCTCCTACCTGGTGTTGGGGGGTTGATAGGGAGGTAGACGTGTTTAATAACCCTAAATAAAGTAGGCTTGTTAAAAAAAATCAAGGTCAACACTAAATGACTGCTATTTAATGTTAGCTTTGTCTTTCTCCCAACTGTAAGTTGATACATATATAAGCCATTCGTAAACAAAAAGAGGTTTCCCCTTTTTCATGGAGTCAGTCAAGCCCAACCTCATGATTGTAGTGCTGTTTCCTCATCATGTAACTTGTGAAGTCATTTCAACCTCTGTAGGCTTCAGTTTCTCACTGGGAAAACTGATGTCTACTTCCTAGGCTGCTGTGAACACAAGAGAACATCGTTGTCTGCCTCAGTCACCAAAGTTACCCGGTGACTACTGACGCGACCTCAGCAAATGTATACTACGTCAAATAATAAATAATAAATAACTTCTCCATTTAAGAAGGGAGAGGTCATTTGAAGCTGAAACGGTCTAAACGGGATTTATGGGAAGCAAAGGGAACAGAGAAAAGCCAAAATAAGAAGTTGGCTATGGTAACTGGTGCCTACAATCCAGCACTCAGGAAGCTGAGGCAAAAGGATGGGAACTCAATACCAATCTGGACTACACAGGAAGAAATCACCTCAATTGAAAAAGAGAGAGCGCCAAAACGAAAAAGAGAACATTCAGTATTATAAATCAATTATTAATAAATAGCAAGTGAATTGGGGGCAAACAACAGTGTCAAATAAAAACTGTGTGTGTGGAATGCAAAAATGAAGATACAAAGCATTGTGGAGGAATGCAAGAGACGGAACATATCACCCTTCACATAGATGTCCTGAGATAATACACATAAACCAGCATCTCCCATTTTGTACAGGAATGTAAAAAGTGAGGGCCATTGTTTTTAAACAATCAACAAAAAAAGCTTGAATTTGACGAGCACTTCATTTGATTGCTAGAAGCTGTTATGAAGAGATTTTCTATAGGAGGAAAAACTAAATTTTGACAAAAGCTTCCTGATTCTTCTTTGTCGATGTCTTAAAAGAACAAATCGAAGAGCTAATTGAGGGTCATTAATAGACAACGATGAGGGAAATTTAGAAGGAATGGGAGTTATAAACACATATACGCAGCATTGCCCTTCATGATCCCGATGTGAATGCTTCTGATTTTAAATGCAGTCATTACATAAGATAGAAAGCACTGCATGAAAAAAATTCATGTTCATCCCAAAGATAATTTAGGGAATGATTACACAACTTACCAAAAATTGTTCCACTGATCACATTCAAAGCAACAATGATAATAATGAATAATTTTGTGTTTTGTGTTTTGTTTTATGCATCTTTTCTTTTCTTTCTTTCTTTTGTTCTTTCTCTCTTTCTTTTTTTAACAGGATATCACATAACTCAGCTAGCCTGAAACTCACTATGTAGACTAGGCTGATTTCAAACTCGTGGCAATCCTCCTGCTTCAGGCTCCTGAATGAGCTGCTACACCTACCTCTCTACCTTGTTTGTTTGTATATTTGTCTGAGGCTGAGCTTATTCTTGTGGGTTTCTTCTCCTGTGCAGCCTCTCCTTCTGCTTCAGGAAGAGCCGATTCCTTTTCAGCGAGGATCACTGCAGTGTGGCAGAGGAGCTCGGGCATGGGTTCCCTGATGGCAAGTACTGTACTCCAGCAGTGCAACCTGAGTACTTGGTTCACTTGTAGATGCTCGCTGACTAGGGACTCTGAATCCAACCCTTAAGGTCAGCATCACCTTCTACATTTGTAAGCATGTATAACAAATATTCAACACTCTTTGGGGGGCCATCAACCCTGCACCCAGCCCCACAGTTCAGCTTGGGCTCACCTACCTACTGTTACATCACCAGAATGGCACCCACTGCTTCCTTAAAGTGATATCTTTCAGTGGCTTTTGGAATACGCATACCCTTGATGTCTCAAGAGTGTCCTTATGGGGAACAAGAAAATGTGAATTTTTTTAAAAGAGATTTATTTTTTATATAAAATTCTGCCTGCATGTGCGCCTGCACACCAGAAGAGGGCACCAGATGTCACTGTAGATGGTTATGAGCCACCATATGGTTGTTGGGAATTGAACTCAGGACCTTTTGAAGAATAGCCAGTGTTCTTAACCTCTGAGCCATCTCTACAGCCCCAAAACTTAAACTCTTGATATGTATGCTTTGGCAAGGTTTCTGGGTCAAGAGAGTAACCAACCATTTCAAAGATCACCTCAGGCTAACGTTAAAAAAAATAAAATAAAATAAAAAGGAGCCTTATATACATATTCTTAAAACACATTTGTTATATAAGCCACAAAGTAATTTGCCACATAATGCCTCATGTTAATATCCACAGAAATCCTGGAGTATTCTTATCCAAGGGAGGCTGTACCTTCTGTGTGTCCCAGTTTCCTCCTATATAAGATGAGCACAATAGTCACATCTTAAAAAAGCTAACAGCATCAATGTTTTTCAGGAGCACTATATTTTTCTTTGTTTCTATTGCTGTTCCTACAGTAAAATACTCTGACAAAAACAACCCTAAAGGATAAAGGGGTGTTTTTGTTCATAGTTCAAGGCACAGTCCATCAAGGTGAGAAAGTTGAGGCAGCAGGAGCTTAAAGCAGCTGATGACACTGCATTCTCAATCAGGGCGAGATAGGGATGGGAGCATGGTTGCTGCTCAGCTCCCTTCTCCATCCACAGTCAAGTCCCCAGTTGGGGTTATGGAAGCACCCATGCTGAAAAAGTCTTCCTTGCTCTCCTAAAGCCAGCCATCAAGATAATCTCCCCAAAGGTATGCCAGAGAACCATTTCTAGGTGCTTCTAGATTCTGTCTTAACTCTATTCTTTGTCAAGGTGACACCCAAGCATGTCACTTCGAAACCATAACTTTCTACCCTTTGTCCCCACAGGCTCAGTACCATAGTCTAAGATGCATTAAGACCAACTTTACGAGTCCCCATGGTCTTCAACAATTCCAACACTTTAAAAGTCCAGCTCCCAACATGGCTAGCCCTACCTGTCCAGCCCCACATTTACAGCCCTCTCTCTAGGGCCAGCTCAACTCCATGCCCAAAGCTCTTCTTGGCGGGTGTTTCACGGTCCTGCCATCTCTAATATCCCAGAATCTCGACTGCAACTTAAGCTCCCCCTTCCCTGCTACATGCATTGGTCTCTCAGTCTCTTTACAAGGACAGTGCAACACATTGCCTGGCATCAGATCCTTAGTTTTTCATGCAGCTTCCATGCCTTTGGAAGTAGCACCATATAGACATCATTATCAAGATGGAGGCTCCTCTCTCATAGACAACAGCAGTAATCAGCTTCTGTGTTTTAAAACTGGGGAAACACTTTCCTAAGCTTCCTGACCTTGCGAAAGTCATACTGATTTCCATGATTACTAACTCTTAACCTTTACACTAAATTTAAAATGACTAAGAGTCTGTTATATGCCTAGATCTTATTCACAGACACACATTATTTCATAAATGGATGTTATTATCCTGGGTAAGCCACTTTCCTAAGCAGGCACTTCCAAGGAGCAGGGAACCCTTCCACCTAGTTTCTTCCTTTAGATGTTGGGCATTCACAATATGGAGCCTCCAGTGGGTCAGATCTTACCTTCAAGGCACATTTCCTAGTGTCTCGGTGAAGCACCAGAGATTTATGTTCAGTGGTGCTGTTTTCTTGAGCAATTATAGTTGCTTTCTCAACAGTAAGTGACTGTTGTCCTGTCTTGAAATTTCCTCTGCCAAAAAATATTTATCCATTATCCTTAAGTTTGACTTTCCACATGCTCTCAAGACATTGGCAGAGTGAAGCCATCCATAGACTATCACATGAATGGCCCCTATCTCAGTTTCTGATTAGAATCCCTGTTCCCTTCTGAAACCCCATGAGTCAAACCTCCACTCTCTCTGTTCTCTCAACATAATTGTCTCCCAAGGTAACAGCAAGAATGGCCCACTAACCCCTGCTTCAAGCACAGTAGACATTTCTAGCCCCAAATACCAAACTCTTCTGCATTTCAGCACAACATAGTTCCAATGGCATAACAACCACTTGGTCAGCTTTATCATAGCAATGGCTCCACTACGCAATACCAGTTTCTGTCTTAGTTTCTTTTCTAGTTGCTAGGACAAACATTCTGACAAAAGCAGCTCAGGAGAGAAGGAGTTTATCTTAACTCACAGTTCAAGGTACATCAGTCACGGTGGCGAAATCAAGGGAGTGTGAACTTGCAACAGCTGATCACATCATAGTCACAATGAGAAACACAAAGGAAGGAATGCATGCATGCTTCTCGGTTCCCTGTCTCCATTTACACAGCCAGGGGTCAGAGCCAGAGGATGGTAGAACCAACCCAGGACAGGCAGGTCTTCCCACTTCATGTCAGCCATGATAGCCCCCTAAAGGCACACTCAGGGACTCACCACCCAGGTGACTCTAGATTCTATCAGGCTAACAACGAACACTAACTATTACAGCTTAAAATGCTGACTATATGTGGCCTTCCCCTTATTGTTCTTTAATAGTTATGAGCTTATTATTGGATTGCTTAAAACATACTCTAAGACATGATTTATTTTATGCCTCGAGGCAGTTCATATAAAAGTAAAATTAGGAGTGGGATGCAAAAAATACAATTCTAAATACATCCTTATTTTTATCTATGACCTTGCGAAAGTCACACTGATTTCCATGATTACTAACTCTTAACCTTTACACTAAATTTAAAATGACTAAGAGTCTGTTATATGCCTAGATCTTATTCACAGACACACATTATTTCATAAATGGATGTTATTATCCTGGGTAAGCCACAAATTTTCTATTCCCCAGTTTCTTCTATATATTATGAGAATAATTAATACTAATAATCTGCTTTGGGATTGCTGTGAGAATTAGGTAAGTCAACATAGACAAAGAGCTTAGATGAGTACCAGGTAGACAGCTAGCTACATGGGCCTGGAGAAGTGGCTCAGCAGTAAAGAGTACTGGCTGCTCTTCCAGAGAACCTGGGTTCAATTTCCAGTACCCACATGGCGACTCACAACTATCTGCAACTCTAGTTTCAGGGCAACTGATGCCCTCACACAAACACACATGCAGGTAAAACACCAATGCACATGAAATACAAATAAATAAAACCAGCTTTAAAAAAAAAAAGCTAGCTACTGTGTAATAAAGCTAACTGTTAAAAATAAAAGCTGTTGCAGCTTTTCTAGAAATAAAGAATTAAAGATTCGAACGAAGGCAGTCTCAGACATTCCTACAAGCCTCAGTTATAATCACCATAATACTCACTTTGGCAACAAAACGCTGTATAGTTTTGTTTGAGGTATTTGAGATTGCCCTTCACATACTGACCACTTGTTTGTTCTAATGAAAAAAGTCACAACAATAAATGTGATCTTATTTTTCCACAGCATAGCTCAGAAAATAAATTAACATAAGAATGGCCTTCTTTCTACTCACACTATAAAAATCCCTGTGACCAACATGGTGACAGAAGGAAAAAAAAAAGTTCTGTTTCTATGACCACGAAATCATGTTTCTTAGAGGCTTTAACACCAGAAAAAACAATATGTATACTGAACTGACAACTGAGAAACTATCACACGCTTAGCATGTGTGTACCATTCAGAATTCTTTCATTTCCATTGCATCTTAGTGTAATTTTGCTGTGAAAGACACTATGACCAAGGCAACTCTTCTAAAAGACAGAATTCAGCTGGGGACTTGCTGGTAGTTTCAGAGTTAGTCTATGATCCTCTTGATGAGAAGCAGACGGGCATGGTGCTTGCAGCACATAGCTGAGAGCTTCACAACCAGATCCACAGGTAGAGACACTAGTCCTGGTGTGGGCTTTTGAAACCTCAGAGCCTGCCCCAGTGACATGCCTTCAACAAGGCTACCCTTCCTAATCCTTTCCCAACAGTACATCAGCTGGGAACAAAGCATGAACACGTATGAGCCTGTGGTGGCCATTTTCACTCAAACAGCCACACACTGTCTTGTTCAATCTTCAAAACCCTTGCAAGGCTAATGATAGCAAGAATAAAATAATTTCTTTATAGAGTCACCAACTACCTACAGGAGAAAACATGAGTACTGGCCATTTTACCATGCCAAACACATCTTCATGGAAGAGTGTTTGAGTTACAAGGGAGGTCTTTCATATGTGACAAGCATCATGTCTAGAATTAGCACAGCAAATATCTAAGAACTCATTTTCCTACCTTTTGAACCCCATTAACTGCTCTGAGAATATAAAAGGCTCGGAGAAAGTAAAGATTTGTGAAGCCCAGGGACCTGCTCATACAGGGGCAGGACAGGAGATGCTCAGTGAGCAACCTTCCAAAGAACTTCCAATCCTGCAGCTGATGGACACTGAAATCAGAAAAGGCTCCAGCCCACGGTAAGAACCTGTCCAGGCTGCACACCTACAGCATTAAGGCACATGATCACATAGGAAAAAAATTCATCCTAAAGACACTTAAATCTTGTTCAGGAAGTCCTCATGGGAGGGCTTGGAGACTTTACTGGTAATATCCGCATAGACTCATTGCTCAACGAAACACCCTAAGAAAAACACGTCTGCCCACAGTTCCTGAAGTCCTTGGTGTTTTTTGACTCTTGGGAATTGAGAGGAGCATGTGGTGGTGTTATTTCCAACAATCCCTTTTTACCACATACAAGTTTGTGCTGGGGAGGAAACTTTACTAACGGACTCCTGGAGATTTCAAGATTGATCTGAAGATGGATCACCAATGGCCAACAATTGATCAATGGTACCAATGAAACAGAACTTCCACAAAAAAAATAACCCTAAGAAAAGATGTCTTAAGGCTCTCTAATTGGAGAACTTATCCATGTGCAGGGAGGGTGTTGCATGCCAGCTAAAAAAGTACAGTAAGTCCTGAGCATTGGCCTGTGTACCTCCTCTCCCAACCCCAACCATTCATGGGTTTTACTATCACCAGTAAACGTAGACAAAAATCTTTCCCTGAATTTTATGAATCCTTAAGGAAAAACCATTAAACCTAAGAAGAGGTGGGATAAACATTCGGTGTGTAGCCAAATCATGTCACCTGGGACCCAGTAATTGAGCTGAGGTCAGTCTTGGGAGATGGAGGCCCTTGCCCTTGAGTCCACTGTAACTGCAGGTCATGTCAGAATAGAATTAAATTATAGACCACACAATTGGTGTCTACAGAGACCTGGAAATGGCTTGGCATGGAAAATACAGACAATTGGGCTCAAATGTTATGAGCTCTTATCTCTTTCTGGGGAGCCTGAAGAAATATTTTTGTCTGCACTGTTCTTTTTCCCAAGCATCTTTTTTTTTTCCTCCCTTAATGCTGATGGTTCTATCTGTACTAAAATATTTTCATATATTTCAACTTTACCTTTCAAAAGAAAAGCATATTTTTCATTAATCGGAAAAAGCAGAGCTAACTCATGCCTGGATGCCACAGGGCAGCTTCAGGGATGAGAAAACATCGAGGGAGCAAGGGCAGTATTTTGCTTATTCTATCACTGCTCACACTTAACATGTTCAAAAATGCGAAGTGCAGTTCATAATTACTTGGCTTACAGCTTTGAAGAAGACATGTCCTATTTTGGAAAATTTTCACTACCACAACAATATAGTACATATACATGATTCACATACTTACAGTATTGGCATGCTGTATGTGCATGACTTAGCCTTTTGACCATTCTTAGATTCACAGAGAAATTGAAGGGCAAGTGTAGTGAATTCCCATGTAATTCCAGCCCCAACCTAGGCATCCGCATAGTGGGAGGCTTGCTGTGATTGGGGAATTTGCACACACCCCCCACTCTTCCCATCCACAGACCTTGTTTTACTGTGTTGTGTGGCTTACTCTCGCTGTTCTGACCTCTGAGGGCAACTTGACAGGGAAGCAGAAGAGGGTTTAGGTCTGGGCCACCTGCTGGTAGGTCGTATGTTATAGGTTTCTCCTGTCTGTCTGCTTTTAGCAGATCACTGGGAGAGCACTCCTGATCATACAACTCATCTCTTCTCCTTTGTATCACTGTCCCTTCACTGCACAGCCTTACTTCAACTCCAGAATCCACTTTTTTCAGATATTAACCCGTAAGTCTGAATGCTCTCTGGAGATATAATAGTGGAGCCCTTTTTTTTTATACTCATTATACTCATTTTTCAAACTTGGGTGAGCCCTGGTACTACCTGTCAATAATATGTGGTCTCTGGCCATTTTCCTGGTCCAAGGCAGCTACTCCAATCTCCACTACTTCTAACTCAACTTTCTTTTCATATTCGTCCACAGTAGAAATTACTTTGTGAAGATCCCTTGGGCAAGCGTCTAGGATGCTATATTTTTTTTAACTTACTGATCTTTCTCTCACCTCCAAATGAATCTCGTGTTTCACACAACCCCTTTCGTATTTCTTCAGACCACGGTGTATATACTGTTTATGTTTCAAAGACAAATATGATTTCAGGCTTTGTCCCCCTCTCAACGCCTCAGGTATCTTAATTTTTCTCCCTCTCTTAAATCTTTTACTGTCCTGAAAAATACACTGCTTTATCTTCCTCTGAAAAAAGCAGCCCCTTTACTTAATCGCATACTAGCTACCACTTATTTTAACTAATGACTACATGTGTTCCCTGGGACTGAATCACAATCTGAGTGGGTTAAAGCAATAGAACTTTTTATTTTATTTTCTTACAATTCTGTAGTCTAGTAGTCCAAACTTAAAATGCCATCCTTTCTTGGAAGGCTCTGGAGAACTCTAGGGCCCAAGCCATCCTCTTAGCTGTGGGTGATTGGCAGCAATCCTTGCTGTTGCTTGCCTTAAGAATTCATTACTCCAGTCCCTGCCTCTCCTACCCCGTTTGCAGGACAAGAGTGATTTGAAGAAGACAGTGTTCGACTCGGTGTTCTAACTTCCTGCCGATACTCTACAGCTTCCGCACCAAGTGACCCGCATCCACTGCCCCATTTCCTCTTCGTGGCTCTGCACCCACTGCTTAGGAACTGAGTTGACTAAGAGCAGCAAATGCCTAACCACAGGATTTGCCTTACTAAACAGCCTGGCCGCATCTGTCATCGATATTCGGTCCTCCTTCACCGAACTCTATCTCTCAGCTTCCTGCAGGCCATGCTCTGGTTTTCCTTCGTCTGCATAAGTTGTTTCCTTCAGTGCGCACTCACCTCGGGATCTCCCTCCTGTAATGACTGTTTTGAATCCATCTTTGGAGATTTTTTTTTTAATCCATTTAAGTGGTGGTATTTAAAACTTAGAAATCTTAAAAGTGGGACTAGATTTTTATTCATTTGCTTGGATGCACTCCAGGTGCCCCATCCATCATTTTCCATGAATACACCGTCCGTTTTCTTTATGTGAACTAAACATCACTGGTCTAATAATGCAAGCCAGAAGCCTGATAGCAACTTACTCCCACAAACACCCAGCCAGAAAAGATCTTGTCACCTCTCCCCGGGGCTTCTTAGGAGCTTCATAGTAGCATCTGGAGTTACTCTGTTCAATCTGCTCTCCCACCACAGCAATTCATCAGCATCAAGAGATGCCTGGATCACCCCTTTACTCCAACAGCTTTGATAAGTCCCCTTTGTTGGTAGACTTTTTACTATGCCGCCCATCTCATGTTTACCAAGACTTAGTATATACTTCACAAATCTCATTGAATGTCTTCTCTCTGGGTTTTTACCTGTACTTATTTAAAGAAATATCACATACACTCGCCCTTTTTTTATTTTTGGTTTCTTACAAAAACACAGGTACCATTGCACACATACATGTATACATGCATAGATAGATAGATAGATAGATAGATAGATAGATAGATAGATAGATAGATATCATGATATGGCAAAATTCTACTCATTAACACTCACTTTAGGCTCCTCAACACAGAATTTTCCACTAATTCAGCCCATGCCACTGACCTGTGCATCATGCACCTCTCCCATAACTGTCCCCATCATAGAAATGATTATGGTTATGGCCGTGAGAAGAGAATCAAGTATGGGTATAGGAGTATAGAACATGCTTTATGATTTTATTGGCCAGACTATACTATTTTTTCCTCTGACTTCCTTTCCAGTCCATAAGGTCCTATAAGGTCAAAACCATCCCATATTTATCTCTGACTCCCTTGATCTGCATGGAGCTTTGAAACAAAGAATGTGACTAATATTTATTGGGTGGTTATTCTGTATATCTATGAAAGTAAAGATTCTACTTTTATCTGGTTGTGTAAATGCATAGTAGTCAGATGGAAAATACAGCTTTGCATAGCTTTAATGTCATTAGCCAGTTCATTGCCCAATACATTCATGCAGGCAGTAGAAGGATGGTGCCTAATTCTCTGGCTAAAAGATAACACTTCTTCAACAGCTCACTCAAAAGAGAACAAGAAGAAAGAGCCTGTCCACCCAAGAGCTGCAAGGAAGAAAGGTGTGTCATGCTGTAGTACTGTTCTATACCCTTTAATTCTTCAGTGGTAATACTCTGAGCCAAGTATTTTTAATGGGCTAATCAACCTAAGATATTCTAACAAGGTATCTCAACTTTCACACTGTGGTGACATTTTGTTAGGAAGTTATATATCTCTAATTTAAACACAACTGCTTAGCAGCAAGTCACTATAATTCATTAGTTCTCTACTGAGAACGTATTTTTAGCTTTCTCTGGAAAAAAAAAATTGTATAACAAAGTACTGTCCCAGTTTCTCAATTCTACTTTTCCTACTTGAAATGCTACATGATAGCATGTTTTCATTAAAAACTCGTCCGTCTTCGGGAAGCATTTTCTACTGGTGTGGCTTCGAATATTCTGGACTCAATATGAACAAGTAGGCTCCCTGTAGAAATCCTACCTGAGATAGAACGGGATCAGATACAGGATGTCACTGTCTCCGGAGGGGACTGCTCATCAGCCTTGAGCAGTAGAGTCAGTTAAGAGCACTGAGGTTGACACTTCACCATATTAATTACTGTATTTTCATTCAACATCACAGGATATACTAGGTTACCCAGAAATCAAAGAAGAGCAAGACTGTGTGAGAGTGAAGAGAGCCTCTTCTCCTGTTGAATTCTTGTCTGGAATTTTATTCAAGTTGTTCTCATTAGAGTCTATCACTATTGGATTGGTGATCTTTGAAAGAGACGTGGTGACTTGGTTTTTCATAGTGCCTGTATTTTTATGATAAGACTTTTGCACTTTTCATTGGCTGTACATTTTGACATACGTTTCAGATTCATCTGTGTTGTGTAGGCATTGGGGTCTCTGCTTGCCTTTAACCCAGCTTGGCCATTTTTGGGTCAACTGGATAATGCTTAAAATTTATTCTTGGGGTCACTCAGTACTTACTCCACATTCATTCTTAATTTCTTCACAATAGCTAGGAAATGAAATCAGCCTAGCTATACAGCCATTGATAAATAATGATAATGGCACATTTACAACAAGAAATTCTATTCAGCTCTAAAGAAAAGTGAAATTACAAAATCTTCCATAAAACAGAACTAAATACACACACACACACACACACACACACACACACACACACACACACGTACCTCCTAAGTGAGGAAAGGCAGACCCAGAAAGACAAATGTCATATATTCTCTCTCATATGTAGAGCTTGGACTTGGAGTTTTAAAGGCCATGTTTAAGTTGGAACAAGACATCAGTAGAGGGCAGGTAGCAAAAAAGGATCCATAAGAGGTGAAAGCAGGGGCTTAAGGGAGTCCCATAGTAGAACACATGGGATATGACAGTAGAAATGGAGTATACTAGAGGAAGAGACGGTTAAAGGTAGCTGCATGGGAGTAGAAAAGCTAGGAAACTGTGGGTGGGGAAGGGTCAACTAAAACTAAAGATTACCCCCCACACACACTACACACACACACACACACACACACACACACCATCACTGTACGCTCTGTATTTGAACACTTGGACCCCAGATAGTGGCACTGTTGGGAGAGATTATGGACCCTTTAGGAGAGGCAGCTTTACTGGAGGCAGTAGACACTGGGGATAAGCTCCGAGGGCTTATAATCTCACCCGACTTCCTGTTCTAGCTTCAGTGTGCTGATGAAATGTGAGTAGTCGGCTTCCTTCTTTTCTCTGTCTACTGCCATGCCTTTTTATCCTCATGGATGCTTAGTCTGCAACTGTAAGCCAAACAAAACTCTTTCTTCTGTAAGTTGCTTTTGGTCATGGTATTTTATCACAGCAATAGAAGACTAATAAAGTGTGTGTGTGTGTGTGTGTGTGTGTGTGTGTGTGTGTGAGAGAGAGAGAGAGAGAGAGAGAGAGAGAGAGGAGAGCACAACACCATGAAGCCAGCACTCTCCTTCTGCCTTTACATAGGTTCCAGGATTCAAACTCAGGTCATCATATTTTCACAGCAAGTACCTTTACTTGTAGCTTGTCCTTTCTACTTTATGAGTTCTTCTTTTCTCATGTTTTATCCCCCTATTTTCCCCCCTGAATATTAGAGAGAAGAGAAAAAAGGATAGAAGGGGAAGAGAGAAAGAGATCCTTGAATCTAATTAATGCTTTAAAGGGCCAGGTGTCCTTTAAATCGTACTACATTGATTCACTAAGCCATTTTATTCATTGGCCTCCCAAAACTATTTTCTATTAATATTTTAAATGATATAATAATTATACATTTTGTGAGAGATAATGATTGTTTAATACATATATACAATCTATAATAAAGGTATTCAGCATTTCATTTCCTTAAGCATTAATTAATTATATTAAGATCTTAAAATTCTTATTTTCTATTTTTTTAAGAAACATAATAAGTTGATGTGAACTACATTCACCGTGAGATGATGTAAAACACTAGAACTTCCATTCCTCTAATGCAGCTCTATTTTGGTGCCCATTATCTGTCTTCCCTCTATATTCATCCCATGAGAATTTTTAAGTAGCTAGAATTTAAGCACCCTATAGCTTTGAAGTCCTTCTCACCCTAGAATAGACCATTATGTAAATGTCTAGAATTATCATCTATTCCTTACCAAAGTCATGATATAATAACTACCTCTCTGAATTGAGATATTAAAACAATGTAATAAGAATAGAGTTTTATTCAGATGTTGGCAATAAAATCAGTGCTATTATTGAAGAGAAATAAAAATTACCAGTGCCCCAAGAAAAGAATCATTCTTTAAAACTACAGATGTGTTTCTTGGTCTACTCATAGATTCCCCACAGCAGCAGAGGCAGCTATGGAAATTAACTAGACATTCACATTGAGAATCAATGGTACTAACAACAGCCAAAAAGTCTTTTATTAAGTTTCATGCGAATTTTTCATGTCATTAAATTTTGTGGAATACAAATTTCCACTCTATTTGTGTTCATAGAAGGGTAACTTGGGAATTTCTGAATAAGATCTCAAATTCAGACTTCAGTGGAAAGACCCATTCACTCATCGAAGACACGTGTACATTAGCCTGTGTTTATCCCTCTCCAGAGCCATACACTGCTGCTTGAGATGTGATTATAAAGAAGGAATGGCCCTTGGCCTCAAGAAACCCAGCACAATAAGATAATCAGACCAGGCCCTAAACACCAAGCTGGAGAGCAGCGTAGCAAGTGGCCTTAGAGTACAGAAGCGCAAAGCAACGCAGGGGTGGGAAGCTGTCCCGGAAAGCTTGCAGGAAAAATGGAACCTGACCTGCAGCTACCTTGACAAGAAAAGCTCTGGATGAAGGAGTGATAGAAGGTTTGGCTGGGGCGGGAGATGCACCTCAGCGGGTAGAGCACTGACCCAGTGTACACGAGGCTCTAGGTTTAATCCCTAGCACCACACAAATTAGGCATGGTGGCATGTACTAGCACTGGGGAGGTAGAGGCAAAAGGATGGAGGAGCTCAAAGTCATCCTCGGTTATACAGTGAGGACAGTTCAGCCCGGGGTCCATGAGATCCTCTCTCAAGGGAAAAGTGAACTAGAAATAAAGAGCTGACTGTATATACAATCTGACCAGGAATCTGTTAGCAGTGGTTCTCAACCTGTGGGTCATGATGCCTTGGGGCCAACAATGTTTTTACTGGGGTCCCATGTCAGATATCCTGCCTATCAGATATTTACATTACAATTCATAATGGTATAAAATTATAGTTATGAAGTAGCAACAAATCATTTCTTTGGTTGGGGGGGGGGAACCACAACATGGGGAGCTGTATTAAAGGGTCACAGCATTAGGAACACTGAGAACCACTGAGCTAGAGCATCCTTTGGGAATGTATTGATTCCTGGATTAAAACGCCAATTTATCATTCATTACATAGGCTATCGTCCACCACGCTTCAAGGAAGAGATAAGTAAACACCAACTACCCTATGTACTGGCCAAGGTCACACAATAAATAAGCAAAAACAATGTTGCTATGATCATCTGCTGTCTCAGGAAAAAAAAAAAAAACCTGCCTTTTCAGAAATAAACTTATGCAGAAGCATACTTCTTCACAAATAAATCCTTCCAGAGAATAGAGATTCTGTTGCCAAACACAAACGTGGTTAGGAGCAGACAGGCAAGTACGTGATAAAGACAGCCTTTATAATGCAGAGCACTGCAGTAAAATATTGCAGAGTCTGACTTTTATTTCAATACTTCTGCTACTTGATAATCAAATAGGTGCCAAGTCACATTCATGCAAAGTGCTAAGGACTACAGATCAGCAATATTTTTCTGCCTTGAGATTAAAAAACATGAGCTCTATCAACATAATCCTCCTATTTTAAATGGAGGGCTTGATATCAATCAGTGGCACCATTAGAACTCAGAGTTCAACACCAGCTTCCACTAAGGAGCCAACATATATAAAGCTGGCTGGCTTCCAGTATCAGAAAGAAATGTAACCTTAGGAAAGTGTGTGTGAGAAGACATAGACACTCTAACTCACACACATACACACACAGAGACAGAGAGAAAGAAACAGAAAGAGAGTGATAGAGACAGAGACACAGGACACAGAGAGAGTGACAGAGACAGAGATTGCCCAATGTCTCTAGGAAACCCGGAGTTTAGAAATCACAACATAACCAGTGGCAAGCCTCCACTCCACTCCTGGGGAAAAGTAAATAGAGAAAACACAGCAGCACCTGCATACAGCTGAGATACGGATTCACAGCACTTCTGTAGACGGGTGCTTAACATTTTAATGGCTTTACTGGGATTGATTGATAAAGAAAGCAAAGACACGTATTTAAAGTGCACAACTTAACAAGTACATTCGTGTGTACCATCACCATAACCAAGATGGAGAACATGCTTACCACCCCCACAACTTCCCCATGTTCCCTGGCAACCCCCTCCTTCTTCAAAATGTCTCTGTACCCTACTCCAAACCAGGGATGTGCTTTTTTTTCACCATGCAGTTTCAGTTTTTGCTTCCTGACCAATATACCTAAATGAATTACATAATTAAGGAAGTCACATAATGGTTCCTTTCTCAGAACTCTTGAATGCCTGAATACTAGGAAGTAGAATCGTTTTTGTAATTCAGTTGTAGCTTACAAATCTTGACCTTAGTACTTCCTCTACCTGGATTCTGTTTCAACCACAAGAGTTGTTCAGGGTTTTTGTTGGACTACCACTACTCTTTAGGAATCTGGCCCCTGCCTGTGTGAGGAGCTATGTCAACAGGGCCCTAGTGACAGGCAGGAGCTGTTTTCCTTGGCAACACTTCTTTCGATTGCTGTCTTACCAGGGCGGGGCTGACTTCGTTTTTGTCTCTGACATGATCAGACCTTTCAGAAGCTTGTTCATCTGGGATTTGCTCTATACAGTGTGGGCATTTTCACCTTGGCATGGCCCATTGACCTGTCATCTCAGCCTTCTGTACCC
Source organism: Psammomys obesus (assembly GCF_907164565.1). Lineage (NCBI taxonomy): Eukaryota > Metazoa > Chordata > Mammalia > Rodentia > Muridae > Psammomys > Psammomys obesus. The sequence continues at coordinate 7,783,679 of NW_026596057.1, read as the reverse complement.
AGAATGGTAATAACACACACACACACACACACACACACACACACACACACACACACACACACAC
>NW_026596057.1:7758624-7783605 GCF_907164565.1 Psammomys obesus | reverse complement strand
TGCAAGCTACATTTTGGCATTCTGAACCCAGCTCACTCCTCCAACATTTCAGTATAAGCTTCTTCTACTTTCCTTATTCATTATAAATTAGTTCCTTGATTAAAAATTTAGTGTAAGGGCTTAAACTGTCAGATCTTACACAATTTGGCAAAGAATCCTTTGTATTTGTATCACGGACTAAATCTTTTCAAAGTGTTTTCAAATGTGCTGTCTTACTCCTCTAAAATGTGTGTTTGTCTCATTAGCTGTCAAACAGACCAACTTGTTCTCTGTTCATCTCAGTTTGGGTGCTTGAAAAGCCAGAAATAATTCATAAAGCATCCAAACAGGGAAGAGATGGAATTACCCTGAAGTGCCACCATGGGTAGGAGCAGAGCTGTAGTCACCTGGGTGGTATGACTTAAAAGTATTTTTAAAAGTCGCCTCTCTGAGTTAAAAACCAACAGCAATCAAAACCAAACAAACCAGCAAACAAACACAAGTATAAAATTCTTCCTCCTTCCCAAGGACATTACTCTCTGTGCCAGGTAAGGGAGGCCTCTCATTTCTTTCCACTGAAATGAAAAGACCTTTAAGCCATCTCAGTCAACTGCTTCTGAGCATAAATAAACTCAGCAGATGCCCTTGGGAAGGCTTTCAAGGTAAAAGATATAAAAGTGGGGGCCTGGGAGAGAGGATAAGACTGAGTAAAAACGATAGCAGAAATGACTAGTTGGGGGCACAGGGAACAAATCTAATATGCTCAATGAAGTTATAGTCTTGTTTTACAGAGATCTTGACATTCTTTATATATACTAAGGGAATATATTGCTATTCATATTTCTAAAATTATTACTGATAGGCTTTTGAGCCTAAAGTCAGGTAAGAGCATCAATATTTGCTATACAATACTGAATTTTTCTCAGCCTGTCATGAAGAGATGCTAAATTTTTAAACTATGAATAAATTATATATAAAACATCTAATTCACATCAACTTGACGAATGATGTACATCCCCTTGTTTAACGTACCCAGACACAAAACCTGCCAGGAGAAGTTAACCAACAGATAGCATAGCAGATGCTGTAAATGCATGCCTAAACACACACACAGGAAGAAATGAAGCGATTGTATTTTAATTTCAAAAATAAAAGTAAAAAATAAAGCCTTTACTCATGTGTAATCCCTGTTCTGAGGAACCACCAACCCTATGGCCAAGCTACCACCAGAGTAACTGCTCGCTCTCTCTCTCTCTCTCTCTCTCTTCCTCTCTCTCTCTGTCTCTCTCTTTCTGTCCCTGTTCCTATCCTATTCCTGAGTGTGTGTGTGTGTGTGTGTGTGTGTGTGCGTGTGTATTTTGAGTCAGTCTCACTATACAGCGCACTCACAGCACTTCTCCTACCTCAGACTCCTGAGTACTGTGATTACATGCATATGTCATACCTAGCTTCTTATCCTACCACTGACAGCTGCCATTGTGTGTCACCTCACCACTGCTACCAGTTAAAGTAGACATGTAATAACCATCCGACAAACTTCCTAACGGGGAGCACGTTTTCACACTTCTCACATGCTCATAATGACGTCATCATCCTTCCAAAAGCACGGGGAGAGAGGTTGATCGATTAGCACTAGATCCTCACAGCTCCCAGCCCACAGGCGGTTCTTCTGAGGTCTACAGGGACCTTCACTCACTTCCTCAACTACCACATAACTGCTTCCGTGGTTATTTAAAGGTATTTAACAATTTAATTAACTCAAAATTATGGATCTCAACCACATATGTATGTGGTTTGTTTACGCTTTTAAACAAGTACTCTTGTGTTCTTGTTTGCAGATTCTTCTAAAATCCAACTTCCGCTCCAATCAGGAAAGTTGAGAGGAAGGTGCGGATCTCAGGAATAAAAGCAGCCTGACTGAGCAGATCCACTGGTGAAATAATTTGCCATTTTCTACTGAGACTGTTATTACTGTTAGAAGACCAGCATGGGGGTGGCCTTTCCAACAGCCAAACTCTGGTAAAGCAGGCAACAGTCAACAATTCTAACAAGTTCTCAAGATGATTGTCCAGCTGGGTGCAGTTGCCTGTAATCCCAGAACTAGGGAAGCAGAAGAAGGTGGATCTCTGTGAGTTCGAGGCCAGCCTAGTCTACAGAGTGAGTTTCAGGACAGCTAGGGCTGCACAGAGAAACCGTGTCTTGGGAGGTCGGAGGGGGGAGACTATCCACATGACAAACACCACCACTTGGAGGCAGCCGTCCCCACAAACTAGGAAAGGTAGATTTTTAAGTCTTCTAAGCTTGGCAGCTACAAACCCAAGTCCATGCTCAGTTCAAAGTCCCTCCCCTCTCATCTCTCTGTCACCTAAAAGGGTCTGGGCTCTACATCCTGTGGGTAGCTTAAAAACGTCATCAAGGTTGTTTTGTGTAAGAGGTGGAGATGGCTCAGTGGGCAAATGCTCCCTGTGCAGGGCTGAGAACTCAGTTTGAATGTTCCTACTTTACAGGCTACTCATGGCGGCACATGCCTGTAACCAGCACATGAGGTAGAGAAAAGAGGATCCGAGGGGCTCACTGGCCAGCCAGTATAACACACATACACACACACACACACACACACACAGAGAGAGAGAGAGAGAGAGAGAGAGAGAGAGGTATTACAGAGTATAAGGACATTTTGTTCAGAAATAAACTGCATATATGATGAACCTCTTCATAATTATCCTTTCAAATTGTTCAGCAGGCAACATCATCAATAGCGCTTTCTTTAGGTTTCTAGGGCTGCAGGCTTATTTCTTTAAGAGACCTTTCTTTGGGAAATGTCATGTTATATCTTGTTTCCTTGTATTTCCTGGGCTCCCATGTTGGGATTGGCATATCTGGTGGCTCGGTTATCTCTACCACAGAGGCAGTGACAGACAAGTACAACGTGACCTCACTCATGTAGAAATTAACAGCAGTGGCAGCTTAGAACCTGAAAGTGGAATCATTGTTACCAGGGGCTGGGGAGAGGAGAGAAGCGGGCAAGGAGATCCACATCAGTGGAGGCTAAAATACAGCGAGATCAGGGTACCATTGGGCACAAATACCTCAGAAAGACAAAAGAAAGAACACTGAACATGTCCATCATGGACAGATGAAAGATGATTGATGAGATGGGTTCTGTTTAACCTGATTTGAACGCTGCACTACACGCATGTCAAAACCTCATGGTGCACACTAACACGTGGCATTTTCTGTATAATTAAAGTAAAATAAATTACAATAAAATGACTGAACATACTTTGAGAACATTTGTCAGCACATGAGACTGGAAAGAGATCCAGATTTCAGGGTCTGTCAAGTTTGCAGGAGCGTATTTACACCCTTCTGTTTGCACACAGTTTACAGATATGTTCAGGCTACAGCAGTTATTGGTTGCAGTGGCGGTCAATGGGCTACCAAACCTAAAGTCTGAGGGCTTATTGGAAGGTCTGACAGCACCTGCTTAAAACAAAATGTTCTTTACACTTATTAAATTTTTTTTCTCTAAGAGAATCAACAATATATTTATGGTACAAGTATTTCTTCCTGTTAGCCAAAAGATATCAATCAACCCAAACACTTTAATCATGTGAGATGGAAATTTTTATATAATGTAGGCCACACTGGTCTCCCTGCACTTTCTGAGTGACCCAGGGACATGCTCATCCTGGCAGTCTGCGATGGCTCTCACTCTTTTGAATTTTATTCTTGAAGAAAGCCGCTGGAATCACCCTCTCAGTTCCTCAAAGATTTTGTGACAAAAAAAAAAAAAAAAAAGAACAAAAAACATGCAGCTCAGCCTCTTAATCCCATCCTTTATTATTCCGTATCATTAAACATTCCATAACGTACCACACAGATGTCTGTCTCCTAGAGTCGACACAGACTGCCTTATTTTGCTTATTATTTACCATACATGCAAGCCACCTACAGTATTTGCAGAATGAATGAATGCGTAAATGAATGGAACTTGCAGTCAACAGCTATTTTGTAATTAAAGTTGCATGGTCTGCATAATTGCCTACGCTTTCCACTTTGCTCATTTCTTTGCCCACCGATGTGCCGTGTATCTCTGACACTACCACCTGAACAAATATGACTCAGTCCAGACGGGGCTTAACTCTATGCCCTTGACTTAAGGTGATGATCTCAGACACCGCCGCTTCATTTCACTCTACTTTAAATGCATGGTATCTGTCTTCCTAGATTTCAGATCTTGGAACAGCATTTCAAACCATCCGGACTGGACGGAATCAAGTATCTTAATAAATAGTCATGTCCCCCTTGATACATGCCCTCTGCATGTGTCATGTAAAACTTCATATCCTGCCTCAATTCAAACATACTAATAACACAAATATAACATATAACAAATGTGCAGGTAACTCACCCCCTCTGATATAAAGAAAAACAAAATGCAAACTACCAACTTTTGTGAGTGTGTTTATATATTCAGGCTTTTCTTTAGCCACAGAAGCTCAGCTTCATTATATGCATATTTACAAGTCACTGTTCCTGGAGATAATTAGAAAAACACCCAACACTGGCGAGGAAACAGGAAATGTGTGTGGATTAGTGAGGGATTCATTCAACAGAATCATTCCCCTTCCTAATTAGTGTGATAGCAAAACAAAGGCTGCATCAAGTGCAGCTTCTGTGAACAAGGATATCGGTGTCGTGCTCTCGGTCTCTGCTGCTGAAGAGCAGACACCTTCGGAGGATGAGACACAGATACACCAGTTTACAAAACGCCAAGGTCAACCCCAGGGCAGATAGCCATGTTCAAGGTCAGTGCGAGGAAGAGAAGGGCTGGCTTTCCCTGGGGGACTGTGCCCCAGGCCACATCACAGTCACCCCCCTTAGTCTTGTTCACTTCACTGTTTCTATACTCTGACTTTCTCGATCAGATAACTTCTTTATATCACCCCTATGGTTTTTATCTTCTATCATTATATATTATCCAGGAAGCATGTAGGAATGTGTTAACCACTGAAAGCGTTAACCCTAGTGTCCCAAAGATGAAAATGAACACCCAAGCCACCACTGCTAAACTCAGTCAACCCTAATTCAAACATACTCTCTCCTGTTGAACACTATAGAAGTTGGTATAGGGACTGTGTCTTATGCACGTATCTGTGCCATCCAAAAAATAGCTTCCACATGAGTAAAGGAGATCCATAAACAATTGGCAATCATGTTAATCCGTTTGCATTATGAATGCCCAGATTTAATTGCTTCAGTATAAATACAAAATAATTTAAAAATATGATTCAGTGAACACCAGTTTAGACTATAGTAAGCAATTTAGGGGCTCAAGAGATGACTCCATGGTTTAGAGAGCTCTTTAGGAAGACCTGACTTCAGGGCACAGTACCTACATCCCTTTAACTCCAGCTCCAAACACACCCAAGACCTTTGAACTCTACAGGTACACACACACACACACACACACACACACACACACACACACATCTCCACACAGGGATATACATACATGCACATAATTTAAATTTAATCATAAAAGGCCTGATACTTATGGTGATCAGAAGAGAAAAAGGGATCACCTGCAACTGGAGTTACAGACAGTTATGAGCCACGGGTGGGTGCTGAGATCCAAATCAGGGTCTTCTGCAAGAACGGCAAGTGCTCTAAATCACTGAGCAGTCTTTCCAACCCAAGATTATAGCCTTGTAAATGAAAACAAACCTGTGTTCTGTTTAAACATATTTACTCTTATTGAGGCATCTGTACAAACACCTGATAAAGTCTAATATGGATGTCAAGGAGACATACACAAAGCAAATTAAAGCATTCCAATAGTATAATAACAAAAAGCTAGTATAGGAGATACATGTTGTTATGAAGAGTTAAACATGCTATAACAAGAAAAAACACTTTTTTAAATAGTGAGAATATAAAAGGAAATAGGCTAAATGAAAACTGCAGTCAGCATGCATTAGATTAAAGACACCATCACCCTGTGCGCCACCCAGGCCTGAGTCTGTGATTGCTTTTGACATGCCTTACAGGGAAACAGACTCTTCCTAAGTCTATTTTAAAAATACTCATAAAGTGCTACAGAACTCCAAGCTCATAACAGGAAGCTAAGTGAAAGACACAATTCCATCTAGTATGTGACTTATGTAGCGTTTTAATAGCAAAACCATACCCCTTTGAATATCAGCCAAGATGACAATCATAGGGAACAAATGAAAAAGATATGGAGGACACAAACTGGCAATTTCTCTGTTGTGCAGCACACCACAGCTATTAAAAAACTGTTTCATGAACATGTGGAGGATGGGTGCATGGATCGACAGATGCATGGTAGATGCATGAATACATACATGGATGGATGCAATGGACTCACAGATACAGGGATGGATGGATGGATGGATGGATGGATGGATGGATGGATGGATGCAAAGACATAAAGATAAAGAACATCAGTCGGGGATGGAGATGTAGCTCAGTTGGTAGAGTGTGTGCCTTGCATGTAGGAAAACCTGGGTTTGAACCTCACCACCGACCCAAACCAGGCTTGGTGATCCACACCCACAATTCTATTACTGGGAAGATGGAGACAGTCGAGACAGTGGGGTCAGAAGTTCAAAGTCATACTTGACTACATAATAAGTTCTAGGCCAACCTGGACTACAGGAAACCTTGTCTCAAAAAAAAAATTTTTTTTTAAAAAAACAAACTGATAAAATGATAAGCAAAAATTTCTACCAGGTGCTTAGGAGATTGTTAATGTTAGACTAAAATAATTACCTTAAAACTCATAAAAGTGAATTTAGGTCATTTTGAAAAAATAAACACTGGCACTTAGTGCCAAGCCATTTTGTAAACATGCAGTATAACTTAGCTATGATCTAAACTCAGGAGAGAAAACACCATTCAACAGCAGGTGAAATTACCCATCCTGCCTTTCTGGTTCCCTGACCAGTGCTTCCTAGGAAACAGGATGCAGGTTGTGGCAAAGCCAAATCCCTGAATAATGAAAGACAAAACAAAACAAACAAACAAAACACACACACACACACACACACACACACACACACACAAAACACAGTTCGTGTTTCCCAACACATCCGGTAAATGCAAATCCAGAGGTACGATGGGCTATGATTTCTGTGATTTGAGACATAGGGAAGAATAATGAACAAGGGCAGCAAGGGGAGGGTGGTAGTGAGTGTAGACGTAGCCACGGTGTAAAACAAGACTATGTGCTTGCTCTCTATGGGAGAAAATACCCCACCCCTTCTCTCATCAACACGTATCAACCCTTGACAGTGTTGTATCTTTTAGACCTCTGTGATACTGATTGTTCCAAGACAGCCCAGTTTTTCAATGGGAGTAGAAGGGAAAGAGCATAGTAAGAAAAAGAAATTCCTGCATGGAAAGAAAAAGAAATTCCTAAAGTTAACTCCCCTCAAAGCCGTAATTCTGGAATAAACAATACATGAACCAAGGAGATCTTCATGAAAATATAACTTCAGGGTGAACGCTCAGAACATCTGTAATCTTCAATAATTTCTCCTATGGAAGAACAGGAGGGAAACAGATGGCAGAACCAATTATCACCAATTCAAGGCGCCTTCCACCTAGCAAGCATGAGCAGCTAGCCTACCAAAGTATATGACTCATTTATTTTCTTTAAAGAAAAATACCTCTAGCCTAATCATTGGCCCCTAAAAGGAAATGCATTAGGTGTTAAAGGGTAGTCTTCCTGCTATGAAGAAATGAGATCTAGGTTTGTTTATTTACAATGGCTCCTTTGCTGTTCTTGAAAATCTTGACAGTTTGGCAAATACTGCTATTGGCTTTATATTAGAAGGTGTGTGGCTACTAAAAATCCTAAGCCTGCTAATGGATAGGCAACTATTAAGCCCAGAAAATGAATAACAAAATAAAATGTGTAAAAATAACAGTTTCAGAACATTATAAGAAAAATGGGGGGATGGAAGGAGAGAAGGAGAAAAGGGAGGAGGATTATACCAGTAATTCATAAGAAGATCTCAAACATAAGATAAAGTCTACTTGAATTTCTTGACTTAATGCAAATCGTAAAAGAGTGATGACAAGAAAGACACAGTCAAAGCATATTTAAAATACATCTGGATGAGAGTCCTAGACAGCACCAACTCTCATTAACAAGGTTTATAGGATTCCATCAAAGGGCATGGAAAGACAGCCCCGGTGGTCAAAAGTACTTGCCATTCATTCAGAAGACTAGATTGGGCCTGCAACACAGCCACCCATAACTCCAGCTCCAGGGGATCCAACACCCTATTCTGGCTTCTGAGGGCACCTGCACTCATGTAGCATGCACTCACATAGCCATAATTAAAAACAAAGATTCATAAAATATTCTAAGAGAGAGAGAGTTGTTTTGACTTCAGTGAAGTGGGTAATAAATATGAGAATACTCTGACAAGCATTAGTACAGTATGCACAATCTTTCCAGTTAACAAGTATGTTTTCCTATAAAAAAAAAAACCTTTGGAAATTTATTTCTTTTCACTGTATCCAATATTCAGTACACTCTCCAAAAGACGAATGCCTTTGATTCCTCCTAGGGCAGTGAGAGATTAGGAAAAACTTTCAGTAGTCTTGGAATGTGCTTCTAAGCACCCAAAGATGATTGTTTAAAATACAGCTCCTGAGCTGTATCCAGACCCAGTGAAACAAAACTCTCAGTACCTTGAGGATATTCCCCAGGGCAGCTGTGCACACTGAATTTTAAAAATAGTGACAGTCAGGGGAATTTAAACTATCCATCTATAACCTGCACTTCATATGAAGAGCAACAGAGCCAGCAGGAATCCCAGGAAGGTCAGAGCTGACGTTAAGAAAAAAATGTTCTCAGAAATGCATTTTTACCATGAGGTTAATTTGTTACTGAGAAAACAAGCATTTTGTCCTTTGTAGAAGCAGGCTGTCTTGTTCTGAAATGTCAGTTCTGATCAAACTCAGATATCTGGACATAAAGTGAAATATGAAGTTATAAAATATTTTAAGTGTTGTCATCCCAATATTTCTACTATTCATATCTAATTTATGACATTAGAAGAAAAACTTCTGGTCACTGCACACAAATCAGGGCTAAAATGCAGGCTGCTCTAACAACATCTTTAAGGTAGCTACGAAAGGCCGAGCCTTATATGTGAGTAAATACCATGTGTGTCTTTCTAAATCTAGGTTACCTCACTCAGGATGATCTTTTCTATTTCCATCGATTTGCCTGCAAATTTCATGATTTCTTTGTTTTTAATAGCTGAATAGTATCCCATCGTGTAAGTGTGCCACAGTTTCTTTATCCATTCTTCCGCTGAGAGACAGCTATGTAGTTTCCAAATTCTGGCTATTGTGACTAAAACCACCATGAACAGGGCTGGAGAGATGGCTCAGCAGTTAAGAGCACTCACTGGCTGTTATTCCAAAGGACCAGGGTTCAATTCCCAGCACCACAGTGGCTCACACTGAATTTTAAAAATAGTGACAGTCAGGGGAATTTAAACTATCCTGAAACTCCTGTTTCAGGGGATCTGACACCATCACATGGACATACACGTAGGCAGAACACCAATGCACATAAAATAAAAATAAATAATTAATTTTAAAAACTGCCATGAACATAGCTGAGCAAGTGCTCTCGTTGTATGGTGGAGCGAAGTGGATTTTAGCCATGCAGTACAGGATGAGCATACAGTGTGACACAGACCCAAAGAAGATTATTAACTCAGAGGATCCAAGGGAGGATGCATACATCTCACTCGGAAGGGGAGGTAGAATAGACAGAGGTAATGGCTGAAGAGAAGGAACCAGGTAGGAGAGGGTATGCAGAGAGTTGAGAGGGTGGAGAACAGAGGCTGGGGAGAGCGAGGCTGAGAGGACAGAGGCCTGTAGAGAAAATAGAAACTGAGGGCGGGGGCATCTCTGTGACAAGCTGGAGACCCAAGTCAGGGTAGGCTCCTGGGAGGATATGAGGGGGACTTACAAAGAGACTCTTAGGGCCACAGAGACTGAAGAGGACACCCTCTAACTAGACTAGTCTCCTGAACACCAACCCACCCAGAAGAACTTCAACCCACAATTTACCCTCCCTAGAAGATGTGCAGGGATAAAGACAAAGCAGGTAGAGCAGAGATTGAGGGAATGCCCAACCTATGCCTGGCCCAACCAAAGACCCACCCTATGAGAGAGTGCCACCCCTGACACTATGAACAATACTCTGTTAAACTTTCAGACAGGAATCTGACAGAGTTGCCCTCTACGAGGCACTACCCAGCAGCACCTCAAAACAGATGTCAAGACTCACAGCTTATAAGGAAGGGCTTATTTGGCTTTAGTTTATGTCTGTAACTGAGGAAAGCCACCAGAGAAACTCAGAGCAGGAACCATAAAGATCAGAGCTTCTGCTAAAAAAGAATCTTCTCAGAAACATATGTTAGCTGGCTTGCTCCCTCTGGCTTGTTCAGGTAGCTTTTCTTTTTTGAGTTTTTTGTTGTGGGTTTGGTTTGGTTTGGTTTGGTTTGGGTGCGGTGCGGTTTTTTGTTGTTGTGTTTGTTTGTTTGTTTGTGTGTTTGTTTGGTTTTAGTTTTGTTTTTTTCTGTTTTTGAGACAGGGTTTGTACGGTGGTTTAAATAGGTGTGGCTCCCATAGACTCATGTGCATGAATGCTTAGCCCATAGGGAATGGCACTATTAGGAGGTGTGGCCTTGTTGGAGGAAGTGTGTCACTGTGGGGGCGGGCTTTGAGATCTCCTATGTTCAAGCTAGGCCCAGTGTGACAGACAGTTTCCTGCTGCCTGCAGATCCAGATGTAGAACTCTCAGCTCCTTCTCCAGCACCATCTCTGCCTGCACGCCACCATGCTCCCCCCCCCCATGATGACAATGGACTAAACCTTAGAAACTGTAAGCCAGCCCCCAATTAAACCTTTTTCTTTATAGGAGTTGCTGTGGTCATGGTGTCTCTTCACAGCAATAGAAACTCTAAGACAGTTTCACTTTGTAGCTGTGGCTGTCCTGGAACTCATTCTGTAGACCAGGCTGGCCTAAAACTCACAGATATCTGCCTGCCTCTGCCTCCCGAGTACTGGGATTAAAAGCGTGTGCCACCACTGCCTAGGCTCAGCTAGCCTTTTTGTACAGCCCAGGCCCACATGCGTAGTGTTGGCACCACCCAGAGTGGGCGGGGCTCCTTACATCAAGGCAATCAACACAATCCCCCGGGTGCAGCTCCCCACTCAGGTGATTCTAGTTTGTGGAAAAATGATATTGAAAGCAGCTGTCACCGACACATTCTATATTACACAGCACCTGTGATTTGAAGAGGGTTAGTCAACTTTTAACAGATTTGTGTTTCAAGTACATAAAAGTTGAAACCAGCCAGAAGGCCACACACACACACACACACACACACACACACACACACACAAAAGAACATTTCTATATTTTGAACAGTAGCTTTCAACTTATCTTTTTAACTGCCACATTTTAATTTTTATAGTAATAAACAACGTAACAGAATAAACAGAATAAACAACGTAACAGCATTCTGAGAGACGCTTCCCATAGAAAGGTCCTCAAATAGTCATTTATCCCTGTAATCTACAGAATTTACTTTCATGAGGCCTTTACAGGGGCCTCTAACACAGAGTGACTTGGATTCTGATGTCTTTAAAAGCCACTTTCTAACTCAGGTTGGAGCAGAGAACATTAAATTCCAAACGACACACTTTGAAAGTAAAGGCGCGGAAACATGTTTCATGCTCTCTGCTGCTTCCCCAAGACATTGGTCTCAGGGTTCATTCAGCATGTGAGTGTTGCTGGCACAGTAAGGTAGGCGCTGAGGTGGCAAGAAGCAACTTCCTCCGGCTCCTGTGTTAAACTTCAAGCCATAAGCTCCTCCCACCTGGCAGCCAACTGACTTCCTCTTCTCCACTGTCTGCAGGACTTGAATGTCCATGCTCTTTGCATTCTTTTCTCCCTTCTCCTTCTCCTCCTCCTCATTTTTGACCTTTTTAAATTTTTGTTTTTTTGTTTCTTTTTCTGTCTATCTTTTTTCTGTCTCAGTATGTCACCATGGCTGGACTAGAACTCACTTGATTAGATTTTGTTTCTTTCTGCTTGATGGTAAGTTCCACAATGAGAGTGAAGTTTTCATGGTGGCATACAGGGTTCTTTAAAAACTATTTTTTGAGGAAGAAGAAGAGGAGGAGGAAGAGCCGGAGGAAAAAATGAATAAGTGGTACAATTCGGTTTTGAATCCATCTGGACATAAGCATGTTTTAGTTGGAAGATTTTGCATTACTATTCCAATTTCCTTATTTGTTACAGGCCTCCTCTTGATTTATCTTTCTTGGTTAGGTTGAAGTAATTAAAGAGGAGAGGTCGTAAATCTGAGGAGGGATCTGAAAGAACTTTGAAAGGAGAGAGGAAGAGCTGGAAATTATTTAACTGTAGTACTCATGTGAAATTATCAAAATATTAAATTAAAACTAGAATGAACATAAATCTTTAAAATAAAAATACAACCAAATATTGTGATATTATTGATCTGTACTTTCTATTTCCATTCTTGTTTTATGTTGTGTATTTCCGAAAAGGTATTTGTTGAATTAATCAATCAAGAGAAACCTGTATTTAAATAACTGGCCTCAATTATAACATGAAGCCACAAGCAAATCCCAAAACTTGCTTTCTTCTAGCTTTTTAAAAATTTTTTATTAAATTTTTTTCTTTGATGATTTCATATATGCATAAAATATGTTATGCGTACTCTCGCCTCCTGGTCCTTTCACATCCCTCCCATTCTGTTATTGTCCCCTCTTCTCTGTGAGTCCTCCTCCCACACTTAGGTTGTTTCACACTGAGTTTAGCTAGGACCATCTGTGTGGTCATAGGTGGGGAACTATCCATTGGAGCCTGGTGGGTTAAACAATGGGTACAATTTCAGAAAATGACTGTGCTCCCCCAGAATCCATCAGTGACCAATAATCCAAAAGTGAAGAAGAGAAGGCACCCAAGGGTCCCTTCCAAACCCATGATTGATGGTTGACAGCCTCAGGTTTGTGCAAGTTCAGTACTGGCAGCCTTAGTTTTGATGACATCATGATTGTGATGGCTCTGTCATGCCCAAAACAAAGCGTTTCCCAGCTCTCTCCTCTATCTTCTAGCTTCTACATACTTTCTGCTCCCTCTTAGAGATGTCTCCCAAGCCTGAGAGAGGGTGGGATGCAGGTGTTTCGTTTAGGGCTGAGCAATCAACCTCCACAAATTCTCAGGCCCTTGATTAGCCAGGAGTCTCTGCATTCACCACAATTCACTGCAAAGGGAAGCTTTTCTGACTAAGGCTGAGAGTAGCTTTTGTCCGTGGGTACAAACAAATTATTTAGAAAGCAGATTGGCACCATATCAATTTAAATAGTACCAAGTCCTCCACCAGGCTTAAGGTTCCCCCAGCCATGGGTTTCAGACTGGGTCTATAGTACCAAGTATGAAGTCTTTCCTATAGAGTTGGCCTCAAATCCAATCAGAGAGAGAGAGAGAGAGAGTGGTTGCCCCCAGAACAGTCATGCCACTATTGCACCATTCTGGTACCATAGAATGGAGCTGGAAACAAAGATGAAAACATTGTATTGGCAAGGCTGGATGTCCAGCAAGCTCCAGAGATTCACTTGTCTCTCTCCCCCTGGTGAGTATAATCACATGCAGACGTGCCCAGTGTTTACATGGGTGCTATGGATTTGAACTCAGGTCCTTCTGCTTGCAGAGCAAACACTCTTATTCACTGAGCCCTCTCCCCAACCCGTTTTGCATTTCTTTTTTAAAATGTATTCCTCAGTGGATATTCTTTTTGATGCCAGTGTAAATGGAACTGGTATTTAAATTTCATTTTTAGATTGTTCATTGCAAATGGACATAACTATGTTTGAGTTTAACATATTTATCTTGAACCCTGCAACCTTGGGGACTAATAGTATATTGGTGGATTCCTTCATATTTCCATATGTATCATCAACCATCTGTGAGAAGATATCATTTTATTCCATCCTTACCAATCTATAAGTGCCAAACCTCCTTAGCTAAAATTTCCAAGATAATGTAGGATGGAATCGATAAGAGCAAACAAATTATTATTCTTTATCTTAAAGAAGTGGTTCTCAATCTGTGGGTTGTGATCCCTTTGGCAAACCCCTATCTCCAAAAATATTGATATTTTGATTCATAACAGTAGCAGAATTAGAGTTATAAAGAAACAATGAAAATAATTATTTTATGGTTGGGGCTCACCACAACATGAAGAACTGTATTGAAGGGCAACACATTAGGAAGGTTGAAAACCACCGTCTTAAAATCACTCCTCTTTTTGTCATTAGGTGTGTTTGCTGAGGGGTTTCCTACGCCTATTAGACTGAGGAAGCACCCCTCTACTCCTAGGCTACTAAAAGTTTTCCGTAGGCATGTGTAATGCTTTTGCTGAGCCAACGGAGATGACCTTGTGGGTTTTGTTGCTTTCAAGTCGGCCAATACAATGCATTACATTAATTGATTTTCAGAAGTTAAAAATATAACCTCACATTTCTTGGTTAAAACAATACGTTTCTAGATTCATGAAGAATTTGGAACTCAGGTAGCTAAAATGGTCTTGAAAGAAAAGATTAAAATAGAAGTACTACTTTCTAAATTAAAATAATGATAATAATAATACCACAGAGCAAAGGTATTTAAGACAACATCATATTTGCACAAGGGTAGAAATAGAGATCAATCGACTAGAAGTGAGAATCCAAAAATAAACCCACATAGCTATGGTCAATATCAATACATTTTTGCAAAGATTCTAACACATGAGGCACAAAGAATAGTCTGTTAGACAAATTATGCACAGTAGATGGTTGTCTATGTGTAGAAACTATGATCAGACCCTTACATAACAGAGATTTTAATTATACACGTGTGTATGTGAGCATGGGCCCATGGACACCGTGCACATGCAGATGGCCCTGAAGGTGCAGGTGATTGGAGCCACCTGATGTGGGTGCTGAGAACTAAACCCAGGTGCCCTGAAGGAGGAAGACATGCTCTTAACCACTAGAGTTACCTCCCTAGATCCCTACATAGTTCAATTTTCTGACCAAAAAAGTCACACATATAACATAATACTTGCAGAAAGAGTATACACCGAAACAGCACTCATGATTACCTTGTACTATGAACTTGTACAGATAAGTCTTTACAGTAAGCAAAGACTGTCCTGGCACAAGAAACTAGTCTTAAAAATCTATATGCAAGTAAGACTTCCTCATCAACGTAGTCAAAGGAATCAAAAGAACAATGGACGGGAGAGCGTGCTAGAGAGGAAGACAGGCAGCTGTTCACCGTGGCTGTAGAAGTGGTTTTGTTGGTACATCTAGTGCCCAGGAATGAACGTGACAACTGCCCCGAGGCGTGCATGTCCACACACCAATTACCTGCTTTAGCGGTGACAAGCTGAAGTACAAGAGGTCGTCTGGTCACGATGCCTGAGCCCCGAGGAAGAAAGTCCCTGAAAACAAACAAGAAGCAAAGATGAAGGCATTATGGAATTTTAAACTGGGCTCCATGGTAATCCTTCTAGCCTCCCAATCTTTCAACATGTTCTCTGTCTCAAGAAACCAAGACCCATCTAGAAAAGAGGTATTTGCAAAGTTCAAGGAGAAAGAAAGCTTGTATCGGCAAATGGTCCATTAATACGTAATTTCCTCACTAAAATACAGCACTCATTTGCCTAGGTAGGATTAATAAAGGTTACTTAAGTTTCTGTGTGTTGCCCATTCATTTTCACTCTCAGAGAATGTACATTAATTTTTAAAATGGTCTAATGCTGAAAGTAATTCCAGAACTTCTGATAACTGCAAAATTAGTACTGGCTTTGGCTTCCACATTAATATTAGCACCATCAAATGTTGGCCATAAAAGGGTGAAATATACTGTCTTTTCTAGATATCCTGAATTTTTTCTTCAATAAGAAAACTCACAAAAATGTGGTCTCAAATGGAAGAAAATATTACATCATAGAAATTAACACTAGAAAAAAAATATTGCAACTTAAGTGTTTCTTACTGTCCCTGTTAAGTGGGAGATTTCTGAGAAAGATTATGTTGAAAATGGCATGTTAACACAGCATACACACACCAATAAACCTGCAGCAAAGGAAGCATTGCATTAAACTACATGGCAACCCCACATGTACCATTAGCAATTCTGCAGTGTCAGAGAATTCGTGAACACCTGTCCCACAACTGCTGTCTGTCTTGCTGCTTTGTTTTGTTGTTGTTAAGTACTGGGAACTGAACTCAGAGCTTGGAGTATACTGTGCAAATGCCCTCCCACTGAGCTATATGTATCTGCATCCTTCTCTTCACTTTTTGTTTTGATCTCGCTAAGAGGCTCAGATTGAACTTGAGTTCACTCTGCAGCTCAGACAGGGCTTGAACTTGCCATCCTCTGGCCTCAGGCCCTGCTTATGTAATAGTTTCAAAGCATATTTACAATGCCTCACAACTGTAGAAAGAATGTCACAGAATTCTATTCAAAACAAACCTTTGACTCAATGACTTCAGGGACAGTGTTTCTCACAATTGAAATTCTAGGACCATCAAAAGAGAGAACTCCAGACACCCAGGACCCAGCCTCAGTGGTACATACTAACAGTACTTAGGGCAGGGGTTAACTCCCAGGAGATCCTAATGTTCACCGGGGTTTGCTCAGTACCTCACAGTCACACTGCTACACGGGAAACAGTGAAATTTCAATGCACAAGCCACCAGAGGCACTGCTATTCTCAGTGGGAGTCACAAAGACAAAATTAAGTAAATTTTTTTCTCTATAACTATTATTGTGTAAGTGCTAAAATACATTCTGGATGAGTTCATCGTAATGAACTTTTGCCTATCCTTTACCTAAACCAATCCTTTACCCCAAGGGCTGAGAACCTTGTAGAAGTTACTAGATGCTGTTGAAATAGAGACAAAGGATGTCTGTGTCTGAACTTTTAAAATGCCGCTTGAAATAAGTGATATTTTTTTAATTCATACAAAAATGCACTGACTGAGCGGAATGTGGTGGTGTGCACCGCAACCCCCAACAGTCAGAAAGGTGAGGCAGGAGAATCCTGAGTTCAAGGCCAGCTGAGCCACACAGGAAGACTCTGTCTCAAACAAGGGAACAAAAACACAGAACAGAGCATCTATGTTCTGTGCCTACAACCAGAAGGGAAGGAGTTCATTTGAAAGTCAAAATGAATGAAGGGAAAAACACGAGAGTAGAAAGCTGGAAAAAAAAAATCTGCGTTTCTGTGAATGAAGTTTTAAGCTTTGTAGATGCCAAAGAGAAATGTAAGGTCTGAAATGCCTGAAAACTGCCATTTAGAAATGCAAATATTCCTCAATGAGAAAGGGATAGAGGGAAAGGCAGGGAGAGGAAAGGAGCGCGGATGAACAGAGTCTTGTTGACTGCGTACCCTCTCGCAGGGGCCAGTTTCAGCCTGTGTTTGTGATTCTGTTTACATGATGTGGACTTAGCTCCCCCTCCGCTGGCTATGGGTAACGTGAACCATATATAATACTTTAGACAACTGACTGTTCTGTTTACTTTCAGGTGTCTGGCTGAAAGGAAACCCACGGATACACTAATGCGTCTTTCTACCTTGTTTTAACCAATCAAGCCTAAAGTCTCATTGTGAGGAATGAGGAGGATTCCGACATCTAGCCTGTGAGTTTCTTACTCACAGTCTGCCTCTTACTCACAGTCTGCCTCTAATATATACTCTCGCCAACCATGAAGACATTGGGTGAGGAAATCTGGCTATCTGGAACTCTCTCCCATTTCACAGGAGCCTCTACTGTAAAGCAAACCCCTCGAGAAAAAAATCTCCCTTTAATGGAGAAGTGGGTGTTCAGGCTGGCACCCTGAAAGTGCATCTCATTCTAATGACCCAGCAAAACTAGAACCATATGCTCAGAGCCTTCCTGCTGTGTGAGCTGAGGGAAAGGACCTCAAGGGAGACAGAGAACACTGACTTGCAGCTCCACCGTTGCACAGGCAGAGAATTTTCTCTAAATATGTTCCAGTATTCTACCTAAGCACCAAATCATATGGCTAAAATGAAATGCAGCATGTGACAACCTATTAAAAACCCAAGTACCATGAAAATGCACATCCATATTGCTACAGTTATTACTACATTATAGTCATAATGTGCTCCCCCTAATATCGTAGTATTCTCTTGCAAAAATGCCCTAAATCCCTATTTACAAAATGTTAGCGCTTCCAGAATTGAATATGAGATAAGGGGCCACAGACCCTATCTGAACTACCCTCTTGGTGCAGCCCAGCTGCAGTGGTTTGGACGCTTAGTTTGGTAGCCCTGCCTCCTTCCACACCAAGCCAGGCACTGACACAAACAATCTTGAATAATTCATTAGCCATTGAGTGCAATCATCCACTTGGTTTTCAGTTCTCCTGTGCAATAGACAGTTAGCCTTTTGTCTCTCATCAGCGTGTCTTATGGTGAAATGAGTTTACTACATTAAAGAACAGGAGCTAATGGCTGTCCCTTTAGTTGTACTTTTAATTTAATATATGGATCTTCTTTATTATTATCTAATACACACATAGAGAAATAAGAGGGGCCAGAGATCCCATTTAAACCACACACATATACACACACCAATGAGGCACCTGTCTACCCAGTCTCAGCATTAAGCTTTTCAGAGAAGTACATGCTTTTCCCACTTGCATGATTCCTAAGAAAAAAGCAAAAAAGAAAAGAAAATTCTGTATTGAATCTGTAGCATTTCTTACTGAGCTTTTCAGAAATTTAGAATGCCAAGAAATGTTATTTTTGTTCCAGTAGGAAATGGTTGGACTTTGGAAGCCCTATCAGGAGAGCACAGCTGCTGTCTCCAAAAAACTTACACAAGTTTTCCTTCTTCGCAGCAAATAAGTACAGAGATGGCTTCCTCCAAAAGGGCTAAGTGACCATTAATCAGATGGTTTGCTCAATAAATAAATGCTTAACAACTTTTTATAACTAAATATGGAGGTGTAACTCCAACTCTCCTAGGAACCGATTCCTGTAGCTGATTCCACGATATGTAAGCTCGCTCTTGAAGGAGAAATACACACAATGACTTGACTAAGCATGGCAGATGCCAGAGATATGCTCCACGCAGCATGGAGAAGCAACAGAGAACAAGTAGTATCTGTTCTGTGTGCGTGAAACAACCTCAGGGAGGAAATGTGAAGCAAGGGGCATTCCACAGCTTAATTCGAAGGCCTGGGAAACAACTGGGGAATAGGACATTGAGTAACTGTATGTATTAAAGGTCAGAAAGAGACAGAAAAGGAAGTGGACCTCAGCCACCTTCCTTATGGGTGGGTGTGCTTGTTTTCATGAGAGTAATAGAGACATGGAGGGAGATTTAAGTTGTAATATACACATTACAGAAAACAACAACAACTAGAGTGTTGAAAAAGGGAGACATGGAAGATTAGGAAAACAGACACTGGCCAGTCTCAGTCATTCATGAAGAGAATGAGAGTTAGGTCCAAGGCAGTAATGATAGAAAAAAAGAGAAAACAAATGGCAGGATTTGTGGAAAGGTTATGATAAACCTCACAGTGGTCTACTAATCAAGACACAATATTCAGGAAGAGAAAGGTTTGGTTATAAATGATATGTCCATTTACTAGTATCAGCCTCTCTCTCTCTTTCCCTGTCTCTCCCTCCCTCCCTCTCTCTCTCTCATGTTTTGCTCAATATTATATTATATTAGTATGTTATTCTATATTTTAAAAAATTACACCACATAAGACACAATACTCACATTTGTAATTGTAGGACTTAAGGAGCCAAGGATGAAGAATCATGGGTTCAAGATCAGCTTGGAATATACAGCATGCAGTTAGACCCTGACTCAAAATTAATAGATTAATAACAATAATAATAATAGTCACACTAACTTCTAAAATTTCTTTACTTAGATGTCTTGAACCAATATCACTACAATTCAACTCATTATTCAACTCAATTGAACATGTTTTCCTTCTTCATTCCCAGTCATTACCCACTTCATCCACATCCATATATACTGGCCAAAAGCAGCACCTGGAGGCCAGACTCCCTCTATTGGCCTCTGTCATCTACTCCAAATGGGTCACTAAGTCCTGCTGCTACACTTTTTGGCATCTCTTCAGTCATCATCTCTTCTCTTTCAATCACTTCAGGTAACCAACAAGTAGGCTACAAGTAATCTCATAAGTAATTTCTCTTAATCCAACTTGAGCACCATCCAAGACAGCTTTCACAGAAATCCCACATCATCATTTCCAGATTTTCTGTCAGTAAGTGACTTCCCATTGTCTTCAGGATAAAGTCCAAATCTTAGTATCACATAGGAAATATTTTATTTCTTACTATTTCCCTGAAGACACCTCAGGTCGAGGGCTCCTCGCATTTCATTTGACCTTCTATTTAGACAATTATGCAATACATGCTGACTGATCTAAAGAGCACCAAGAGGACGCTGAAGCTATAGAAGAAAGTAATGCAGAGAAAAATCCCTGCCTTCTAACAGAATCTTCCATGCACTAGTTCCCTCGGCCTTGGTGCTTTGGCACACATGGTCATGCCCCCTGCTCGGGACTCCTGCCCCAACAGCTTCTAGCCAGCTCCTACTAGAACTCAGCTCCACATTATCCTTCTTAGCTCCCCCCATCCAAGCTTCTGTCTAAGCTCTCAACAAACACTGGTGTGTTCACAGATTTGTCCTCAGCCCTGTGTGTTCCTCCAGGATGAATTAAATGTCCAAGTATTTCATTAAATTTCTGTTTCCACTTTCAGAAAAGACTCCTGATGCTTGCTAGAGTCTTAATACACAGGGAAAGCAACTGAATTTACTTCTTCAACTAGAAAACAGCTAAGTGACATTGTATGTATAAAGGAATAGCAGAAGATCTTGCAATTTAAAAGAATTTGGCCGAAATGATTTAATGTTATTTTAATATTCACGTTTACAATCAGAAGGTATTCACCAAAGTACAAAGTACAGAACACAGTGTTGACCCTTATTACTCCTTGTACAAAGATATGGAATTGATTTGAAGAAAACACTTTTTTGACCCAAGAAACATCATCCTTTTAAAAATTACTCCTCAAATTAAAAAGTCTTAAAATTAGTCTTTAAAAAGTCTTCAAGCTAATCTTCTGTACTCCAGAACAATACCTGTAATAACAACTTAAAACACCTCACAAGGATGTGAGGATGGTAAGAGACTGGGATGTAAGAAAGCAGAGGCAGAAACAAAAACAAGCTGATGAGCGCCAACCACTGCTGCTCTACCCCGAGAAGTGCTGGGGTTCTGAGTCTGGTTCCACCACCGAACATAACGTGCTGTTAAAATGCCTCTGTGTTTGCATGCCTGAACCCTGGAGCCTCGCCAGCCACAACAGTGCCATTTCAACTACAGGAAGTAATAACACCAAGAGTCTCAGAGTCTCTGGAAATTCCCACTGCAGTTTCCATCCCCCACATTAAGGAGATTAGTATTTATTTACTTGTAGAGGTTCACATGTTGCTGACGCCAATTACCCTACAAAGTGTCCATTCCTAACATCACTTCACTTGGAAAACATGAGAATTCAGTGACAGTGAGCATGCTGTTTTTATACACCCAAAAACACTCGTGTTCGTCCACAGAACTCAGAAGTTCTAAGCCACACATTTTCAACAACCAAATTAACCGTGGATCGATAGCTCCCACTGAAGCACTTAGAATGTAAAGTTTCTGTATCCAAGATCTATGAAAAATGACAGTCCTCACCTTAAAAATACCATGCTTTACCTGCCAAAATACCATCAACTACAAAAATAAGTTCTTTACAAAATTTTAGCACCCGATTAATGAGTCTTGGTACAAAACAGAAATAGCATCACTTCCCCCACTCCAAATCTCACATCATACTTTACTCTGTTTAGCTGACATGAAAATAAATAGCAAGAGAGACAACTATGTGGATTGCTAGCTGACTACCCAATAGCCATTTTCCTTTCTTATTAACGCAACCCAGAGTTCACTGGGGATGTCCACATGCCTAGTTTTGATAAATAAATTAAGCATGGTCCCCCAGACTTCCTCGCAAACGCAGTGCCCCTCACATGTTCTGCACAGTAAGATGCTTTTGGAGATTGCTGAGCGGCATAAGATGGTTCCTGTAACACGGTCTTATTTCACCCAAGCATACTGCTCGACCTTCCTCTTCTTTCCTCTTCCTGTCAGTTATCTGTGACTGCATCGCTACAACAGTCATCTCCACATGACGAGGCAAGACAATAATGCAGATAGAAGCCATGTGCCCCAGACAGCAGAGAAAATACATCACAGAGAACCTAGGATGGTGATAACATTACAAGTCAATGAGACCATCCTGACATTTCCTGGGAAGGAGAGAGAATGGGAAATGCAATGCTTTAGGCTAGTGTTTGCAATTTGCTTTTCATTGCTGCCTCCTTATGAAAACATTATTTAATTTTTTCCCTCATCAAAATTTCTCTTTGTAAATCTGAAACAATAAATTTAAGTATAGCAGCAGATTTCATGTACATATTTGTTATTTAAACTTAAATAGGAGATTCCTCCAAAAACCAATTTTGCCTCCTTAGGTGAAATACCACGCTTATCAATAATATTTTACAGGCTAGCAAAAAAAAAAAAAAAAAGAGAGAGAGAACTCAGAATAGTCAGAATTTAGTAATTTCAGCCATGTTTTTCTGCAGCGTTTCTAAAGAGATAAACGTGGAGAAGACAGAGTCCAATGGCTTTTTCCTCAAGCCCAATGCATTTCCTTCCGAAGACTGAAAAGATGGACAGGATGAAGTAAAACCCTTACCCAGCCTAAGCAATCAATAGGCAGGCTAACAACCTCTGTTGCCCATTTTTCATGAAGCCACAGTGAGTTGCAAACCTTTGTATTCCTGCACTACAATGGCTAACAAAGACCCATCTGCAGCAGATCAAACCAGACAGTGACAAGACACCAGGAAACAAGGGCATTTACACGGTGACTAGGGAAAAGCTGGTCCAGACAACCCACTAGTTCCTTGCAAAGGCATTTGGGACCCAATATCTGTCCTTGGTCCTGAAGGTCTAGGTTTCCTTGTCAAAAGACGGGAAGGGAGGTACATCAACGACAGCAGAAGGGAACTAACTTCCTTGGCCAATACTGTGTATTTGTGTTTCTGACTTTTCTAAGACATTAAAATAAAAAAAAAATGACATATACAATAAAAAGCTAAGATAGTACAAGCCAGATTCACCATTAAAACACAGATCAGAGCGCCACAGGATAGAACACAGCCTGCTTAGTTTTAAAGAATGGAAATGACTTTCTAATTAACCTGGGAGTCCGAGGACCCAGCCCTTCCTCTCTGGAAGCTCCAACCTGTTATTAGAACATCAAACCTGTCATTAGAACATGTCTCTCAAGTGATTTCAGGCTACTTTGATGCCTCGGTGTTGATGCTTACAGAAGACCCTCTCCAATGTCCCTTTCTTCACCAGATTCTCTCTCCCACAGGAAGTATTTCCAGATATGCCAGTATAGCCAGATGTTTTGCATTTCTGCTTTCAAGGTTCCAAGATCCCTCCATCACATCTCTTCCTGGACAAGCTCTCCTAGGACAGGCCTGTCTGTATTTGGCATAGCACCTGCCACAGATTTGGCAAATGAATTAACTCCATACTTTAGAAATTAAAAGTGGTGAATACACTAGAGAGATGAACTTTATGGGATGAGCTGGTAAATAAATATAATTAAAGATAGCTTTTCCACATTTTCTGTATTAGTCAGGCTTTTCCAAACCATGGCAAGCATCTGGCAGAAGGGACTCTGGGAGGGAAAAGATTCATTTTGGCTCATGGTTTCAGAAGTTTTGGTCTGTAGCTGATTGGATCCATTGCTTTGGGTCAGGTGAAGCAGAACATCATGGTGGAAAGTCTGTGATGGAGCAGCTGCTCCTTAGAGCAGAAGAGTATGTCATGATTAAGGGCTTCATTCCCCGCCTCTTTATTTCCTCTGGACCACAAGCCTATTGATGCCAAACACATAAATGTCAGGTCTTCATTCTTTGATGGCTAATCACAGTGTGAAGATTCTTAGACACTCTCAGAGGTGCACTTTAATCTCCCAGGTATCTCTCAATTCAATGAAGTTGACTTATATGTTCTATTATTTATTTTCTTTCCTTAAAATTATTTATTTCATATATTTGATTTTTATTCATAATCTTTTATACTGCTAATATTTTGAGGGAGAAAAGAGTAAAAGGAGAAAATCACTCAATATTGAATAAATGATGTGTGTGTATGTATAAGAGAGATAATTATAAGCATTTGCTACTTATCATTCTAAGTTATTCATGACTATGTTCGGATGTCAGGTTCATGGAAACTATAACTGATACCTTCAAATTCTAAAGTGTATTAATAGTAGCTGATAGAACATACCAGAATAAAAGGAATTCAATAAATTCTTTCTGGCTACTTAATAAATAATTGTAAGGACCGAACAGAGTTCAGGTCGCTAGAACTCATGCAAATTCTAAGTGGACATGGCAGCTCACCTATAATTCCAGCCTTGGAAGACAGAGACAGAAAAATGTCTGGAGCAAGCTGGATGGAAAGACTAGCCAAGCTGGTGAGCTCCAGTTTTGACTGAGAGAACTTACCTCAATGAATTAGGTGAAAGAACGATTGAGGAAGATTTTTTTTTTTTTACATACCAACCTCAGGCACCCACATTCACAAACAAACGTACGTATATGCACACACACAGAAGGAGGAGGGAGAAAAAAAGAGAGACAGAGAAAGAAAGAAAGAAAGAAAGAAAGAAAGAAAGAAAGAAAGAAAGAAAGAAAGAAAGAAAG
>NW_026596057.1:7616298-7758614 GCF_907164565.1 Psammomys obesus | reverse complement strand
AAGAAAGAAAGAAAGAAAGAAAGAAAGAAAGAAAGAAAGAAAGAAAGGAAATACTGATTACATATAAAAACAACACGTGGTCCCGAACTTGTCAGCATTTCTGCAGCAAAGCATAGATACCCACTAAGAGAGATAAACACAAACCAATAGCCCCGTGTCACTGAGGTCATGTTTGCCAATAAATGAGTTCTGACTAACGTAAGTTTTGCAAAATGAGCTACAAAAATAATATTTGGTTTTCGCGACACTTGGCATATTTGAAATTGTAGAGGAGAAGGAAATGCTCAGAGGAACACCTAGCGCACAGCAAGAGGCCAGAAAAAGTCAGCGCTCATGGTCACAGTCCTCACTGTTCTCTTCAGAAGCATAGCATGGTAACACCTCTTGATATTTATTTAGCAATTAACTGTTTGGTCATATTCCTAAAATGGGTATCTCTCCACATCAACAAAAGTGATCATCTCTTGCTAGCCATAGGCATTTGTGTTAACGGTGAGTTGCATCCTGTTGGTAACAGAGTATGTAAATTTGTGTGTAGTGTGAAAGGAAAAATCAATCAAAATAATACCTAGAACTTTAACCTTTTTATCCAAATCCTTGAGAGTCCCTAGCTACCCAAAGACTTTATCTCTTAAGAACTCACCGGATTCTTCTACTTCCTTCCACAATGAAGGATTAATTCAAAACACGACTGGTCTTGAACACCAGCAGAAGACTCGGCATACATTCCAACCACAGTGTGCTTGACTCAAACACACTGTGACTTGACTCAACACACTTGACTCAAAAACACCAGAAGGAAGCAAAGCCCCTGGTATCCAGAGTATTCCACATGTGTGCAGCACGTGTTATTTCTAGCCACTTAAAAGCACTACTGCAAAGAGCTCAAATTCTTAGAAAAGAAAAGACCTCCGCTCCCATGAGGAGAGGCATTTATTAGCTCTTAATGGCCGTCTTTCATTGCCTTTCCACTGACGCATCTCTAATTGTTCCAATTATAATTTCAAGTAAAATAAAACCCGTAATGGTAAAAGTGTGTAGTTCAATTTGTGCTTTGTGAGAAGAGGTCTGTAACGGTATAAAGCACACACACGAGTGCACAGCAGTGTGGATCTGGCTAGGCAAGATCACAACAGAGAGGGAAGAGGTGGTGTGGAAAAGGCCCCGGGCGTGAAGTCAGCGTGGGTGCCAGCTGTGGGCTCACCACATCCTTTAATCTGTAAGAGACCATGTTTCTACATCTCTAAATGGGAAAACTGGAAATGTGAAAACATTAGAACATCTTCTAATGCCCCTGTTAATTCTAACACTCTTTCAGCCTCTGAGATTGGCCATCAGGCAAGATGCTCAGGGTCCAACTGCACTTTCTAAGCAACACTGTGGCTTCCTACTACGAACTTTGTATTTTTTGTGCTCAGAATTTTTTTTTAATTTTAACTTTTTATCTATATAGGGTAATGAAGTAACATTGTATTACTTCAAAATTGTGAAGCACAAATTATTTTTTTCACCCCTGAGAAGTTTTCCTCCACTGTTAATATTTAGTATCTCTGAAGAAAAATAAACACCAATTAACTGAAAATTAAAACTCCTGAAATTTGGTAGAAAAGATAAAAAGAAACCTTCTGACCCAGCAGATGGGATAAAATATTCCTCACTCAAGAACTCTAATATTAACAAGTAAGATCAACAAAATGTACGAGTGTTAAATTAATTAGCTATCTACGCAATTTAATCACCTTTGTTATGATGAATGAATGCAAATGTGCAATTCTCAGCAAAAGTCACATGCCAGTACCTTAAAAAACAGAAATGTTTAACAAGGCAGGAGTGGGAGGCCAGGGTAGAGAAGGGAATACAAGGAGGGATAACTAACACTTAAGACCTTTGAGAAAGTCCTGCAAAAACCTGTGACCATGGAGAGTATATTATTTATAATTTTTAAAAGTCTCTGAAAAGCTTCAGTCCATTCCAGTTGTGAATAAATATATGTTGTGGTATTTTACAACTATTCCAATTTTGTATTTCAACATAAAGAAGTTATCCTTGAAAAAAGAAGCAGAGAATTTTTAGAGTTTTAAAGCATTTTAGCAAAGGCTTAATAATCCTAAATTATTGCCCATTAAGCCCTACTGAAGCTAATGTTTCAATAGTGGTTCAAGGTAAATGTCGATGAGAAATTAAGATTTGAGCAATGACATGAAGGATGTCATAAAAACATGCAGAGCCAGGGGTGGGGGTACCTGGCATGCTGCAAGGGAATAAGCAGGGGGAAGAAACTGGGGCTTAGATGAGAGAGAGAAACAGAGAAGGGGAACGTGGCCATCAAAGGGATTCTGGACTTTCTTTGTATGAATTGGAGAGAAACTGAAATTCTCTGTGCAGATGGTGACATGACCTGAATTACATTTTAAAAGGATCACGGCGACTATTAAAAATGAACTATTGAAGCCCGAGGAGGGGAGGGGACAGAAGAAACAAGTTAGAAATGTGAAACTAACAGGGGCCAGAACTTTGGGCCAGACGCAATGGAGGCCGCCAGAGTGGTAGAGGTGGTCAGGTTGAGGGTATATTTGAAAGTAGAAACCACTGAAAATTGTGTCTGACGTCCCATGCAACATGACAGCACACAGACAAACACTCACAGAAAGGCTTGAGTCTACCGCTCACCGACACTACCACCCTGACTGCTTACAGCCAGATTCCACAGTCCAGGCTTACCTGGTGGAGAAGGTTTCTCGTTTCCTATGAAGGCCTGTGAATCTTTCAACCAAACAGCATGCAGAAAGCACATAGTGGGAGTTCAATAAATGTTACCCCTGTCCTCTGTCACTGTAATTATTTGTTAGAGACATATTCAAAAGGCCCAGGGAACTACAACAAATAAACATTTCCTGAACATTTAGAATCTTTTGCTGAAAGTAATGTGATTTGCAGGAAAAAATTTAGGTGTTTGCAAAAATAGGAAAGATTTTAATGCATTTCAACTTTTAAAGAAAGAGTAACATAAGGGTTGTATTAGAGTCTTCAAGTTAAAGTAAATTACTAGTGAGAATTTTTTGCTAAAGTCACCTAACTGGTTCATCCCAGTCATTATATTAATTTGTAGCAGGACACAAAAGAACAGACCGCGGGTGCAAGAGGCTGTGGGCCTTTGTGACGGGTTATTTAAGAAGTTATTTAATAAGGAAGAAATTTAAATGTGTTTTTGAACAGAGTGTGACTGAATTACAAGTATAAACATCTTGCTAACGTTTGACATGCATTTCTTCAGCATACGTCTGAACACCAGAGATAGAGAGAGCAGCCCCTTCCCTTAAAGAACACAGCCATGTGGATCAGTCCTGAGATCTCCACCCACATCAGTCACGGGCTTCTCCTTAGAACTAAAATCTCTACCTTCCCAACAGTCTATTATATTTTCAGTTGTGAGACTGTCTTTTTTGTTTGTTTGTTTGTTTGTTTGTTCTGTTTTCTGAGACAGGGTTTCTATGTGTAGCCTTGGCTGTCCTGGACTTGCTTTATAGTCCATGCTGGCCCCGAACTCACAGAGATTCACCTGCCTCTGCCTCCCAGAGTACCAGAATTACAGGCATGCACCACCGCACTAGATGAGAAGCTGTGATTTTAAGCCTACTTGTGCCCTTCCCTTTACCATCTACTTATCTCCAAGTTCACCGTCCTACCTCTCTAGACTCCTTGTCCAACAATAAAAGGTTTTCATCACTCCTAGTTGAATATACTCAAAGCACCTCCCTTGCCACCTCGGCGGGGAGGAACAATTTTCTGATGGTCATGGCTTTAGATAAAAATTTCTCCTCCTAATTTTTAAGAGCCTTTCTCTAAATCCAAGGTCACATTGAGGAAATAAAAAATAAATTAACTGCTTTCTTCCACACTGCAAATAACCTCAGCTCTCTCAAGATGTCTCCAGTGCACAGATTCCTTAAAGCCCTTCTCTTTATTGTAAGTGATGTAATTCAGTGCACACAGCCAGCCTGATTTAAGCATGGCAGGCCTTTCTGCAGTTGGCCAATTAAGAAGTGAGAATTATTTTTAGACTCTCTAATCACCACTTACACAAAAGAGAGGTATGAATTTTGAATGGTAAGTAAGCATTTTTCCAGGTTGTCAGGTAAGGCTGAGAACATTCTGGAATGAATGTCTAAAGACTGAGGAGGTATGAAGGATATATATATATACATATATATATATATGCATTACTATATATATATCTGTGTGTGTAAAAATGTATGTATATGAAATTATTAACTCGCTAAAGTTAAGATGTAAGAAATATCACATCATATTTTATTCAAGTTAATTCAATTTATACTTAAGACCAAGATTCTGCCATCTAGGAAGTCTAGGATTACATTCTGTAACCCCTATAGCTATATTAGAACCTCAAGGGTGTTACAATAAAGAAAAAGCAGCAAAACTTGTCTGTGGCAGCCTCCGTTAGGATGCTTGTTGTCTCTATCCTAGGGCTTGCTTAGAGGTGATTTCATTCCGATGACGTCCTCTGCTTATCCTCTCTGCCACTTGGCTATGAGAATCTCCCCAAGCAAGCAGCTCCCCTTAACACCCACATAGTCATCACCACTCCAGAACCCTCCTGGCACCTTTTCACAAAAGCTTCAGCTTCAACTACCCAGAAAGGGAGAGGGGGGGAAAAAAAAACAGGCCATGCCAGAACAAGAGGACATCATGTTAGGTGAAATAAGCCAGACACAGCAAGACAAACACTGCATGTTCTTACTCAAGCACTCACTATCCAAACTGGGAATAAAAATAACTAAAGTCTTTGATCAGTTTTAAAAAAATACTCTCTTCTTTTCAACAAAGATTATCACTTGTGAACACATTTCTACAGAATCAACAACACTCCAGACTGCTACTTTGATTTGAAGCCATTGTCTGGAGTTCAGACTCTGGCGTGTAAAGGACAAGAGCATTTCTCACCGCAGGAATTCCGGGTCTTGGAAGGTTTCAAGGCTGGTCCTGCCTGAGTGTCAGCAGAGCTACCGCCCCCAACTCAGGGGTACTTTCACTTGCATTTCACAGATGTTGGACTCTGTTCGTTGGCAATCCCCAAAGAACAGCTAAAATACTCATTCGTTTTCAGTGGTGAAAGAAACTCAGTGGGCCTCCCGTATTTGATTTTAAACAATTTCTGCTATAGATCGCCTTGTAAGTTGTAGACACTGAAAGGAAATGACATCGTGCTTTAGAATGAAAAAACGATGAGTATTTGCTACTCCAAAGTTAATAATGGTTTGTTTTGTGGTTCCAGGATGCAGCGTAGGGTGCTCCATTATTAAAATGCCGACTACTCACAAAGCTTATCGCCCCATAGGACAAGATTGACAAAAGATGCACTATAGAAATGTAAGCCATGTCTAGACAGTCTTGGCATCCTCTTCATCTATGAGCAGGTTTAAAATACCTGTTACCACAGTTCTCTACTTGCCAGGAATTGATACAAGAAGCATCAAGACTTGGACATCCTGCAAACAAATTGAAGGGAAACCCTTTGGGAACTGACAGTTTGCAGCCAGTATTTCCTTGTTGTGTGCCAAGTTTTTAAGCATTCCTTGATAGAGTCTTCACTTGAAACATCAATTACTGGGTGATGATAAAACCTAAGGATGTCTTCTGTGACTGTTAAAGGGGGCCTGATAATCCTGGACATATTATGGGCTATTACCTTTGTCATTATTATCACCGTTGTTATTCCCTTTGGAGGCATTTCACAATCTTTCTGCCCCTTCTTATGCTGTCTTCATCTTGGGTACCACTTCTCCCGGGCATCACACTTTTCTTCCACACCCCTGGGCATAGCACCTCTGTGGTGATGGCAATGGCCTCTAAGAATTATTTAGAAATGACTGAACTCTGGCAAACAGCCTGAATTGCTCTCTTGACAGCAATCAATCACAAGGACTCCGCTGTAACATCTCAGCATCTCTGTGCCTACTTCATTCCCTGTCTGCCTTTCAGGGCTGTCTTCTTAGGCTATGTAGAAATATTGCATATGAATGTTCTAACTGTTAAAATCGCAGAAAGTTTGGCTTTCTCGGTTCCAGCTGGGTAAAATATGACTGCAATAGTGTCAACTTCCTGTGGGCCCTTGACATTTCAAAGCACTTATGATATGCACGTTATCAAGATTAGTTCTCTGGGCTGTAAAGGAGTTAGGTATAATGGCTTTTAGTACTCCCCTGTCAAAAGTGGGGAAAGGCTGGTAAAAGTCAAGGCACTGATTCTGCCACACAGCTCATTAGGACAGTGTTTGGGCGGGAGCCTGACATCCAGATTTTCAGTCCCTGACTGCTCCGAAGAAGTGCCTCTCGCCTCTCGTTTGCAGCTTCTTCCCAGGGATCTCCACTCAGCAAATAGCATGCCCCCGGCGCCTTAAGGGGGACGTCAGGACTTCCTTCCTCTAATACCTTGAGGGTGATCCTTTCCCATTGGGAAAAAAGTATTTGTATAGATCATTTATTAAACTCGAGAGAAGAAAGCTGGAGTGGAATGGACCTTACACTTTTACTTGGAAGAGAAGTCGGGGCTCAGAACCAAGCCCTTGGCTCACACTGTAGCATCACTCATGGAGACCCAGCTCCATCCAAGCACAGTCTACGAACTGCTATATTTAGAGGTGGCATCACTCTCATAGGTCTTTGAGAGACCTCAGTACAGTTTCATCTGTGCTCAGAATCACAGTTCCTAATACCTCCTCTCTGGGAGCTTCCTCCAGCCAGCCAATTGCACACTCTGACCCTCTTCTCCATTTCTAATCTTTTCTCTTCAGTGGTTTTTATTTATAAAAAATGTCCCAGCTTTCCAACTTCAGAAAATAAGCAACTAAATAAATGCAGCACCATCTTTCCACCCTTGGTGCGGGCACCGCTGTGCCTGCCACCACTTCCCCCACCTCCAAAGTGAAGCTCCTTAAAGGAGGATTCTACACTATGGCTCCCTGGCCTCTAACCCATTCCTGATTCCTGAACACCCCAAACCCTGCAAGCCAAGTCACTGCCACCAAAATTATTAATAACTATCAAAAAAGACTAGAATTTATCTCACTTCCTTACATAATATGTGAAGTCGAGGCCTCTCTTTCTTCTCCTGTCCCTTGCTGTCACTCTTCCTCCTGTCTTTTCTTCCTCCTCAGTACCATCGCATGTCTCACCCTTTCTTTTGGGGTTTTTTTCATCCTTACCCTTGTCTACGCCTTGATGGTGGTTACTCTTCATGAATCTGCAGCCCCAATCTCCCGGAGTTTTAAGTATTGCATTGCCATGTTCTAATTTGCTTGCTGATGCTGTAATGAAACACACTAACCAAAAGCAACTCGGGTCGAGTGAGGATTTATTTCAGCTTATGGTTTATAGTCGTCCTTGGGGGAAGTCGGTGGAGGAACTTGAGAAAGGAACCTGGAGCAGGAATTCAAGCAGAGACCGTGGAGGGACGCTGCTTCCTGGCTGACTTCTGGAGGCTTGCTCAACTTGCTTCTTTATACAACCCCAGGCGTGCCTAGGGATGGCATCACCACTGTGGGCTGGACCCTACAAAATCAATCATTAACCAAAATGCCCCCACAGACTTGTCCACAGGCCAACCTGATGGAGGCAAGTACCGGCTTCCTCTTCCTCCATGACGATTTTGTGTCAAGTTGACAAAAACTGTCCAGCACCTGCCGTATGCAAGTGTCCCACATTCAGCAGTCCTCTGTGGATCTAGCCCTCCTGGTTTGCCTGCTGTGGTTGTGAAAGGCACCCCTGACCACTCACTCAAGGCATCAAGACTCTGCGGATCATCACTGACCTTCCTCTCAACCCTTGCTGTCCCCACTGAAGCCTCATAACCTATTTGTTGCCAGTTGTCTCCAATTTGCACCCCCGCCCTTTTGCTATACACTGAACTCTTCACCGCTCCTGCATCTGCCAACTCCTTGTGTCCACAAAGGCATTTTTATCCACCTAAGATGGTCTACAGTGCGCTAATGCTGCGTACCTACATTGTTACAGAAACCTTTATGTATTTTGTTGCTGTTGTTGTTGTTTATTTTTCCAGCCAGACTATCAACTCCCAGGGAACAGGAGCCAATTGAACTCCTCTGTTTCCCAAAGCTTAGTAAATGTGCTGCTGTGTCACAGTCTCCAACTGATGTTTTTTTGTTGCTTTGTTTTAATGAAAGAGCAAGCCAAGCCTCAGTAGCATGCATTGTCCATACTGTGGTGCTCCTGCCCCCTGACACGCTGTTTGCTACGTCACTCAAATAGGAAAGCTTCCCTCATTCCATCGCTGCTGTGTCTTCTCTCTCTGTGACGATTAAGCGGATTGCCAAGTAGTCAAGGAAATACAGGTGCTTCCTTTCCTACTACTGTTTTACTAAGGCCACTAAACAGGGGAAAATCATCTTTCATATCTCTCGGAGCCGGTGCTTTCCTCACCTAGGATTCTTAGGAAGGCGCACGCACATTTGGAAGAAAGGAAACGCAGCACACAGCATAAACGTCTCCTGCATTTGAACAGGGCAGCGGCCCACAATAGAGCTTTCAAAAGGCCTTACAGGTCCCCTCGTGGTGCTGCGCATGAGCCGGTCACGTGGCAGTGCTGAGGAACACGCCCCTGCATCAGGCAGGACAAAAACCGAGATGAAGCCTGCCTGCTGTGTTCCTGCTGACTCTACTGAGGCCGAGCCACTGCTCTCAGCTGCGTGAGAAACAGCCTGTGGCACAGCTAGATATTCAAGCTTCCCTGGGAAAGGCTGGGACCCTAGCGGGGGAAGGAGTAGGATGCTCCAAGGGTAGCCATGCTCTGCCAGCTCCCATTAGCTTCAAATACCGCTCATGTCTCTTTCTTTTCGAGAGAAAACACACACACACACACACACACACACACACACACACACACACACACACTCCTGCCCAGTTAACACTAAAATAAAATTGTTATTGGAAGTAAAATAAACATCCTAAAGGAGAGTCCTATCACCCAAACCAAGATTAAGAAATCATTAAGAAAGAGGCAAATGAAAAAGTCTCGAGGAAAAAAAATGCTTGCAATTAGGTGAAAAGGCAAATTAACAAAGCCAAATGTACGATGTGAACCCACAATGGACAGGTAGATGTATAGGGGACATAGTATACAAATATCCACATGCACACACACACACACACACACACACACACACACACACACCTTTAAGCCACACACTTTTACAGTCTAACATAATAAAAACAGCAAAGGGTTCAAGGTGGTCAAATTTCAGTTGATTGGATTAGAGCTGATTTGCTTTTCCTTGTATTTTATACACCTTTTTCTAAATGTTCTTTTAAAACCATGTGTTTTTAAGAATAATAGTTTTTAGGTGGTTTGCTAGTCCCCTGACGAGACCCTACGTCTGCAGGTTTTCTTGAGTTTATTTCATTTTTATTTATATTCTGACAGCTCAGAATAATTTTTACATGAGTCTTACTGATGCATATGAGAGATCTGATAAGAGTGGTTGAGCAGTAAATCAGCAACATGACACTTTTAGACACTGAATTTAAGGCCAGGTTCAAAAACAAAACAAGAATGAGAATTATTTTTTAAGGTTTTTTTTATTATCATTTATTACAATATATTCAATTTGTATCCTGGCTGTGGTCCCCTTCCTAGTCTCATCCCAATCCCACCCTCCCTCCCTCTTCTCCCCCTATGCCCCTCCCCTAGTTCACTGATAGGGGAGGTCCTCCTCCCCTTCTATTTGACCCTAGCCTATCAAGTCTCATCTGGACTGGCTACATTGTCTTCCTCTGTGGCCTGGCAAGGCTGCACCCCACCCCCAGGGGGAGGCGATCAGAGAGCCTGCCACTGAGTTCATGCCAGGGAAAGCCTTTGCTCCCTTTACTAGGGAACCCACTCGGATGTTGAGTCTATGGGCTACATCTGACTTGGGGTTTTAGGTCCTCTCTATGCATTGTCCTTGGTTGGGTTCTCAGTCTCTTCAGGGCCCCCAAGGCTTACTTTTTTCTTTTTATTTTATTTTTATTAATTACAGTTTATTCACTTTGTATCCCAGCAGTAACCCTCTCCCCCACCCCTTCTTCCCACTTCCACCCTCCCTCCCTCTTCTTCTCCCATGCCCCTCCCCCAGTCCAATGATAGGAGAGGTCCTCCTCCCCTTCCATCTGACCCTAGTCTATCAGGTCTCATCAGGACTGGCTTCTTTGTCTTCCTCTGTGGACTGGTAAGACTGCTCCTCCCTCAGGTGTAGGTGATCAAAGAGCCAGACCATAAGTTCATGTCAGAGACAGTCCCTGTTCCTATTATTGGGGAACCCTCTTGGACACTGAGCTGCCATGGGCTACTTCTGTGCAGGGGTTCTAGGTTATCTCCATGCATGGTTCTTGTTTGGAGTATCAGCCTCACCAAAGACCCCTGTGTCCAGATTTTTTGGTTTTGTTGCTCTCTTTGTGGAACTCCTGTTCCCTCCAGGTCTTTCTATCTCCCCCTTCTTTCATATGATTCCCTGAACTCATACAATATAGGAAAATCATACTAAAGTCTGTACACCTAAGGAGGTGGACCCTGGGTAAGATGCTCAACCTTCATTCAGAATGAGACAGACATCAGAAGAGGGAGAAAACAGGGAACAGGACAGAAGCCTACCACAGAGGGCCCTGAAAGACTCTACGCAGCAGGGTATCAAAACAATGCTGAGATTCATATCCAGGGCTCACTTTTAGCCATATAATATAGGATAAACAGACTAAAATCTATACTCCTAAAGAAGCTAAACAAGAAGGAAGACCCTAGGGAAGATGTTCAATCCTCATTCAAAAGGACAAATGCGATAGACATTGGAAGCAGGAGAAGACAGGGAACAGGACAGGAGCCTACCACAGAGGGCCTCTGAAAGACTCTACTGATCGAGGTATCAAAGCAGATGCTGAGACTCAGAGCCAAACTTCAGGCAGAGTGCAGGGAATCTTATAAAAGAAGGGGGAAATGGAAAGACCTCGAGGGGAGAGAAGCTCCAAAAGAAAACCAACAGATAATTAATTAAATTTTTTTTCTATCAAGAAGCCTTCTAAAGCAAAAGCAGATAACCAAGAGGAAGTGTTGATTCTAGCCAATCAGGATAAAGCTCACATTTTTATTCTCTTTGTCTATAAAATGTAGAAACGTCAGATTGGTAACATTAAATGAACTTCTTAGCAGAAGCAACATAATTTCCAGATATTTCCCATCATGCCATAGACCCGTAATCTGACCTGCGCAGGGGCTAGAGGGGTGAACCCTCCTCTACCTAAATCCTGAAAATGTTACACATGATAAAATGATTACTTCAATGAACAGGATTTCATAAACATGAAAGTATTTATCCAAAGAAAAGTGAACCTAAAAGCTCAATTGCATTTAGGGAACGAAAATATAATGGTGACCATTTTAACATTTGACTGTATCTTTCTGATTAGTCTATCTGGTTTCATAAGCCAACAAGAACAAAAACAATATTCAGCACCAGGGTATGGCTGGAGACAAATCAGGGAAATAACTGAGAGGGCAGAGCTCACTGCTAAAGGACTTCAGGAAGCTCAGTGTTGCTGACATGTGCTGGATCTTATGCTTTCTCATGAGTGACTGGGATGGATGATTTGGAAAGATGTGTTTCTTAAATTCATTTAGCAAGGGTCTTGGTTTTCTATTGCTATGGTATGGATAAAACACCATGAGCAAGGCAGCTTGGAGAGGAAAGGTTTTATTTCAGCTTACAGTTCTACACCACAGCCCATCACTGAGAGAAACCAAGGCAGGGATTCAAACAGGGCAGGAACCTAGAGATAGTAACCAAGGCAGAGGCTGTGGAAGGATGTTGCTCTTCATTACCTGTTTAGCTTGCTTTCTTGTAGCATCCAGGACCACCATCCTGGAGGGTGGCACCATAATGGTAAGCTGGGCCCTCCCACGTCAATCATTAATCAGGAATATGTACCACAGGCTAGTCCATGGTCCACTCTCGTAAGGACATTTTTTAATTGAAGTTCCGTCTTTTAAAATGACTCTTGCTTCTGTCAAGTTGACATAAAACTACCTAGCACAGCAAACATCCATTCACTAAGGCAGAGCACATACTAATCAACTAAAGAAGTTATGCCCCGACCAGCGGGGCTTCAACGTGGGTTCCTAAGGGAGGAGAATGGAAGGAATGGGGAGGGGGGGACGAGAAGCACAAGGAAGGAAGCCAAGTCTGTTTGTCTGATCAAAGTTTCATTTATTAGAAATTTTTACCCAACTTATATAGGGAGAAGGCAGGAAAAGGGGGAAGGTAATTAGAGAGGAAGAGTACTTTCATGTGTTAAATAGGGTGCCTGCAAGATAGGGATGTTTTCTCACGGATGCTCTAACAACTGGATGTCCTCACAGTCTATCACCCATGAGTTAGGGTCCTAAATAACTTTCACTAAATAGCTTTAGGTCTCCACTAAATGACCTTTGCTCACTATTTGGCTTTGGCCTAGTAAACACCTTTTGTCTCCACTAAATAGCTTTGACTCACTGATTGACTTAGGCTTCAGTAGATAGCTTTGGCTCCACTAGATAGCTTTGACTTTGACTTCAGTAGATAGCTTTGGCTCCTGGCAAGAAGCAACTCTCCACAGCATTTTTCTTCATCTAAAACCAAAAGGCTGACAAAGGGTAGACATGATTATCCATCACTGTCAAACCCCTGACATTTGTTCTGCTTATTTAAAAAAGGATCTAGCTTATAATAGCTAAGGTCAGTTAAGAGAAAAGGCTTTAAGTAAAACTGAATTCATAAAAGGTATGTAATCTGGCCCATAAAATTCAGCAAACTAGGAGCCATGAGTCCTGAGAGCACTTCAGCCATCCAAAGGCTGGCTGACATTGGGATCAAGGCCCAGGACGGTAGATCTGAGGTTCTGGATTCTAATACAATGTCTCTGATTACAAGGATGATACAAAAATATATTTATTGAATGAAGAAACATAACCCTATTTCATGTAGGAGAAGTGGCTGGCTGTTACACCTTCAAATGACTCAAAAGATTTAAGGCATTAAGAGGTTCAAAACTGAACTAGAAGAAGGGATTCATTAAGGCACAAGTAAGGGAGGTCACTGTAGAAGACAAAGTCTCACTCTGTCACCTACAAGTTTCTAACTCACAGTTCATAATGCCAGAGGATCCAGAACAGGTCAGAAATATTCAAATTAACATGTATTTTACTTTGAAAAAGTAAATAATCTGGAGAGGATGAAGGAATGTGACTTTTAAAGTATTTTATCAGAAAAAAAAATTACAGGAATTTCTGCCAGAGCTGTCACTAAGTATGTCAAATGTAACTATGTGATTAAGATTACGAAATGTTTACAAATGTAAAAGTTCTAACTATTTGTCCCTGTATGTCAGTGGTTCTCAGGACAACCTAATGTTGTCACTCTTTAATACAGTTCCTCATGTTGTGGTGACCTCCAGCCATAAAAATATCTCATTTCTGTGCCATTAAATGTAATTTTGCTATGTTATGAATCATAATATAAATATCTAATATACAGGAAACCTGATATGTGGCCCCTAAAGGAAACTCGACAACCACTGCTATATACAAATAAAACATCGACTGAGCCCTCAAATTACATTATAGGAAATTACTAGGTAAAAAGAATTCCATAATGGGAGCAGTTTTCTATAATCACAAATACATGACAATGTGCATTATCAACATCTATAAATCTTCATAGTACAAAGAGTATACCTTAATGTATACAATTTTTATAAAGTCCTTTAGGATACCAGAGGCTCTTAGAATGGAATGTTAGATATTTTTCAAAATCTAAAACAATCTAAATTTATTGTAAATACATGAAAAAAACCTCATTAAAGGGGCTTGAGCATGAGTGCATGCTGGTCAAAATAAATGGGAAGGACTAAAGCTTGTGAGTCCTGAGACAAGGCTACCATGCTCCAGTTGATAAAGCCCTTACCTCGGAAGGTTCAAGTTAACATTTCTGAGCATTGTGTATCTACATAAGGATAAATAAATTAAGGAAATAAATAAAATAGTGACTTGTAGAAGCCAAGCTTGCCATTGCCCGAATGGGGAGTTTCGGGTAAGGAAGAGGAGGTGGTTAGAATTACTGATGTGTTCATAGATTAGAGTTGGAGGCAACAGTATCAAGTGATGATTAGGTTAACATAGACAAGGTGCTCTCTCTGTTTCTTTGTCTCTGTCTCTGTCTCTCTCACATACACACACAAGATCAGAAAAATCTCAGTGAAGGGACAGTTTCCAAGATGTCAAAACTTTTGAAAGCTCTTCCAAAACAAGGTATGTCTGAGAAATTGTCACATCTAAGAGAAGCTGAAAGGGACACGATGATAAACTGCATTGTGGTCTCCTGTATACGGAAATGGGATAGAGGAAGGCAGAAGGCTAAAAATCCATGGGAATATGAATAAATGGAAATGCACTGAGTGATCCATTCCCAGTGCAAAACACTAACAATTGGTGAGCCAGGTGTGGGAGGGAAGAGATAAGGATTGCGATACCACGAAGGTTGCCAAGTTTACCTCTGATAGCACCTCTTTAGGTGGGAGGCTCAGACCTGGTGTGGAGGTCACCATGGACTTTTCCTCCTGATGCTTTCCCTGTCTTCATTGGGCTGTACCCATCCAAGAGCAGCTTTGTTGAAATAAAAACATAAAGGCAATTGTCACCAGGTACGATACCAGGATGACGGCAGACCCAGCACTTGGGAACTGGGGCGGGAGGATGTTGAGTATACAGACAGCCTAAACAACACAGTGAGACCATGTCTCAAAAGATAAATGGCAACTATAGGGGAAGGTTTTCAGAAACCAATTACTCTTAAGACAGACTTTATGTTTTTAATTAAACTATAATGACATCACATGCCCCCTTTCCCTTTTCTCCGAACACCTCTCTTTCCCTCCTACTCACTCCAAACTTCTGGCCTCATTTTCTTCCATTGTTATTGGCACATGTATACACATATATTTGCATGAATATGTAAATACAGCCTGAAGAATGTATTTAGTATTGCTTGTATATATGACTGCTTAGTACTGGGTAACCAGTTATGGTTCTCATCCCTGGGGAGACCTAATCCTCCTGCTCGCTCTCAGCATTCCTTAGCTGCCTGTAGTTCTTTGTTTAGAGGTGGGGCCCTGTGAGATCACCTCCTCCTGCGCTGACATGCCTTCTAGTGTTACATCTAAAGCAACTCCTGCCTCGAAGGCTCCAGGAATGTGGTTGAAATAGGGTGGGAAGATTGTAAGGGCCAGAGGACCAGAACATCTGCTGTGTGCATGTTTCTCCTGGCAGAGAGCAGACTTCTAATGGTCATGAAGGTCAGCATGGCCAGCGCTGTCTTCCCTGCGGTCCTGGTGTCCAGTTGCTTACAGTGTTGCTGCTTACACTGCTCTCTAATAATCAAGACCACACATATAGAACAAACATTATGATTCCTCTGCCATCATGGGCTACATCGCTTTCATTATTTCAAAAGGCATCCATAGGCATAGTACCCAAAGGATCAACCAATGTAAGTTGCTTTCAAGCTAATTACACTGCCATGCAATACTTCCTATGGATTACTTTTTCAGAGAGTCAGGGAGTAGGTATCAGCTACCTTCTCTTTTGTCAAGTTCACAATCTGAAATTGACCTTACCTGGGAAGTTACCAACTCGAGTTTTCATAAATTTGATCACATTTTAGCTCTAGGAAAGCATCTGGTTGTTCTCTAGGAAAATGAACTAATTATTTTGGGAGGTTTTTTTTTTTTTTTTTGGCTTTTTTCCCCCGGTTGGGCCAGAAATTCTACTTCTACATAAATTTACAGAATAAGCATGCCTCATAAGAATGGAGAAAGCTTGAAAAAGCTAGGTCTTAAAATAAAACCAGAAAACAGATTCACTCTGAAAGTTATTCTTAGCCCCTTCTCACAGTACAACCAAGAAGAAGCTGGGGTTTAAAGTATTAAGTGGCTCCCAGGCAGGCTCCTAAGGTAACCTCAGCCTTCATTGGCTGCACCCCTCCATTCCCCACACCCCCAGTCTCCTGGTCCTCTGAGTGGCGGACCCCAAGATCATCGCTGGACTCACTGACCCAACAGTGAAGAAAGAGAACAGTTCTAGAGGCTGGGACATGCATACTCTTTTCCCCAACTTCTTAAGACTCCAGTTCTTAGCCCTCTGGATATGAGGCAGAGCAATCGAAAATTAAAGTCCCACTTCACTTTCTGCTGCTATGATAAACACCACGACCAAAACCAGCTTGGGGAGGGGAGGGTTTATTTTCTCTTGTAGGTTAACAGTCAACAGTCCGTCAGAGAGTAGAGCCAAGACAGGAACACAAGGCAGGGGCCTGATGAAGAAACCAGAGTGCTGCTTACGGGCTTGCTCAGCTAGCTAGCTTCCTTTGTTTGTGTGTTTGTTCATTCTATCTTTCCTTATTTATTTATTTTTCTTTAAAAAAAAAAAAAAAACAACAACTTTTAATTGGTTCTTTGCGAATGTCACATCACCCCACTCATCTCACTCTCCCCTCGTACCTGCCCTCCACCCTTGCAATCTCCCCCCAAAAACAGAAAAAAAAAATCTTATTATGGAAACTGTATGCCCCACAGCACACCGTTTTGTCCACACTTCTCTGCGTCTGCCGCACTATCAGTACTGAAATCTCACTGGACTCCTCTTGGATATCCTGCTGTGGCCCTGTGTCGTGGAGATCCTGTAGTTTTGCCTCTGTAGGACTGGCCCCAACATGCACTCCAGCAGTTCATAGATGGGGAGGTGTTGGGGTGGGCCACGTCAAAGCCCTGGATCTGGGCCTTAGAGGTATCGGAGCTGGTCAGCCGTGACCCCCACCACCCAACCCAGTCTCTCCTGCACCCATACCACCAGGGCAAGTTCTCCTTCCCTGCTCCAGCTGGCCCTAATGTCACAGCCAGCAAAGGGCAGAGCCAGCTCTCCTGCTCTCATGGCATCAGGGCTGGCTCATCCATGCCCAGGCCATCAGGGCCAGCTCTACTGTGCTGCCCAGTTGAGGTTCTGCTAGCTTTCTTCAGCAGCCCAGGCTCCCCTTAAGCTAGGCAATTCCTTAGTTAAGGGTCATTCTGCCCAGGTGACTCTGGGTTGTGTCCAGTGGACAGCTGAAGCTAACTATGACACAGCACACCCACACACATCCATGAAGCATGTCGGCTCCATCAAATATAGGAACTATTAACACCAGTACGAACAATGGCCTAACTTTCAGCTTCTTTGATTAGCCCTGGTGAGTGTTCAGCTGGTCTCTGCAAATATATTTCCAATTTAAAAAAAAAAAAATTCATTTAAAAAAGATCTCTCCATCTTCCCTATCCCGCGGCCCTACCCCCTTCTGTCTTCAATGAAGACGCTTAGTTCAAAGCTTTAGAAAATAAAGAAAGAGCTCTTTTTCTCTTCTCCCTTGTTTTAACTTGTTCTTGATTGTCTATCTTAAGCTTCTCACCAGCTTCACTAATGCTCACACGCAGGCTTCTAGCATCATACTGCCAATACCACCAAAGTGTTTTAATTCTTTTTCCATTAACGTGGAGGAGTAGCTATCTGTTCTTCAAATTTTGAAGTGCTTCCTACTAAATGCATTAGTTAGAGCCAATTTTTCTACTAGAAAGTCACTGAATTTTACAAAACTGCTACTCTCATATTTTCCCTTAGAGGCTCCCTCCTTGGTATTTTGTACATTTTTCATACATTTTGTACTCAGAAAATTATTTAAATAATATTGGTTTTGTAAAATAAACTTCCTTGTTCATATAACTATCTCTCCTATTCATTTATTTCATAAGTAAATTATCAGACAGATTTCCAGGGGTTTATACATTTTGTTTAAATTATATTAGTTTGTATAAATATATTTGTTTGTGTATTAGTTGAGCAAAACAATGTGATTTCTTGTGACATTTTCATACTTGTATATAATGGACTTTGATTATATTTTCTTTTTTTACTATAGACCATTCTCACTACTCAAAGTCTATTAAAATAGCTACTTCTCCCCTAAACTTCTTTCAGTGAGATGACTCAGCAGCAAAGGGACTTTCCACCAAGCCCAATTACCTGAGTTTGACCCCTGGGACCCAAATGACAGAGAGAACCAGCCCTTGCCAGTTATCATCTGACGTCTATGGGTTCACTGTGCTATGCCCACGCTCACACTGATTTTCTTTCTTAAGACAGATTCTAGACAGGTTGTGGTGGTGCACGCCTTTAATCCTAGCACATGGAAAGCAGAGGCAGGTGGATCTCTGTGAGTTCGAGGCCAGCCTGGTCTACTACCCCCAGTGCTGAAAACAACTAAATGAATTACTCCAGGTCAGAAGGTCAAATGAAAACGGAAGGATTTTTCAGTAGACTGCCTCCTTCTTTTATGAACATTAAACTTCTAGCCAATGTCAGGATGCTATGTGGTCCCCCGCCATCATTTCCTGTATCTGCACCAGCTCTGTGTAAGTGTTTCAAATAACTGCAGAGCTTGTTCTCTGAGAAAATGATATTTCTTCTCTAACAAAACATGAACGTTGCCTGACCTTGACCTCATGCCTACTTCCACTTTGTTTCTTTTGTATAACCCTGAGATCTGGCTACTAAACTCTGTTGAAAATATAACGTTGCCCTTCTTGTTTTTCACCACACTTCAAAAGCAAAATTTTTAGTGATAAAATAAAACAAAATTTCCTATCACTTAATTTTTCCTAAATATTTGCTATCTCATAATAAACAAAGTGATTTCCAACTACAGGTAACAAACTAAGAAAAATATCAAAGATGAGAAATGAAACTTATAAGTAGGATAAAAATGCCCTGGCTGTAGGAGTTTTAAAATATAAAGAAACAGTCATTGAATCCCAGGCTTTCCTGACTTTCCAAACATCAGTTCAACTTGAAGCTATGAGGATCACCTTATCTATGCCCCTAAGGGCCTACTCATCTCTGTCCAGAAAAAGCCAATGGGGAAAAGAGCCCCATGTCAGCTGATACCTGAAAAAATAGTAAATGTTAAAATAAATGAACAAAGAGTCAAATAGGTCCCAAATGTTTTCCAAAACTGGAAGATACGCATGCACATTTATATAGTTTTATAGGCTGACCAATATGTTTGCTAATTATTAGAGAAATGTTAAAACAGCAGAAACTACCTCCAACTCTGTCAAGGGTTACCTTTTATTTAACAAAGTAAATAAAACAAAAATAAATGAAAGGTTTATCTTCTTTGATAATATTTTTATCTTGCTTCAGAACTACTATATGTTACAGAAGAATTTTTAATTAATTTATTTTTTAATTAACTACAGTTTATTCACTTTGTATCCCAGCTGTAGTCCCCTCCCTCTTCTATTGCCATGCCCCTCCCCAAGTCTATGGATAGGGGAGGTCCTCCTCCTCTTCCATCAGACCCTAGTCTATTAGGTCTCATCAGGACTGGCTGCATTGTCTTCCTCTGTGGCCTGGTAAGACTGCTCCCCCCTCAGGAGTAAGTGATCCAAGAGCCAACCACTGAGTTCATGTCAGAGACAGTCCCTGTTCCTATTACTATGGAACCCACTTGGACACTGAGCTGCCATGGGCTACATTTGTGCAGGAGTTCTAGGTTATCT
Source organism: Psammomys obesus (assembly GCF_907164565.1). NCBI lineage: Eukaryota > Metazoa > Chordata > Mammalia > Rodentia > Muridae > Psammomys > Psammomys obesus. The sequence goes on along the minus strand of NW_026596057.1, from coordinate 7,738,929 downwards.
CCCTGCATGGTCCTTGGTTGGAGTATCAGTCTCAGAAAAGACTCCTGTGCTCAGATTTTTTGGTTTTGTTGCTCTCCTTGTAGAGCTACTGTCCCCTCCAGATCTTTCTATCTCCTCCTTTGATACCTTGCAGGGTAAAGTCTTTCAGAACTGAAAACCTTCCGTAAAGCAAAGGACACTGTCATCAGAACATAATGACAGCCTACAGATTGGGAAAGGATCTTCACCAACCCTATATCTGACAGAGGGCTAATATCTAGAATATATAAAGAACTCAAGAAGTTAAACGGCAACAAATCAAGTAATCCAATTAAAAAATGGGGTACAGACCTAAACAGAGAATTCTCAATAGAGAAGTATCAAATGGCAGAGAAACACTTAAAGATATGCTCAATATCCTTAGCTATCAAGGAAATGAAAATCAAAACAACCCCAAGATTTCACCTTGAACCCATCAGAATAGCTAAAATCAAAACCTCAAGTGACAACACATGCTGGAGAGGATGTAGAGAAAGGGGAACCCTCCTCAATTGCTGGTGGGAATGTAAACTTGTACAACCACTTTGGAAATCAATCTGGTACTTTCTCAGACAATTAGGAATAGCACTACCTCAAGATCCAGCTATAACCACTCCTATATCCAAAATGTGCTCAAATACACAACAAGGACATTTGCTCAACCATGTTCATAGCAGCTTTATTTGTAATAGCCAGAAGCTGGAAACAACCTGAATATCCCTCAGTTGAGGAACGGATACAAGAATTTTTAAATATAGTTTAAAGAGGCTACTTTTTTTCTTCTCTCGGCTTTTCTGAAATTTGTGTTGGATTTAGTACTGTTATGGAGGTCAGTGCATATACCACACAAAGTCTGTGGAGGTCAGAGAAAAACTGTGAAATCACTTCTCTCCTTCTACCTTTTCATGTATCCCAGGAACCAGGCTTATAGCAACAGGCTTTATGGCCAACTAAGCCATCTCATGCACTCAGTTTATCTCTTTGTATGGCTACCTCGAATCATGGAAATGAATCTATATAAAAAAAGGGGAGGATGGTTTCCTACTCTGATATTCTAGCGTGCCAAATAACTTGTGAAAAGAGACTATGGATGGGTTTTATAGCTTATGCATCCAGAAAAGCTACAAAAATATTCACATATTATACACAAAACAATAAATACTTTCCTCATAATATATGCTCCACAGAAAAAGCACAGACACCATACGCATTTAGAAGGAATACTTACTAGTTTAGAAGTATGGTCTTGGGTTTTGGTCCCAATCGCTGACTTCTGTGTGACCTTGGACATGAGACTTTTCACCCCACACTTTCTAAATAAAATACTGGACTCATGGCTTCTGAAGTTTTCCTATCTGTATAACCCCATGACTTTATGGGTAAGAGCAGCATTTCTAGTGGCCTGAATCTCTACTGGGGGCTGTTTCAAGTTCTGCAGAAGGCAGCCCACCCACATCTAAAGGGAACTGGATTTTCCCTTTTTCCTACGTGGAGTAATGGTGTCTCTGATAATGAAACTTCCTGACAAATCGACCCTCTTCTGTCCTTGTACTTAATGATAATCTTAGTCCCCAATCACACATCACATTAAAATACAGTTCTATAATAAGCAAAGAGAAATAACATCCTGCAAAGAGATGTGCAGTGGCTTTTTCCCGGATTAAACTCACAAGGAGGAGAGGAAAATAAAGACAATTCTGTAGGGGAAAAAAAAAATCCCTGTATGCATCAGACAATCATTAATCAAATGCCTTGGAAACAGAATCACTAAAGATGCATTCATTACCAAAGACTTCTCGACTTAACATGGGCTGTAAAGAAATAAGACCTGTAGTTCTGTTCCATCTTACACCAAACCCAAACCGTAAGCAACCAATCACAAGCCGCGGTTCTAATTTTATTACAGATTGCCCCATCGTTCTAAAATTCCTACAAGAGTGGTGCAAATGACACACCAAGGGTCATTTACCAGGAAAATTATTCCAGACAGGTTCTTTACACAGAGGTGGAAGAGGGACAAAGGGCAAAGTGTCTGTTAACCGCAGCGCCACACTACCTGTCTCCTCTCTGCTAAATGTCTCCATACGGCCCCCTGTACCTGCCCCTCACGATCACCTCTCTACTGTGCCCTGTTCCATATGCTCTTGTGTTGCCACCTGACTTACAAATTAAATTCGTGCATATCTGGTACCAATATTGGAACCTATTTGTGAAAATTTTAACCACTCTAATTTCTTAAAAGGTCTTGAGCTCACTTTTTCCTTCCGTGCGTTCACAGCCAACATTTCCGTTTATAATCGCGCGACATGGGTAACCAAATCCACTTGCACACCTTGAAATCCAGTGAGATAAATACACGTGCAGTGCGTTCTCACTCATTATCTTCCGGAAGCCATTCTCACCTTAGCAAAACATCCAAAATACAAGTTGAAACAAATTCTTCTCTGGAGAAATGGCAGCGCTCTCAAGAGCATGTGTGAATCTTCATCAGGCTCTCTCCAACCTTGGCAGGTCGGGGGAAAGTGGTCTCTCATATAAAACCTGTCACTGTTTCATCCTAATCCCAGCTCTCTCCTGCTCCTCCTGGGACACCCAGAACAAGGATAGAGTACTCTATGCCAGAGCTCATGCTCCAGCCCTTTCCTAGCAGACCCCCAGTATGCATCAGCTATTCCTACTCTCTTGGCCTGGAAGGATCACACTGACAGTGCACACCTTTAGGAGAAAAGCGGTGGCACACTCGTGTTCTGAAAGCAGCTTGAGGCTAGTTAGAGGCAACTCTGAGATCCAGGTTTCCTGGAACACTGTTTGTGAGGGGCCTGAACTCTAGATGGGTACCTATCCTGGCGTGAGCTTGACTGCTCCCCTCACCCCAGTACCTAGCCCACTGAGGAGACACAAGCTAAGAAAGACAGAGTAAGGTGCTCTAAAACACTATGGTGGAAGCCCAAAGGTGTCACTGCTCCTGGCCATGTGTCATTTCACAATGACCTCGTCAGAGATCTTGACTGCAAGATAGGGGCCGAGGCCAAACCCAACTGTGTGCTGTCTCCCTGCTTGTCTCAGAAGAAAAGCAGGCTAAAATAAATAGGGGCATCATGCAGAAGAACATGAAGATACAGCAGAATGGTCAGCGTAGATATGCTCTGAATAGGAAATAGAAAGGGTTATGGGATTCTCAACAATCTCCTGACAGTTTTAACTGAGGGTTATATCCGTGTCCTCGCTATCACCTTCTCATTAGCAGTGAAGACTGAAGCAGCTTCTAGCTCAGCAAACGTAGAGCGGTCCTCTAGTGCCTTTGCTGTGTGGCAGAGCTAGTCCAAGCTTGGGATAAGAGGAGCTAAAGAAAGACAAATAACACAGCACCAATCCCATGACAAACATCATGAGAAGATCAGGGAGATGGGCAAGATACGATCCTGACATCAATTGTATTGTCAGAGTAACCCTATTTGCTTACACCTCCCCGTGTACACGCCCTTTGCTAGAGCCTTGACATACAGGCTCAGGGCTTGGCCACATGATTTCTCTCTGGACAATGGGACAGAAGCAAACGTGTCTCATTTTGCAGACACAGAACCCTGCAACGTTATTGTACCTTAGAAAATTGGCCCTCTTGGTGGTCTCAGGGACCCTGTGGCATCATGTGACAAGTGTAAGCTAGAACAGGAGGCAGGGAAAGCATAACTGAGTTTCCCTGGTCATCAGTCAGGCACCCAGCTGACCCAGCAGCTGTGCATGTGAGTGAGTCTGGGCAGGACTCAGCTGAGCTCTACTGAGCCTGAACTGCTGATCACACAGAACCATGAGCCAAGTTAATAGCCGCTGCATTTGGGATAGTTTGTCACACGGCAAACAGGTCTAACAGACAGAAAACGTAAAGCCTTCAGGGAAGCCACAGAGTATGTAATTAATACTAAGTAATTGGTGTGAGTGAAGTAGTAACCATCCTAAGGAGAGAATGCATGGGAGGGTAGACATAGCATCACAGAGATGATGATGCTGTGTCATGGGACAAAGAACTACTTCAGGAGGAAACAAACTTTACCAACCTCTCCTGCTCCCATCCTTGCTATGAGTCTCCAGAGAGAACAGTAGGACCATATAGAAGTCTATGTCCCTCTGGGAAACTGCAAGCTATCTGTTCAATCAGAAGCCCTTGCTCTCTTCCAGGGTCCAAGAAGTTTTTCAGCACAGGAAGCAGGCAAGGCCTTGAAGACACAGCCAAGTTGCAGAGGTGTTTAACTCAACTGTATTCGGCATCCTGTGATCCTGCAGCGGTCGGACTGAGAAAATGACAGCGTCCTGTCACTATGGAGGGCGTGGCAAGCAGACTGAGCAGGACAATATCATTAGAGTACAATCAACCTGTACCTAGAGAGAAGCCCCAAACTCACACTGGGAAATAACCTTCACTCCATACACACATGCACACTTACACAGTTACACACACACACACACACACCCCTTTAATTACTGGTTTGTCATCGAGTCTACTATAAGTCTTTAATGTGTTTAAAGTGTGTGCTTATTTAATTTTAAGGTAAAGAAGGTATCAAATGGTAATTTATTGAGTAAAAATATTCATCTTACAATGTTGATAGAAAATAGATGTTCAATGATAAGATTGTTTATTTTATAATAGGTTAACTGTGCTTTAAAAATGGAAACCTACAGAACAGGAATATGCTTTCAAAGAAAATTTCCAGAGTCAGAAATTGGGCTAATGATTATACATACAGAATAATCCCAACTATGTGACACAAGTTGAGTGGGTAGGGAAGGGACAGTGGATCTGGGGAAGGGAATGAATATTATCAATGCTTATTCTCAAAGAACTAATTAAAGCATTTAAGTATATGCATATCAACATCATAAAAGAAAAGGAAAGGCAAAGGAATTACTCTAAATTAAAGTGCTAAAAGACAGGAGAACAAAACATAAGGTGTGGCTGTGACTTCCTTAGGCAAGAGAAAGTTGTATCTAAAAATATGACTGAGATAAAAGGCAAGTTTTGAACATGGACTTCACATCCCTGGTTATTCAGGGCAGCATAGCTGTTCTTAGGAAATGTGTGCTGCCATGATTACTAGCAAAGGGTACTAATCACTGACTCAAATGGCTGGGGCTCAGGAGGGACAGAGAAGGGATAACAACACTAACTGAACAAGCCAGGGTTTGCCTTAATGCTGTTCTCACACACTTCTGGCAACTTGAAGTTATCTTAAAATAAAATAAAAAATAGTTCTAATCTGGTAGGGATGCATTTTAAAAAGAAGTCTTCACTGGTTACCATAAATGTTCCCTTTTGAAGGCTTGGATCTGAAATATTGTAGAACATTTTTTGTGCTGGTTTAACCCTTCTTGAGGAAACTTAAGCAAGAGGAATCCTTTCATGAACACTGTTTCTTTGCTACGTTCCTAGGCTGAGGCTGGGCCCTCTCCCCATCAGCAGCCACTGAAAGTCAAAGGTGCTTGCAGCACACTGGGGCCTGGTCTTGAGTGTTGATGTTTGTAGCTCCATTCTGTGTGGGCCTGTCCACATATACAGCAGAGAACCTAGACTAACACATCGCTAAGGATTTCATCCTGCTTTTCCATCTATCTGACCTTGGCTGTATGATGCCACTTGTGGTTTGTCCTGGCATTCTGCCTAAAGTCAGAGAACTTCAGTCCTAAAACTTTTCCCAATTAGGACTGACAGCCATACACTCCAGGCCCTCTGCACAGGTCTAACAGAAAAAAGACAAACTGAGCAGCATGTTCCTCCTTCTCAGCAGTATCATTGATTGTCTATTTCTTTGCCATTCAAGCTACTGAAAGGACAAAGAGTATCTCAAGGCTAGTCTACATTATATTTAATGTATATTCAAAATCATGGTCATAATAAGGAATTTTAATGATATCGGAAGAGTCGCAGCATAAATTTCATCTTTCTGTAGGTAGTTAATTGTGGTTCAAGTAAAAAAAAAATCAGTGAAGTAAGAAATTTTTTTCACATGTAATTGCTTAAAATGGCAAATAGGCAGATCAACAGAACAAGACCAAAACTTTATTATGACACAAAAGGAGACAAGCCATGGGATAGTATCACAAGTGCCCTTGCTAAAATAAGTATCCTTATAGCCTTATTTGGGGCATGCACCAACAAAATTTAATTTTCTCACAACCAAAACTACAACAAACTACAGAAAGTATTACAAGCCTGTCACAAAAATCTATTGAAATTCAAAAGAAAAATAAAATTTACATAGCATTGTTTGATTTTTTTATTTGTTTTACTGTGTTTGCTTTATTATCCATGATTTGCTGTGTATTTTGAATAGATTTATTTATTTATTACAATTTATTCACTTTGTATCCCAGCTGTAGCCCCCACCCTCATCCTCTTACAATCTGACTCCCTCCCTCTTCTCCCCCCATGCCCCTCCCCCAGTCCACTGATAGGGGATGTCCTCCTCTTCTTCCATCTGATCCTAGCCTATCAGGTCTCAGCAGGACTGTCTGCGTTGTCTGCCTCTGTGGCCTGGTAAGGCTGCTGCCTACCTCAGGGGGAGGTGTTCAAAGAGAAAGCCACTGAGTTCATGTCAGACCCCTTACTAGGACACCCATTTGGAGACTGAGCTGCCATGGGTTACATCTGTGCAGGGGTTCTAGGTTATCTCCATGCATGGTCCTTGGTTAGAGTATCAGTCTCAGAAAAGACCCCAAAAAAGTGCCCAGATTTTTTGGTTCTGTTGCTCTCCTTGGGAGCTCCAATCCCTTCCAGGTCTTTCTATCTCCCCCTTCTTTCATAAGAGTCCCTGCACTCTGCCCAAAGTTTGACTATGAGTCTAAGCCTCTGCTTTGATACCCTGCTGGGTAGAGTCTTTCAGAGTCCCTCTGTGGTAGGCTCCTATCTTTTTCCTTGTTTTTACCCTCTTCCGATGTCTATCACATTTGCCTTTCTGAATGAGGACTGAGCATCTTAAGCAGGGTCCTCCTTCTTGCTTAGCTTTTCAGTTAGATATCTTAGTTGAAAAACTAACAGAAAATGCACATTAATCATTCTTTTATGATAAGAGTACTATGAGCTGATTGGATTTAAATATGTGTGTGTGTGTGTGTGTGTGTGTGTGTGTGTGTGTGTATAACTAAACAAAATAAGTAAACTGTAGCTCCACTGCCAATCAATTGTCAACATGAATATTTTATCCTAGACCTTTCCAGACATGTTTACCCACACATTTTCATAAAAATATTGCCACACTCTACATACGGTTTTGTGGCTGGTGTTGCTAACTTAGCTGCACAATGCTGTTCCTTGGCAGTAAACACACCTCTTCACCATCAGGTTTACAGGCTGTAGATTAGTCTATTTTGAGATGTTCCGAATGCTTGACATTTAGCTTGCCTCTGTTTTCCTCTAACATACACAACTCTATTAACAAACACACATGTATTGATGATTATTTTCCGGAACGGGCTTTCCAGTGCTCTTTTGTTACACACAGAGGGCTTCCCACAGCAGGCACATCTGGACTGGACAGCCACTAACAGCCTTTCTCTAGCCTTTAGGCAGCTGTCCCCAACCAGCTAGAATACAGCTGGAATGAGACCACAACACACGGCACAATAAATCATTCTTTTCTCTGTGAATTTTGCATACAGGAAAGCCTATAAAATATACGATGGGCTCATATTATTCTATTTAATAATGTTTATAAAGGAAAATAAAATGCTGTCTCACTAATATACATTAAGTACGCATTATTGATATCAACTTTCCTAAAGAAAATTTTGTCCATAACTAATTTACAAATGAGTAAAGAAATGCTTATCTTGATCAAAAGGGAAAAAAACACATAAAACCCTTCTAGATAATGCAAAAACCACCCAGGGGGATTAGAGAGATAGCTCAGCAACTGATAACATTTATAGCTTTTCAGAGGACCAGTCAGTACCTAGCATCCACGATGTTGTTCACAGAAACCGGTAACTCCTGTTTCAGGGTATCCGGTGTTGTATTTCTAACTTCCATGGGCACCAGGCATGAGTGTGATACATGTATATACATATAGATGAAACACTCATACACATAAAGTAAAAATAAATAAATATAAAAAGTTTAAGAGTGGGTAGTGCTCTTGCAGAGGACCAGAGTTCAAGTCCCAGCACTTACATGATGCAGGGAAAGGAAGGGAGCTCATGAGCACTTGTAACTGAAACTCCAGGGGCTCTGACTTCCTTCTCTGGATTCTATAGGTACCTGCACTCATGTGCACAGACTCATGTGCAGACACACAAACGCATAATTTATAAATAATAAATCTTAAACAAAACTAACCTAACCAATGTGCTTTGACCCAAACTAAAAGAGGCTTAATGGTATCTAGTTTTCCCTCTCCAGCTTAAAAATCAAAAGCGTGAGAAGGCCAGAGTCATGGTAATTCAATTTATTTGACAGATTATGGAAAAATCATGTAGGTGTTGAGTCTCAGCTTTGCCTATGAGGCACCAGCATGACTTTTGTCAAGAAACACACAGGACTTAGGCAGAAGGCAGTTAGCTCCCTGTTGAATTACAGTGCTGATATCTTAGGTTCCACTCCACTGCCATTCACTATCTGCTTATTTATCCATTTATTCAAATATTGAACATTCTCTATGCGCCAAGCCCTGGTCTAGGTTCTGAGACAATGACTATGACAAAGCCCCAGTATACAGCTTATGGTCTAATTAAGTGCACAGGTACATGAACACACGTGCGAGCACGCACACGCACGCACACACACACGCACACACGCACACACGCACGCACACACACACACACACAGACACAAAATTGCAATAAGCACTGTGAGACCATAGAACACAGTCCTAGGGAAAAGAAATGCAATTGTAGCAAAACCAATTCTAGGTTATCCTAGAAGGTAATGGGAATGAATGGTTTTTTTCACCTATCCAGAAGACATTCAATGCATAGTCTTAAAATCAGGATATTTAACAGGAAGGCATATGCACCTCACATCCCAGCTTTCTCCTAGTTTATTCTGCCTTCCTGATGTTGGGTCAGCCTAGTTGTCTCAACCGTGCGCACCATAAATGGAAATTTTTACATAGAACACATAGGATTATCCTAGATAAACTTCATAGGCTCTATGAATTCATTAGCTACTCAACTAAAATTGCTTATGCTTTACTCTACTTACTGTTCTCTATTCCAAGAAAAAAAAATCTCAGTTAAATGCACTAGCGCATCACCAGTGGGAAAAGTTTAATTTCAAAGATAGTCAAGTTTAAAGAAGAGACATATAGAATTCGGACCATGAATACATAAAAACACCTGAGTTATTCCAGCTGCTAGATGCTCTTCTGGAGACTTAGACAATGTAAACAAAAACAAAATCTATCTTAAGACTCTACTTTGGAAGGCCGGATAAAAGCCCCAATGGTAAAGCAGCTCTCTGGAATTTATAAGGCCCTGGGTTCAACCCCCAGCATGAAAAAGCTCGATTAGAGACCTATATAAAGTAGAAGCTTTATATCTGAAAATTGTTTCCTTTGCCAAATTCTATGTGTATTTTCTGGCCATCAAGGGGAACAACAGAGGAACAAAGTGTCTCGACTTCTGTTTTAATCTCTTGATTTGCCTCCTTATGCTTACACAGCTTAGACCACTAAAATGCTCATTTTCCCAAACTCCCTTGTAACTAGCATTATTGATGCAATGTAGGCCTCGCTGCAGATGCACTACCGTGAGGGTAAATTGCAAATTTCGGCTTCACCATTAGAGGCACTTTCAGGAGATTTGCACTTAGAGTTAAATTAAGTGAGAGGAAAGAGGCACTCAGGCATCCGCGACGCTGACACAGCAGCCAGGAGAGCACTGTGTGCTGGTAGCAGGGTGACCCCTCCATCACAGCTAACATAGAGCATTCCAGAAGACCACTGTTGCCTTCTGGTTCCTAGTCATGGCTCAAGCGGAGCCATCTTTAAGCCAGCAGCTGTCATACAGATTTCCCAAGTCCCTGGCCTCTCAAAGGTGACAAAGGAGGTATCAGTTCTTCTAACTCTACAATGTCTTTCTCATGTGCACATCTGGAGGCCCAGCCTCAAAGCTTATCCTCTTTTTAAAGAATTATATTAATAATTAGTAAGTGCCTAATTCCTTATGAAACCTTTTTATTTTTATTCTAATTTTTAAATAATTTTTTATTAATTACACTTCATTTACTTTGTATCCCCCCTGTAGTTCCCTCCCTCCTCCCCTCCCAACCCCTCCAAGCATGCCCCTCCCCAAGTCCACTGGTAAGAGAGGTCTTCTTTTCCTTTCTTCTGATCGTAGTCTATTAGATCTCATCAGGAGTGGCTGCATTGTCTTCTTCTGTGGCCTGGTAAGGCTGCTCCTCCATTAGGGGGAGGTGCTCTATTTTTTTAATAGCTACAGCATTCCCCATTATCTGAAAATGAACTTTGAGTGATGCATTATTAAAACAATTACTTGGGAACATTCAACTAACTGAATACTTCAGTGCCTTCAAATACACAGAGAAATCTCAAGTGGTCCCGATGGAAGTACATCATGTAGTCAATCTTAGTTCTTCCACTAAACAGTAACAGAAAGAATTCTACATCTTGGAACACAGATACTCAACAGTAAAGACAGTTTTTCCTCAAACCTATGATGATTTAACATCTGAAAACTAAAGCAGGGGAAAAGTATTTGGCCTCTAGCCCTCATGCCTTTAAGTAACTAAAGCAGTATCTTTCACTTGGTAGACTTTACCTAGGTGCTAGATGGACTGAGCAGAAACAGAAAGGATCACTCGAGACAGTAGGTAAGTTTGTTTGAACCAGGACTCGCTGGCTGAATTATGAAGATGTCCCAGAAAATTAAAGTCAGTAACACAAAAGCCATTCACTTTATTTTAGAACTACCCACACTTAGCAGAAGATGGGGGACTCTGTGTTGGAATTTTATAAACATCTTATAAAAGCTGGAATCATGTAATAACTCTCCATGATGTCAGAGATCCAATCTGATGCATAATTTCCTCTGAATAGTTCTGGTTTTCCATGTATTGATGTTTCCTATCAAAATGTAGAAAAAGAAAACCTGCCCATTAATGTGAGAAATGCATTTATCAAGGTTATAGGATCTGCCTGACCAAGGCCCCAACAATACCAAAGTATTTCTGGGGATAAATCTGATGTTCCTTTTTCCTGATCAAATTAATAAGAAATCTATGCAGATGTGTAAAACTGTGGTAGAGAAAAGCATGTTCTTGTGGTGGCTCCGCTGGTGAGGTACTTACCTTTCAAGCATGAAGACCTGAGTTAGATGCCCCAGAACCTACAGAGAAAGCTGAGCATGGTGTCATGTGCTCATCAACCCAGTGCTGGAGAGGCAGAGACAGGCAAGATGCCCAGGACTCACTACCTGGAGAGCTACAGAGTAATGAGAGACCCTGTCTCAAAAAGCAAGGTAGGTAGCACCTGAGAAATGATAACCAGCGTTATACTTTGGCCTCTACACACACAGATACACATACACACACACAGAAGGAGGTTAAGGAGGGAGGGAAGGAGGGAGGGGGGAGGGACACAGAAAGCCATGGCCATGTTGCTCTTTGATGATGAACACAAAAATCTGGGTTCCCAGCTGTGTCGAAAAGCCGTGGACCTGTAAGATTTGCCTCCATCTCCATCACAGCACATTTTTGCTCTCCAACTCTTAAGAAAACAACAGTTCAGCAGACCCTTCTAACCAGAACTGTGTTGGGCATTTCAAGACAGTGAGTTAGTTACAGACCTCTTTGCATGAACAAATTCCCATCCTTCCTAAGAGAAAAGAGGTCAGTTTCTCACCAGATTAAGTTTTTCCTCAACATCAAAAAAATAAAATAAAATAAAGAAGTTTAAATTGATTAATGTTTCTGGATAACTCAATTTGTGGTGAGCCCTTCATTAATTACAGTGGAGAAATACAAAAAAATAGAAAAATAAGGCTCCTGTCCCTAAGGAATATGATTTAACGGAAAAAACAGCTCACATTTTTTTTCAATTTGTATTGAAAAGAAATTCATTAAAGATTCACAAAGTGTCACTGATTCTCATTTTGGAAACTTGTTGACTATCTTGTCTTTAATGTTCACACCTTCATTCTTCTTCATAATTCCCCCATGCCATATTTGTAGATGAAAATGTTACTTTATCTTCCAGATTTTCTCACAGCCATGTTGGTCAACCAAAGGCCGTGTGTCACCACGGCCAGGCTGCACATCTCTACTCTGAGTGCTGTGAACATGCAGTGGGTAATTAAGACAGCAGTGATCATTACATGCAGATATTCTCAAAAGAACACCGGCTCTCCCTTGCATCCAGTTCGTAATCAGACACCCCATCTAAGCTCAACCATGATCTGATCCTTGCAGATATGAATGAGGCGATTCACAGTTTGTGAATCTGAATTCTTCAGGGCAATAGCTAAAGGTCAAGGAACTGGGTTAATGAGAATATGCCACTGGGGCAGCAGCAGAGCTGGGCTGGGGCTTGGCAGAAATCAAAGGCACAGGCATTTTTACTCTCCATGGCAAACAGGAGTCACGGCAACCATGCTTTCAGACCTCATTATCCTGGTTCTTTGTTGGTTTTTGTTGTGGTTTTTTGTTTGGTTTTTTTTTTGTTTTTGTTTTTTTACTTTTCAGGAACTTGATTACTTAGTTTACAGATTATATTTATCATCTTTTAACTACTTCACTGGGAAAGTTGTACCTCTACCAAGAATAAAAAAATGGGGCAGGAGCAAAGCTTATAGTTACGGACACTTGCTGATCTTCCAGGGGTCCCAGGTTCAGTACCCATTACCCACACATATGATGGCTAACAACCATCTGTAACTCCAGTTTCAGGGGATCTGATGCCCCCTTTCCTCCTCTGTGTGTACCAGCCATGCACATGGTACACATAGATACATGCAGACGACATACTCATGCACATAAAATAGAAGAATTTTTTAATTAGATAATAAAAATGGAGAGAAGATTAAAGTAAAATTCAAGGTCACCCAATTTTACCTCATTTAAAATATTTAGCTTGCCAAAGCATGTTTTACACATCATGCTTACAGAACACCTAAATAAAAGCTTATCTTTATTAAGGAAGAGGAGAATGGCCGCAATTCTAGTTGTTTTCATTTTCTTTGGCTTTTCTAGGGCCTAAAGCAAAGCAAAGTTCTGTGATTTAAAGACTAAATTTCTGTCATATAGTAGGACATTCCTAAACTCCTGTTAAATTAAATTATTCTTCAGACTAACTCAAATGTGCTATGTTCTGCCCTTCTCTATGGCCTTTCCTTGTCCCTCTGCAATGCTTTGTCATGTCCCTTAAATTTTTCCTGCACACCTAATCACATACCTTTGCAGATAAGTTATCAGTAGGCTACAGGATTCAGAGGCCAAAGTTTAGAACCTGTGCATTGCCCAGCAGACAGTAGGGGCCTAGCAACTGTTGAATAAACTGAAGAAATAAGGAATTCACTGGATCTTAACTGCACAGAATCTATCTTCCTAGATGAAATACTTCAAATGTTCCTTTTGGCAGAGAAAAAATAAACAAAACCGCCACTAAGGTAGTGAAGTGGAACAGAAATCCATGGTGATGTTGTGAGGCCAGGAATGCTAAACAGCCTGCAGCCCTGGGCACTGAACACTTATTCCATAGCCCATAAAGTTTTCCAACATGTTGCTGAATGTTCATATAGGACCAATGATCTGAGCTGTAGCCAAATTCTGTTTTATGAACAAATACCAAGGATTTCACCAATATACTGAACTTTCCCAGGAATGCAACAATCACATAAATTGAGGGGGAAAAACTGTACTGTTTTGTCTGGAGCACTGTGAAGAACTGTTTGACATGTTGGAAAATCTGGTTCATGACATAAATGCCCCTTTGGGGATTTAACTTGCCAAAATAGTATGCCTATTCTTGAGGCTGTGAAGGGGCAAGCAACAAGTACTTATTTGTACACAGTGTCTCTAGCTTCCATATGTGATGGTTCCTCCATCCCATCCCACCCTACCTCCCTCTCCCTCTCCCTCTCCCTCTCCCTCCTCCTCTCCCTCTCCCTCCTACTCTCCCTCTCCCTCCTCCTCTCCCTCTCCTTCCATACTTCTGACAATGTCCTCTGGATTTTTCTGACTGAGCACATTTGAGCTCATACAGAATCTGTTTGACAGATAGTCACCTAAAAAGCCCAGATTTTCCTCCCCTGTCTTCAAATGTTTATTCAAGCCATGCCCTTCCCAGATGCACACACCTTCCAATTCCCATCATTTCCAGGGCCACCTCAGATGCCCCTTGTTTTAAGAATGACCCCCTAGGCATCACCCTCCAAAGAAGGTGTTTCCTGTCAGATTAGCTACATCAGATGAAGCTCCTTGGGTGCCTGGTTATGTCTACTTCCGTAGCTTTGGATGCTTGCTCATTATTTCATACTCTCTTTCCCCACAGAGTGTAAGTTTGAGTGTAGGGAACATCCTGTGACGGTTTTCACACACAATCTGTTTCACGAAGCAATATGCTTGTAAGTGTTCAACCGAAGATCAACCCTTGACTTTAAATGTCAGAGAAGTAGGGTCAGCCATTTCCAGAGAAGGGAATAACATGGCAGACTTCTGAGGTCACAAATGAGCAAGGTCCCCGGTCATCAGATCACAGTGAAAACATACACACAGTAGTTCACGTCTGGCTCCACAGACTTCCTTCACTGGTGTTCTTTTTATTTAGATTATTATTTTATTGTAGGGAAACAAATGTTTTGCCTGCATAGAGTCTGTGCAACACATGCATGTCTTGAGCCCACGTAGGTCAGAAGAGGGCATCCAGTGCCCTAAACTGCAGTTATGGGCCACTATATAGGTTCTGGGAACTGAACCCAGGTTTTCATCAAGTGCTGTTAACTTCAAGGCCAGCCCTTCAGCCCTCCTTTTTTCATAAATATTTCTACTGTATGTGCATAAATTTTTGGTCTATGTGTATATATGTGGGCCGTTGTGTGGGCCTGTTGTCCTTGGGGGTCATAAGGAGGATCAGATCCCCTAAAACTGGAGTCATAGACACTCGTGCGGTGCTAGAAACTGAACCCTCTTCCTCTGGGAGAACAGCTAGTGCTCTTGACCATTAAGCCATCTCTTCAGTCCCAGGAATGGGTTCTTAACTAAGTTGTAGGTGGGGTCGTGAAATGAGGAAACAATTTTATTTTAAATTAGTCAGGAATCTAAAGATCAACCTAGGCCAAGCAGATATTATTATTTAATAATCTTTTCAGGGTGACAAACGTGAAAGCAGAGAGACCGGTATTTAAGTAACTCCTAAAGGAAGCCATCAGGCATCGTCACAGCTCATTCTGTAGCTCGCCCTCCAGGGCGCCCATGGTACCTGCACTAGCTCTGCGCTTCTAGTAGTTCCCAACAATGGTGCCAAAACTACAGCACTACGGCCCAAATAGTTAGTGGATGAAGCAAGTATCTTAACATGATAAGCTGTAACCAAATCTCCACGGAATGCTTGAGCTTTCTATATTTAAAATTTAACTCGAATCTACCCTGAGGTTCGTCTCCACCGTTAGCTCAAGGGAGCTTAAACTAAGTATAATTGGTAACAGTCAATTTCTGTCTTACGGTAGCAGAAACGCCCGTTGCCTATAAGCATACTTTTAATTGTGAAACAATAGCAAGACAGAGTAGTGACAATGACCCAGAGTCATAGCTCAGTGAAAACTGAGAAATCATTAGTCATGACTTGAGTGTATTTGTGAGTGGGGAAAGAGAAAATAGATTGGTGAATAGGAAAAAAAACAAAGTGAATAGTTAGAAATTTTCAGGTCAAGCATTTAAGTTCTTCATGGGTTTGAGCTGCAGGGCAGGGTGGGGGCACATGATGAATGTGATTTATAAACTGGACGGGGGGTTGCTGAGTGGCAGCAGTGCCATCTAAGGGTGACGGGTTTCACTCCCTGGTTCTGTCTTAAAGACTCCTCCCTGAGTGATTGCAGCCTACAGTCTGGAAATCTTAGGACATTTGCACCATATTGTGGTTCTGCATAGCCAAGCTGGGAGGCAGCAGGTACCAGGGCCTCAGGAAATGGCTCTTAGGCTACATGCCAGGGGTGTTCACACACCTTCTTTCAGAGAGGAAACAAACAGTTTGTGCTTCAGAACATCCCTAAAGTACCTACTCTCCAAAACACCAAACTATATGATATCCCCGAAAAAGCACATTTGTGAGGATTCGGCTCCAAAATGGCAGTTTGCAAAATTGTGTAAAGACATCTTTCATTCCTCCTCAGACACAAGCCAGACAATCGGAACTTAATACCAAGAAGCAACCCCTTGCTGGGTGCAGAGAGCCTGAATTGCCAAGAAACACTAACTTAGAAGAGAGATACTGTCCTTTCTCTGTGCTGGAAGAGTTGCCCACACTGCGCCACCTCTGACGCAGTCATGCATAGCCGAGGAGACTGCATTGACTAGGTGGGTACGTAGCATTCCAAACAGATCTGGCATGAAGCTATTTCTTGCTTAAAAACTTCCACTGATTCACGCAATGTGCACATTGCAGCATTGAGAATGAGAACAGGAAAAATCACTTGGCCTGACACCAGGTGCTTTCAGGGAGGTTTGGTTTCTCCATTGGCCCAAGCCAGCCACGCAGAAGCTGTCAGGACACAGAGGAGAATTCAAAGCGTCAATCTAAGAAATCTTGTCACTTAAGAAACGACCTTCCCCTTGCACAAGCAGAAAGTCCTCCTGTCAGACATGCATCTCCACTGAGATTCCTTATAGTCTGGCGAAACAGGGTAACAAAGCAGACATTACATTTGAGCTGAAGGGTAATGCATGAAAGTTACTCAATGTGAGGAAGTTCTGGAAATACTTTATTTTTATCTCATCGTTTATATAATCTATAAAATCTAAGAGCTTTTCCAATAGATATGAAACTAAAATTTCAAATGTTAAGGGAAAATTAGTTTAGCTGACAGGGATTTTCTTTTTTTAACTGAATATAAGTGTATGTATCCTAAAATTATAGTATCTTTGATAGGTAAAATATGGCAGGTTATGACAAATACATACATACATAACCAAGTGTGTGACATGTGATAAAAGACCTACATGCAGAAGTCAAACCCACAGGTGGCTAATACTCTGGTGGCCAACTATGTAGGTTATGAACCTACCAATCACATCAAAAGCAGACTCTGAGTATGATACATTCACTCTTCTAAGGTGGGATCATATTTGAATGAAAACAGATCTAAGGTCAGTAAAATGCTTGCCTTAAAGAACTTAGTTCAAAAACTTGCAAGAACTGTGTTCAATCCCTAGAACCCATGGGAGTTTTGCCAGGCACAGTGACCCACACTTGAAGCTCAGTCATCTTGACAAGTTCTGGCCAGTAAGAAACCCTGTCTCAAAGCATGAGAGAAGAAAGAGTACCAAGGTTGTCCTCTTGCCTCCATAGCTACACAGAAAAACCTAAGTGAATTACACCATAAGCACATAAGAAATAGTCTGCGTGCATCTAACCTTAGCGTAGAATTAAGTATATGAGAGTAAGCCCATGGTCCCTTCAACCACCCAAGGCATGTTGTTTACCTATGTATTAACAGAAATTTTATAAACTGAATAAAAACATGACCTATTATATTCCAAATATTCAAGGCTTGAAGCATGAACAGCCATATTGACATATAAGATTTTATAATGGGTGGAAAAGGGTGATTATGATGAGGCAAAAAAAAAAAAAAGAGAGAGAGAGAGAATCTTGATAAACAGTAGCCATTTCTACAATGCACTAACTGAAACTATATTAAAATTTTAAATTAATCACCTTCCACATGGATACAACTTTGTTCCAAAGCTGCTCACAGCTTCTCCATCAGTTGCTCTGCTCCTTGGGGAGGCCTGACCACAAGCTATGTCTCCCGTGCCCACTCCAGCTTCTTCTGTGCCTGGTATACGGAATTTTGGGTGAGTTCCAGCTCGTACTCCCTGTACAGTTACACATACCACTTAACAGTCTGAGGACGAGAGAGATGGCTGCTGTGAAAAGCACTGGGAAGATGGCGTGTGTTAAACGGTGTGCTGCCTTGCCACCACTTCTAGGAAACTTCTAAGAAGGGTGGGCTTGGAGGTTTCGAGTCGTGGTCAGATGGGCCTGTTGCTTTAGGTCCTGTGATGAGGGAGGAATACCTAGCAGGGAAAGGCCTTACTCTGTGGCATCCAGGAGGCAAAGAGAAAGACAGGAAAGGGTAGACTCATGATTCCCCCTTCCAGGACCTGTGCCCAGGGGCCTCCTTCTTCCCCCTGGCCTCTACAACCTAATGGATCCCCTGTCTCTCAGTAGTAAGTCTCCACCACCTGAGCATTTGGGGGGACGCTTATCCAAACCATGTAGTTCACACCTGGGACAGCCACAGTCCTGGCTGAAAAAGTACAAGAGAGGGCTTTAAGAAAAATGAAACAAGTAATTTTAAGCTGATAAAATAGATGATAAATGACTACTTAAATTTCAACCAACTAATTCCTCCAAATACATTGTAAGCCCGTTTGGGAAGATTTTTTTTTTCTCTCTCTCTCCCTTGGATCAGCTATGGCTACCTTCTTAGACACACAGCAAACACGGAATAAAAGTTCGGTGCAATGAAGGAAAATTGGAGGAATGGGAGCAACAAGCATTCAAGGTGGAAAGGAATGACGCACACAAAAGGAAAACCCCAGGAATGTCTCAGAGACCCTCACCAGTGCAGTGAGCTGGAGGAACGGATTCCCTAGCGAGTAGTGGGTGGACAGACGTTAGCAGCTTTAAATGCCACTCTAAGAAGTTAGGCTTTCTTATGCAGGGAGAGGAAATGCTCAGAGCGTGCTCGGTGGGAACCATGGGAGGAGCATTCTGGGTGGTTAGACGGTAGGTGACACTGGAGACCTAATGGGCTGGGTAGGTGGCTGAATGGAGCTACAACAACGTACATGGGAGGGTGCCCGCAGAGAACAAAGGCCACGCAAGCAGCACCCACGGTATTTAGAAGTTGAGGGGACAGGGGAGATGAGCAAAATGCAAGAGTGAAGTCCAGTCACACGCACAGGAAATAGGAAATTACATATTGGGGAAGATGGTGACGCTGTTAGTGAAATTATGAGCATTTACGTTGAAATCTCAATATTAATTGGAACTATGAGAGGGAAGGATAGATGGCTACATGCACAATCACAGTCGCCTGGCCCACCTGAGCCATGCCTGGTGAGCGATGAGGGCACGGGGAACAGAAGCCCTTGCTCTTCGTTACTGGCCTACAGAGGAGCTGGCAACAGGACAAGGGAACCATGTCCCGCTTTGCCCCATGACTCCCAGAGTACCTTCTTGTGTTCAACGCCAGGATTATGGTGACCTCGGTGTTTGCCAAGTTTTCTATTTTACTTCTCCTGGTCTTAACTTTAGATACTTTTTTCATCTTGGTCCTCCTCCTTCACTTCTGTTTTTCTTTCGCTTTATGAACCCGTAAGTGGTTGTTGAAAACACATCAGTGAAGACACTTTGTAAGACGCCACCTCAAGTCCTTTGCATAAAAGCTGCCATAAATTTTAATCTTAAAACAGTGGCTAAGGAACTCATTCACAAGGAGCATACTTAGCAGCTATAAGGAGCTGGGTTCAGTCCCCAACACATACAGAGAGAGAAAAATTTAAAAAACCTGCAAGACTGTTTCTCCCAATTAATTAACCCCCCTAGATTTTTTCTCTTTTTTTTATTATTAATTACACTTTATTCATTTTGTATCCCCCCCATAAGCCCTTCCCTCCTCCCTTCCCGATCCCACCCTTCTTCCCCTTTCTGCATGCATGCCCCTCCCCAATTCCACTGATAGGGGAGGTCTTCCTCTCCTTCTTTCTGATCTTAGACTATCAGTTCTCATCAGAAGTGGCTACATTGTCCTCTACTGTGGCCTGGTAAGGCTGCTCCCCCCTCAGGGGGAGGTGATCAAAGAGCAGGCCAATCAGATTATGTCAGAGGCAGTCCCTCTTCCCATTACTATGGAACCCACTTGGACACTGAACTGCCATGGGCTACATCTGTGCAGGGGTTCCAGGTCATCTCCACGAATAGTCCTTGGTTAGAGTATGAGTCTCTGGGAAGTTCCCTGTGTTCAAATTTTCTTGTTCTGTTGCTCTCCTTGTGGAGTTCCTGTCCTCTCCAGCTCTTGCTATTTCCCACTTCTTACATAAAATTCCATTCACTCTGCCCGACAGTTGGCCATCAGGCTCAGCATCTGCTTTGATAGTCTGCAGGGCAGAGGCTTTCAGAGGCCCTCTGTGGCAGGTTCCTAGGTTGTTTCCTGTTTTCTTCTTCTGGCTTTCAGAGGCCCTCTGTAGCAGGTTCCTAGGTTGTTTCCTGTTTTCTTCTTCTTCTGATGTCTATCCTCTTTGCCTTTCAGGATGGGGATTGAGCATTTTAGTTAGGATCCTCTCTTTTGCTTAGTTTGTTTAGATGTACTGATTTTAGTGGGTTTATCCTATGTTGTATGTTTATATGAGTGAGTATATATCGTGTGTGTCTTTTTGCTTCTTGACCCCCCTAGATTTTTAAAGACACATTTTAAGAATGATTAATTCCATCTCAGAACAATCTAGCCTCAAAAAAAAATTCTCATTCTAAATTAGGAATGCCAAGCTCTACAACCAACAAAGAAATTTAATCAAAAGTTTGAAACCTTTGGCAACCAAAGCTGGAAATTAAAATATCTTTGATTACACAAAACAATGAGAAAACATTTCTGGCAAACATTGGATTCAGATGCAGTTTTAAAGGAGAGAAGCTACCAAATAAGCAGCACACCGAGAGCAGCAAACAGAGGTAGCTGTTGGGTGTATAGACTAATCTGTGATCTCTTTGTGCTTCTCATGGCTCAAGCTTAATACTGAGGCTCCTTTTCTCAGCTCAGGAGCTTCCACTAAACACACAGTGCTTCCACCAGTCCTATCTGTCCAACAGACAACCGGGAGTTTCTGTGCCAGCTTGGCCAGCCTCATCCTAAGCTCTGGTAGCTTGTTTTAACCAGTTACCAGGCCTTGTTCCCCTTCACTGGCATCTGTCCTCAGTGCCCTGGAGGAAGAAGATACAGGTAGATCTCAATCTTTTCCTTCCAAACTAACTGTGCCCTCCATTTGCCACTCACAGATCCAAAGCAGGAAATCAAAGATCAAAGGCTTTCTGTTAACAGCTTTTTACTATTTATCTTAAATGCTACAAGAAGAATAAGCAGATCTGGTGTCCTTGAAGTGAGGAGCATGCAAATTTTTATATAAGCATTACTTTTTAACCTGTGATTTATTAAGAATTATAGATTCTGTGCACTTACTTTTTGGAC
Organism: Psammomys obesus; assembly: GCF_907164565.1. Taxonomy (NCBI): domain Eukaryota; kingdom Metazoa; phylum Chordata; class Mammalia; order Rodentia; family Muridae; genus Psammomys; species Psammomys obesus. The sequence continues at coordinate 7,717,497 of NW_026596057.1, read as the reverse complement.
CTGAGAAGGCAATTAAGAGAGTGTATATTATCTCTGCTCTGCAGACTCTGGAAGCCACAAGACTGCAAGAGCCCATGGCTTCCTGAGTTGTTGGCTTCCTGCACATATGCATAACTGCATTTCTACACAATTCTGCCTTCAAACAATGCATGCCTTTGACGCTACTCCAAGAACCTGCTGTCTTCTGGACTACATTTGGTCCTACCTGTGGACTTCCTGAAGGCGTCCTGGAAGAGTTCATAGCTGTTTCTTGAAAGGTAAGTGGGGTTAACCAGACAAAGGTGGACACATTCTCCAAACTCTATTGCACCATGCTAAGCGGGGGAGAGGCAGGAATGGAGTGTGGGCAGAGAGGTGGACGGCAGACCAGGAAGGAAACAGGAAGCCTTGCTGAGGAGATGTGGGAATGGGGACTGCAGAGTAGCTTGATAAAACCTACATGATGTTGGTCTTCACTGATAACTAGAAGAAACTTAGACTCAGCTACGGACGCATCTCTGAGCATGTCTGTGGCGGCGTTTCAGAGGTGGGAAGTTCTGCCTGCAAAATGGGTGGCACCCAGACAGAAAGAACACCGACATGGTTTTCTAGTTTAACCCCACTCTCTTGCTTGTCTTTTCATGCTCTTGGCAGAGCCTTTCTGTTTGGAGGAGTCTTTGGATTGTTCATCTTCTAAGACATATCTTTTTTTTAATGTTGATGATGTCTAATATAACTGTTTTCACTTGCCATTTGTGCTTTTGGTGTCATAGTTAAAAAAAAAACAATTGCCAAAACTGATGTCACCATGATTCAGACCTGCTTTCCTCTAAATGTTTCAGCTCATATTTTCTTTGACCCGTTTTGAGTTGAGTTCTATATGTAGTGACAGATAGAAATGCAAATTCACTTTTTTCCATGTTAATATCCTGTTGTTCTAGCTCCATTTGCTGGGTTGTATGCTCTTCACCACATTGAATTGTCTTTGCATTCTTATCAAATATAAATTGGCCATGCATATCATTGTTCACTTCTGGACCCCTAAGTCTATTCCTATCCTGTTCTTTTGGCTGTCTATCTTTATGCCAAAAGTGTGCTGTTTTGGAGTAGTTTGTTTTTTTTAAACATGTGTGAGCCCACCAACTTGTTTTGGTTTTTTGTTTTCAGCCTTATTTGGGTTATTTTGAACCCTAGCAACACCATATAAATTGAATGAGTAGCTTGTCAATTTCTGTAGAAACTGGCACTTTTTATAGTATTGCCTTGAATCTGCAGCTTAATTTGGGATGCTTTTGGGGCAATATTTATGTCACCCTAATAACAAAGGTATGATGTTTTTCCATTCAATTTGTTCTGTAATTTATATCAGCGGTGTTTTAGCTTTTAGGGTATATAGGATTAAGGTTGTAACAAGTCATGACATAGTTACAACTACTACTTAATATCTTCAGTGAAACTCTCTTCTGGGTCCCAGACTCCTCTCCATAACCACCCACACGTGGTACCCAAATTCATACTCTAGACAGACACCCCTTATTCTTTCCAGCTGAGGAAATGGCATCAATCTCCTAATCACAACCTAAAAACCTTAGAGTTTTTATTCTTCCTTGTTTGGTGGTTGTTGTTACTTGGCTTGGTGTTTTTTTGGTTTGAGGGTTTTGGGGGGATAGCGGGGTATTGACACAGGGTCTCACTATGTATAACGGCTGACCTAGAACTCGTTGTATGTGACCTATAACTCATAGAGATCCACACGCTTATCTCCTGGGTGCTGGCATTAAAGACATACACCACCACACTCACCATGTTCCTCTTTTTCATGTGACTTGAGGCAGTCATAGGGTCTCTATTTCCAAAAATCGTGCAGAATCTTTCTATTCTCTCCATTATCCACCATTACCTCATGACAGAAGATATGATTATCAGATACCTAGAAAATTGCAACGATTCCTAGTCCATCTCTCTGCTGCAGCCTATTATCCTCACAGTATCTACTGCACTGCTGGTCTAAGGGGAATTAAACAGAGCTCATGTAAAAAAATTAAATATTTTAACATCTCAATACCTAACTTACAAAAAGAAAAGAGAAACCAATAAAATGAAACTTACTAACTCACTTTATTTAACTCAGCTACTCCAGAATATATTTATTTCAATATGTAAACCATATTGAAGACATTTTACCCAGAAATGGTAGCACAAACCTAAAATTCCATAATTTGGGAGATAGGACAATCTGAAGGTCAAGGCTAGCTTCACATTGAGGCCAGCCTGAGTTAATGAGACCACCTCGACTGCCCATCCTACCCCCAGAATGATATATATATATATATATATATATATATACATATATATATACATATATATAATATATATATACTCATGATCTATATATGTATGTATATATAAAACCTACTTTTCATAAGTCAGTATGTATTTTTAGTGCATAGCACCTCTGGTCAGCCTGCTTCTATTTCATCAGAAATTCTTGATCGATATTGAAAGTTTACAAAGTCTACACCTGGAAAAGAAAGCTTCATGTGTCCATTCCCACTCATGTTTTGCAATAACTAAACCCACTGCTTTGAACTGCAGGCTTGAAGCAATTAAAATTGCATACAATTGCGATGCCAGTTTCTCAGGCCTATCAACTACAGCGGTACTTTGGGGTCACAACTGCTGCCATCTTCAGTAGCACCGACCTAGTGCGCTCTTTCTAAAATGTAAGTCAGGGTATGTCATTGCCCTAATTAAAACCCTCCCTTCTGTGCTCATCGCAGCGCTCTGGGTAAACTCTAAACCTATTCTGGGCTCCAGTACAGCTAGCTACCTAACTTCCTTCTGCCACCTTTCCCCTCCATGTTTCTTGCTCCTCTCTTGCTCCGCTCAGCTCTGAGACACTGCAGAAGCTTGCCACACAGTGGTCCTTCTGATGGAACCAGTTTGTATTCCTCCATCTTCTCATGGCCAAGTCCTTGTCCTACAGCTAAAGGGTCACCTGATGGTAGCTTTCCTGGCAAGCCTCTATGTTCCTTTCTCTCACATTCATACTTTATCCCAGTCGTTGCTGTCATGGCATCTGGGCCGATTCTTAGATGCCTATTTACTCCTGTTAGACAGAAAACACCCTGATGAAAAAGATTGTGTTTCTGTTTTCTTATTCGTGCCTCTCTGATACTTAAGGTGGGGCCTGAAACTCAGGGAATGTTCCAATGACCATATCAAGTGTTACAAAGAAGTCAAGGGTGATAAAGCCTGAAACCTCTCCACTCTATTCATTGGTTAATTCACTCAGTATTAATTTAGAAGTTGCCATGTGCTGAAAGTGAAGATAAACAAATACAAGAAATTCTGCCCTTAAGGGATTTGCAATTTAGGAGTAGAAGCAATAAAGATAATTTGATGCGATGTAGTGAGTATAACATTAAGATTCACAGGCTTATATGATACACCAAGAAGCTTGGTATCTGAACACAGTAGCATCACTGTGTCGTGTAGCTTTTCATGGCGGAGTGCTGCTTCCTGGCCTGCTCCCCATGGCTTGCTCAGCCTGCTTTCTTCTAGAACCCAGGACCACCAGCCCAGGCTGGTACACCCCACCACCACCCTATAAACAAAACACCTGATATGAACAATGATGTGGAGGAAAGGTTTGCCTTGGCCCACACTTACAGAGTTTCTGTCCATGGTCACTTGCCCCCATAGCTTTGGGACCTGTGTCAGGGCAGTGTATCCTAACAAAAGGGGGGAAAACTGTTCATCTGATGATGACAGAAGACAAACAAAAGGGCATTCTAATATAACCTGTGATAGTTTGAATGTGATTCTCTCCCTGTGTTTTTATGTCAACTTGGTCCAAGCTATAGTCATCTGGGAGGAGAGAACCTCAATTAAGAAAATGCGTCCATAGGGTTGGGCTGTAGGTGAGCCTGTAGGACATCTTCTTAATTGGTAATTGATGTGGGAGGGCCCAGCCCATTGCAGGTGGTACCACCCTTGGCTAGGCAGTCCTGGGTTCCATAACTGAGCACACTATGGGGAGCAAGCCAGCAAGCAGCACTCCTCCATGGCCTCTGCAGCAGCTCCTGCCTCTGGGTTCCTGCCCTGTTGAGTTCCTAGCTTGGCCTGCCTCAATAGACTGTGACTCAGGATACGTGAGCAAAACAAACCCTTTCCTCCCCAAGTTGCCTTTGGTCATAGGGTTACTATTGCTGTGTTGAAACACCAACAAAGATGCTACCTCCGTAGGCTCATATGTTTGAATCTTGGTCCCCAGTTGGTGGAACTATTTGAGAATGATTAGGCGATATGGCCTTGCTGGGCTCTGAGGCTTCAAAAGCTTCCCCCCCATTCCCATGCATTGACTCCTGCTTACAATTCAAGATGTAAGCGCTCAACTGCTGCTGCTGCCAGTCCTTCACCCTACCACCATGGACTCTGACCTTCTGGAGCCATGAGCCCAATTCAGTGTTTTCTTTTTAAAGTTGCCTTGTTTGTGTTGTCTTATCACAGCAATAGAAAAGTAACTAATAAGTAACCCCATCCAAGGTTTGCCACCAGTGGCTCAGCTTTCTTCTATAAGGCCTCACCTCCTAAAGGTTCCCCCTCCCAATAGTGCACAGGCTTTAATACCACCAAGACTTTAACACATTGGCCTCCACAAGGATACCAAGATCTAAACTATGGTACGCTTCAATCACATTATGACTATATGGAGGATTACACCTAGGGAGGACATTGTGAGTCTATAATGATATATCAGAAGGTCAGGGATGATCACTTTAGCTCAGTCGGTGATAGAAGGAACTCACAATTAAGCACAGACATATTTGGAAATCAGGTTAGTGTGGATGATCAGTTAACTTAACAAGGGCAGTTTCAGTGTGATAATGGAAGAGAAAGACACAGTGAGTTGCCTAGCCACAGCTGCAGAAATAATGGAGTTGTGGAGATGGTGGCTAGCAGCTCTCATAGCTGGCTGTTTATCAGAAGCATCTCCAAAGAGAACTTTGGAAAAATACAACTTGCTCTGGCTTGGCTCCGGAGTCGAAGCACCAGACTCCGTGAGGAGAGCCCAGGATCCTTTAACTGATAAGTTCCTTGGGTAAATCTTACACACACATCCATGTACTGGCCTTGGGAGAGGGGGTCCTGAGATGCACCATCCTTTAAGTAACACTTGCCCTTATGACTCCATAGCACATAGACTGAAAGCTTTGGTTTGTCAAGAACAAAAGTTCATGAGCCAATTTTCTTTCCTAGGTGAAAAACCAAAGCTCTTCCTTAAAGCCAGGATTCTGTACCAATCCATCTAAGTCACATCACCAATTTAACTAGTGAAAACTCAGTAAGAATTAAGTAGCTGCATTAGTTTTCTCGGGTTTCTGTAACAAAACGCCACAGGCACAGTGGCTTAAGCAACACTAATTTATTTCTTGACTATGGTGTGAGGCCAGAAATCTAAAAGCAAGGTTGGGTCACTCTTCCTGGCTTGTAGCTTCCTTCTGGAGCTCATGGTGACCTTGTCTTCTTGAACCCACAGAAGCAAAGGGACTCTCTGATGCTTTGTCTTTTAAGACAGGGGTTCTCAACATATGGGTCACAAGCCTTTTGTGTATTTGGGGGGGGGGTCAAACAACCCTTTCACAGGGGTTACCTAAGACCATCTGCATATTGGATATCTATGATTCCTAAAAGTAGCAAAATTACAGTTATGAAGTAGTAATGGATATAATTTTATGTTTGGGGGTCACCATAACATGAGGAACTGTTATTAAAGGGTAACAGCTTTAGGAAGGTTGACAACCACTGTCTTAAGGTCATTGATCCTTTTAACATAATACCCCACATGTATGACCTCTTAATTACTTTCTTATGGACCAGTCTCCAACATAATCATATTGCATATTCTGACTTCCATATGATCTCTATGGGGGTTCTGACATGTAGTCTATAACAGTACCTAAAATAATATTGTCCAAGATACAAGATACTGTGCAGATGCTCTTAAAAGGTCTTCGGTCCACTCAGTGGCCCAGAACTGATGGTAAGTCAACAGATAGAAACAGTCAACTGGAGCTGTAGAGATGGCTCAGTGGTTAAGAGAACTGTATATGCTCTTCCTAAAGGACCCGGGTTCAATTCCCAGCACCCCCATGGCAGCTCAGAACTGTCTGTAATGCTGTTCCCATGGGATCTGATACCTTCACACTAATGCACATATAATAAAATTAAATAAAAAAAAGAAACAGTCAACTGCTAAACAAAGTCAGGTGAGGCTGCTGGAGGCCACAAACAGTACAGCCAGGGTGATGGGGTGCTTTATGGATGACCCTGAACATGTGATAGAGTAAAATACTTACTTATTGATCTTGTATTACTGGGGTCAACCTCATGCATTCTCAGCAAGCACTATATACCCAGCCACTTTCTTTTCTTCTCTCTTTCTTTCTTTCTTCCTTCCTTCCTTCCTTTCTTTCTTCTCTTTCTTCCTTTCTTTCTTTTATCTTTCTTTCTCTCTCTCTTTTTCTTTCCTTCCTTCCCTCCTTCATTCATTCATTCATTTTTTCCTTCCTTCCTTCCTTCCTTCCTTCCTTCCTTCCTTCCTTCCTTTCTTTTTAATTTGAGACCAGAAAAACCCTCAACTAACTATGTAACCCAGGGATTGACTTTACAATCCCCCAGGTCATTGGGATAATTAACTGGTTGTCAGGGCCCAGCTACAGTGAAAGATTTCGATTAGTTGGAAATAGTGGGAGGGTACATCTCTTCCTTCTACACATATGTGTATCTGTATAAATTACACTAACATTCCTCCAGGGTCCCAGCAAAGTATAAAATTATTTGGGATTTTTGTCTCGGATTTTTCTTCTCTTAACATGGGCCATCACAGACTATCTCTGAAATGACCTTTCTGTGTTTCTACTAAAAAATTAAAAAAAAAAAGTTTCAAGCTCACACCTCCATCACCATTATATAAGTTGTTTTTAGTCAGTATCCCTGATACCTTTTTCATCCATATAGGCTACAGTGTGTAGTCATCTTAATCTCCCTAAAACCTGGCTCCACAGTGTCCCTCAGAAATATTCATAGGTCTCACCATTTCTTGGGTTAAGTACCGGTTCCTCATCTTATCATCCCAACATAAGACCAAATTCATTCTGCTAAATATTTCCCATCATTTCCCATCTAGGCTGACTGGAAAGTTCTCTGTTCCACAAAAACATTCTCACCTAGTACCTCTGATGCCATCTTGAGTTATCAGATGTATAGTCCTTAATATGCATCTTAAATCACAGCCCTTTTCATGAACTCTTTGTTGGATTCCATGTGGAAATGTGCTGTTTATTGCCACAACAATGAAAGTCTATAGGCACCTAAGTCCTCTGCACCCCTGTACTCATCAATAATAATTGTAAATGCTGTATACTTTATGATTTAGATATGAAGTATCCACCAATAAGGCTTAGGCCCTGGTGTGATGTTCAAAGGTGGGGACTTGATCTAACCACTGAATTAACCCATTGGTTGATTTATAACTGAATAGACTATGGGAGGTGATGAAACTGCTATTGATTAAGGAAGATATTCTATCTCTGCTGGGGGCATGCCTCTGAAGGGTATTTTCTCCCCAGTCCCCAGTGCCCCCCATTTCCATTTTTCTAGTTTCTATGAGATCAGTAGCCCAATATGTCACATACCCCTGCTGCCCTATATCTTCTGCTTTACCAAAAGTTCACTGCAATGGACCAGCGGACTATGGCCTGAATCCTTGAGCCAGAACAAAAATCTTCCTCTTTAACGTTATATGTCCAGATACTATCCTTAGTGCTTTACATGTGTTACCCAATTTAATCCTCTGTGAGTCGAGTATTAGTACTGTCCCATTATACAGACGTGAAAACTGAGATGGGAAATATTAAATAACTCCTAAGACCACGGAGCTGCACAGTAGCAGAGTCGTCCTGAAACCCCAAGCAGTCTAGTCTCACAGACTACACATCCTTCTCTTCAACACCCTTCAGATCTCAAAACACAAGCTATGCCAGGCTTCATCCAACTCCGTGAAGGAAAATGGACTTTTTAAAACTGCCTTTCCATCCCCAAGGCAATGCATTTCACAAAATAGATATCCCATTAGGCTTGGCTACCTGAATTCCTTCTGGTCACGAAATAGCATGCTCTCCTAAAGCCATGCTTGCACCTCTGTCAGAAATGACTAACACAAGCACAAAATAGGGGTAAGTAGCGAGCAGGGAGACTGGCGGTCAAAAGCCAGAGGAGTCCAAGGAAACTCAAGTAGAGACATTAACGATGCAAAGAAGTGGCATGAGCTTTGAGTCCTTGAGAAGAGGAAACATCAGAGTTGTGTTTTGGAAGTTCTGCCTGAGACCAGCAGCGCTGCGGTGGAATAGATGAATGGGGCAGGAGAAAGCAGGATGCTGCCAGTCATCCAAGTGTGAGACAAGGAGAGCCTTCACAAGAACCACGAGGTGAGAATAAAGAAAAAGGTGCACTGAAGGGTATTTTGATATCTTTTTTTACACAGGATCTCAGTGTAGCCCAGGCTGGCTTCAAACTCACTTTGTAGTGGAGGATGACCTTGAACAGTCGGTCCTCCTGTTTCCACCTCCTAAGGGAGGGGACTCCTGGCATGTGCCACCGCCCCCATTTTTATGCCGTGGTCCTGCGGACTGAAGCCAGGGCTTTGTGCATATCAGACAAGCACTCTACGAATTGAGCCACAACCCTAGACCCTGAAGGGTATTTTGAATGGAGAGATGAGATTTAGAAAGAAGACTTTGAAACAGAGTAGATGACAGACCCGCTTTCTTCAGGTTTCCACACTGGTACACCCCTTAAAGAAGTCGATGTGAAGAAGCGACGTGCTTAAGAGAGCCTGGGGGCAGTGAGATGGCTCGGTGAGCAGATAAAGTTGATGCCAAGCCTCAGGTCTCGACTTCCGTCCCTGGGACCCAGGCAATCGGGTGGAAGGGAGAACCAAGTCAACCAAGCTGTTCTCTAATCTACCTACACACGTGTATGCACACACATGCACACACACACTAAATAGATAAATGTAATAACAATTTTAAGAAAAACTGATTTTAACATAAATTCTTTTTTCAAGTAATACAGTTCACCTCTATGACAGCCTTATCTACAGCTGATTCCTTCAATAAGCCATACCATAAGTGATTCTGTTTTCACTCCCACACATTAAGAGCTACCAACTTTTTTTTTGAGTACCTAAGAGGATAGACCCATAGCAGTTTTTTTTATTAATTTCATTTTATTTACTTTGTATCCCCGCTGTAGTTCCCTCCCTCCTCCCCTCCCAATCCCTCCCTTTTCCACACATGCCCCTTCCCAAGTCCACTGGTAGGGGAGGGTTTCTTTTCCTTCCTTCTGATCCTAGTCTGTTAGGTATCATCAGGAGTGGATGCATTGTCTTCTTTTGTGGCCTGGTAAGCCTGCTCCCCCCTCAGGGGGAGGTGAAAAAAGAGCAGGCCAATCAGTTCATGTCAGAGACAGTCCCTGTTCCCGTTACTATGGAACCCACTAGGAGACTGAACTGTCATGGGTTACATCTGCCAAGGGGTTCGGGGTTATCTCCATGCATGCTACTTGGTTGGACTATCAGTCTCAGGGAAGACCCATGTGCCCAGATTTTTTGGATCTGTTGCTCTCCTTGTGGAGCTCCGACCCATAGCAGTTTTATGTATGTGTCTGTACCTAGACAAGGCCTACAAAAATAAAGCATACATTTTTTTTTAAGCCAGGGTGTCTCTGAAACCCACTAAGCTTAATGACATAGTATTTAAAAGAATCTTCAGAGTGTTTTTTGTCCAGTCTACCTCCCAGTTTTTATGGGTACAGCACTGCCTAGAATTCTTTACCTGCTACAGTGAGCTCTCACCCTTCATGTAGGTTTACACCTTCCTGTAATTTCAAACCAGTTGTTCCAATTCTGTCTTCTAGAGATATTTAGCACCAAACTAAGCCTTCTCCAACTAACAGCATCATAGCATCCCACAAAAACAACTGTTCTCTAAGTAATTCTCCTAAGAATCCATAGCTTGGTGCATTGGTTACAGTTTTCATTCTATGACAAAATACTTGAAGAAAAAAAAAAGCAACAAGGAAAGAAAGATTTGTCTGGGCTCATGCTTTGGGAATACAGTCCATCGTGGCAAAAAAAAAAAAAAGGTGAAGGGGCAGAGCAGGAGGCAGCTGATCACCTGATGCTGCAGTAAGGAAACAGAGAGAAAGATGCTCACATCCCCCACCACATTCCCACACCTCCTCCTTTCCATTCAGTCTGGAGCCCTTGTCCCTAAACAGTGCATCACTTCCCTCCTATGTTAAGCATTTCGAGAACAATCGCTCAGGCATACCTGAAAGCTTGTCTCTCAGGTGATTCTACATCCTACCAGGTTGGTAACACAGATTACCGTCACATTGTTCACCCTGATGTTAACAGTGCCTCGCATGCGTATCAGAATCTACTGGGGACCAAGTTTTTGAAGAGGTGACTGTGCGCATAGAGTCTCCCACCATTCTGACATATGGCGGACTATCAAAACTCCATTCTTAAAGAAGAGACTCGGCGGCCAAACAAAGCCATCTGCTGGCAGTTTTCAAACAGAACCCTCCCTTGCTTCTGTCAGCTACCCACAAAGCAGTTTATTAAGCTCTCTCTCTCGCTCTCTCTCTCTCTCTCTCTCTCTCTCTCTGCCCTCAAAATTAAATTTCACATAATGAGAAAATAAACTCCAAGCTGGGGAAATAGCTCAGCCAGGAAAGCACTTGCCAGACAAGCATGAGGCCTTGAGTTTAGATGTCTGTAAACTTCGTGCTGGGGAAATGGAGATCGGAAGATCCCCGGAGTTCACTGGCTATCCAGTCAAATCACTGAGGTCTAGGACCCGGGAGAGACTCTCACTCAAAAATTAAGATGGAAAGCAATTAAGAAAGACACTAGATGTTGAAGTTTGGTCTTCCCACATGTGCATACACATACACATGGGAACATACAAAAAAAAATAGGACCAGAAGCAATCTGATAGGCATGAAGGCAAATGAAATGTTTTAAGAAGCCTCAGTGGGCAAGGGCACTTTTTTATTGCATATTCTTTTAGAATGGATGGATTTTATTTACATGCACATTCTACTTTTTCAATTAAATGACAGTTAATTCAAAAAAAATTATGCTAAAATGGTCTCCATTTTAATTCCAATTTAATTTTAACTCATAGGACGGTATGGTATAATGGGAATTGTGCCTACTATAAGGAAAAGATAAATTCGACCATTTAAATTCAGAATCAACAAAGGACTAGAGGAGCATTCAGTTTATAATGGTACAAACACATTCAACATCTTTAGGAAGAACCAGAGAAAAGACGAAGCTGACTGGCATATATTTACAACTGTCTGTCATTGCTACCTAAGATGCAACCTGGTGCTGTACTTAAGGCTGCTACAACTAATCGCTCGGATACCATGGCCCTCTAATTTCTGTTGTAACCTTCGTGGTTTATCGTCAACAGGATCTGGAGTTACCTAGGAGACAAGCCCCCAGGTACACCTATGAGGGACCATCTTGATGGCTATAACTGTGATGAGAAGACCCACCCTATAGTAGAAAACACCACTCCCTGGGCCGGCGTACTGGGCTGCGGAGAAAGGAAAAGACTAGCTAAGCCGTGGCTATATGACCAGCTTCCAAAAGCTCCTGTTGCCATGACTTCTCCACCATGATGGACTGTGCCCTCAAGCTGTGGTCCAAAATAAATCTTTTTTCTACCTTACGCCGCCTTTGTCAGCATATTTTATCACAGCGACAGAAAAACCAACTACTACTCAACCCATGCTTTGAAAATTACCAATCTAGTCCCATGCTTTCCTTGCCCATGCACAACCATTCTTTTTTATGAAGAAGGTATATTTCAGTTTAGATAAATGGCTTTAAGGGATCATGTAGCTAATGCACTCATTTAGTTCCTGCTGAATGTCAGCATCACATTAAAAAACTTACAGAAAACAGCAAATAATTGCGAAAACAGAGAACCAATCTTATAGAATGAACTCTGCAGAGATATACACACAAGGACACTGGAGAAAGGCCCTTGACATCAGAGGGAGCTGACGAAGACAAGCCATAGTGGAAGACACCCATCATGCTACCTCAGCTTACCTGGAACAGTCCTTCAGTACATACACAGGAAGAGCCTCCCACCAATGAAAACCAAATCCACACTTAGAAATGTTCCTAATTCTCACAGCAGTTAGACTTCTGGCAGGGCTAGAAAGATGGCTCAGTGTGTTTGGGCTCTCTCTTTCTCTTTTTTCTTTTTCTCTTTCTCTTTCTCCATGTGTGTGAGGGGGAGGAGACAGAAAGAGAGAGATACCTAACATTTCCAAATTAAAAAATACACACTAGAAATGCTGTGCTTCATATAACAGAATCAAATGCCTTCTTTAAAACCTATTCCATAGCTAGCAAGATGGCTCAGCAGGCAAAGGAACCACTGCCAACTCTCTCAACTTGAGTTCCATCTTTGGGAACCACATGGTGGAAGGAGAGAGCCAACTGTACAAGGTGCCTTCCGAGCTCTGTGGTGAGCACCAACACACACATCCTTACATAGACACACACACGCACACTGTGTGCACACAAAACAAGTAATTTTTAAAGTAACAAAAAGTATATTCTCTAGAGTGGCTACGAATATCTGCACAATTCATTCTATCAATTCTGCTTGAAATTCTACTACATTCATTGTCTCTAGGATTCACCATGGGACTCCTTGTGTGCCACTTCATTCTTTTTTCCAATTTAATAGTTTTCGTTTATAAAATTAAATTAACAAACCATGCTTTACTACCCTCTCAGGGAACTTGTAAAGATTAATGAATTAATAAACAAAACAGTGCTTTGAAGCTGCTGGAAGGGGGAAGCACTCTAAATCCAATTTATGTATATGTATCTATTGAAAGAAAACAGTTACATTTATGATAGTGCTGAATATATGCAACTGTTTCTTTCAGGAAGTCCCAAATATGCACTAATTTAGTCTGATCTGAAGGTGCATTTTGATGCAACTGTAATTTTGTAACAGTCACAGACACACAGACACAGACACACACACACACACACACACACACACACACACACACACCAGGCTGCAACTGCACATGGTCATTCCTACATTTTCTTTTATTTGGGGTGGGTTGTTTTTGTTGGCTTGGTTTTGTTTTTGTTCTGGGTTGTTTTGTTTTGTTTTGTTTTGTTTGTTTTGGGACAGGATCTCACACTATATCCTACCCTGGCCTGGCTGGAACTCACCATCTTAACCAGGCACATGGAACTCAGGGCAAACCTCCTACCTCAGCTCCCCAAGCAATGAGATTACAGGAGAGAACAATTCTGCTTGGCTTACTTTTTAATAGTCAAACATCTAGTCTAAATAAAAGATTGAAAGATTAAAGCGAAGTACCATCATTTATTGAATGTAACTTCTGAGCCAGATACAAGGCACCATCTTAGAATTCACATACATGCAAACACAAACACATGCGCATGCACAACAAAAATGATCAACATGTAAATTAAGGCCAGAGGAAGCTAACTCCCTTACTATACTAGAGAGAGTCAGGGATGGACTCCAGTCAGCCAAGCCCGGGCCCTATGACCATAATGTGATGACTCTTTTTTGAAAGTTGTTCTCCAGGGGTCCCTAAAACACCACAAACCGTAAGCAAGATTGGTCACTGGGCTGATGGTTTTGTGTCAACTTAAGCACAACCTAAAGTCATCTGAGAGGAGGGAACCTCAATTAAGAAAATGCTTCCAGACTGAGCAGTAGGCAGGCCTGTGTGGCATTTTTTAACTAGTAATCAATAGGGGAGGGCCCAGCCCATTGTGTATGGTGCTGTCCCTGGGATGGTGATCCTGGGTTCTAGAAGAAAGCAGGCTGAGCAAGCTGTGATGAGCAAGCCAATAAGCAGCACCCTTCCATCGCCTCTGCCTCCTGCTTCCAGGATCCTTCCCTGTTTGAGTTCCGGTTCTGACTTCCTTCACTGATGGACCTGTGGAAGTGTAAGCCAAATAAACCCTTTCCTACCTAAGTTGCTTCAGTCATGGCGTTTTGTCACAGCAATGGCAACCCAAGGACAGTCACCCATCAAATTATCTATTTAAGTGATTCTGTGGTTTTCATTTGAAGCTACTGAAACAATAAGCAAAGGTGTGCTTTAGAAATGCCATTTCTGATATGCCTAAATATGCATCTCACTGTTTTATCATTTCCTTAAAGCAAGAACATAACATACTGTCACAAGGAATCACTGATGTACCTTTTCTGGACCTGAAAATAAAGATCTTCCTGCAAGATATAAACCAATATTAATGCTTGTTAAAAACTAACTATTGAAATAACTTACGTAATGACATTGATGGATCTTAATGCTACTCAATTCACTCAAGGACTGCAAACACAATAAAAGCAAGAATACGAACCAGGCAGACAGAAGGATGGAATATTTGCTACAGAAACGCATTTTTAACCTAAAACTCATCCATTAAGTAGCAGCCTTTTCAGGCCTATTGTTTATTTATATACAGTTTTTCAGACGTGTGCCTTGGTTGAAGAAAAGCCCTGTCAGCTTTCTAGCAGATCACCTAGATGGTAGCGCCCAGTGGTCATATGGACTTCTAAATCTCACACTTTATTCAGGGTTTTATCGTCTCAGGAAAGTATCTGGTCTAAATCTGAGAGTAACTCTGCTCTTGTCTCCATCTACCATCTTGAGTGGAAAAACAAAACAAAACAATGTGCTGTCAGTGCTGGTGTGCTACCAAGAAGAGTGATTCAGGGGAGTGTCGAGAAGGTCGGGTCCAGCACTGCAAAGGAATGGGAAAAGGAGGAGGCAGGGTGGGGGCGAGAGGGAGGCACTCAGAAACAATGGGAGGAGGGAGAGAAGACAATGAAAATGAATGCAAAGCTACAAGTTCAGAACATCAAGTTCCAGAGCCAGCTCTCTGACTTTTCCTGACCTTGGGCAGATCTCTTGGATTCTCTGTATCCTAATGTAACTCCAGGAAATGAGTAAAAATTAAACCAGAGGGAAGTTTCTTACATCAGTCTTGTCTGACGCCAAAGACCTTGCTTCTCGTAAAGAAAGAAAAGATAAACCAGGCACAGTTACACATGTGCAAAATGTCATTAACATACTGTCAATAAACACTCTCTCTTGTTGAAAATGGTTTCTGAAAAATACATCTAGTTACGTAGTCACTCACTCAGGGAACTTGAGCTGGCCTCACACATGCAAGATCCACCTGCCTCTGCCCTTGGAGTGCCGGGATCAAAGGCCACCACGTCCAACCATACACACTATTTAAAGCCAGCCCCTCCCCCCTTTCCTCGCACACTTTCTGAACAAGACAGTGCTTTTAGGTTGGCCTTTAGAAAGTTTTCTCTGGCATTTTTGTGTTCAATTTATTTCAGAACTTTAACTAAATGCTTCATTCTGAAATACGAAAAAGGAATTTCTCTTCAGAATTAGTGCCTTGGAGGTGGGTGTCTGTGTGTGCCAGTGTGCATGTGTGTGTGAGCGAGAGAAAGAGTGTGTGTGTGTGAGAGACAGAGTATGTATGTGTGTGTGTGTGTTCACACACTACCTCCTTGCATGCATGCGGCCCCTCACCCTCAGTCCTATTCTTAATCTCTCCAGTGTCTCTTTTCCCTCATCTCAGTCGCTCTCCAATGTACAGTATCTCTTTGTGATTAAAAAGGCAGTCTAAATTCAACGGCTTGTTGTCGGCCAGACACGGAGACACAGATCACCACCTCCCTGCCTTGCGACTGATACTTCGGTACATGTAGCCTGGAGCTAAGGTGACACTGGTAACCCATAGATTGTCCACTGTCCACTTAAATCCTAGCTCCATTTCGAGAGTCGCAGCTTGGGGAGGGCTGTTTGATCTTAAAAAGCAGTGGGCTACAAATGTTTATCCCAGTTAACTGACACTGTATTCAACAGCTTTCATCTGACACCATTATCTGAAAGCTATGTTCTCATGCTTTATCCCGTCAGCTCTCTTATTTTATTTGTTACTAGTGGGGGTTGGGAGTACATGTGCCATGGTTTACATGTGGAAACCAAAGAGCAGATTTGTGTGGTTTCCATGGAAAGCCATGTCATCAAGCCGATGAGCAAGTGCCTTTCCCTACTGAGGCATCTTACCAGGTTGGCAGTTCTCTCTGTATACATACGTACATACATACATATATACATACATAATACACACATCAGCTTCTGGGAGTTTTATGTGCCCACTATACTTAGAGTTCAATAAATAGATGTTAACTGGTGTTATCACTATATTTCTCAAAAATTCAATTAAGAGGTACATCCAAGGTAAAGTCAAGGTTTGACTGTTTCCTAGCCATGTGACCTACACAAATAAGTTTCCTCTTTGCCTCTGCATTTTATCCCCTTTGGCATTTGGATGTGAACACCATAAGAGCTGGGAGATGCGGGGACTATGCAACAGAGTCCAGGCCTACATACTCAGTAAGACCTAAACAAATGTTGGTCTGTTTTCTCCTCCATTGCTGAAACATGTATTTAGGGTGTCATAAGCTTTTGGGCAGTTTTCATCAATGTTGATAACATGAACAACTTCAAAATAAACTTAGATGGGAAAATCTCTGTTCATAGAGAATATTAAATTAGATTATTCTATACTGTACATTAGCTTTCAGCTCTCTTAATTTGCCTCTGGTACGGGAGGGTAAAGTACCCCTTTCCTTATTACCTTTGGTCCTCTTAAATATAAATAAGACCACAACAATTAAACCATCATAGCAATCAAAACCTTATAATTTTACTCTGTTTTAGAGTAGCTGCTGCAAAAGGTCTAAGAAAAGCCTCATGGTGCTCTGGTTTCACTGGGGTTTATCTTGGAAGCTTGGCTTCTAATGGCAGTGGTAAGGGGTAGGAGAGCTTTTAAGAGGTCAGCCTTGGGAAAGATGGGGTCTTGGATCTCTGAAGGAACTGATGCACTTCTATGCGACTTTGGTAAATTCTCAAGATGGTTTTGATAAGAGAAAAACATTCTCCCCTCCTGTTTCTCTCAGGCTTCCCAGCTTGCCATGAAACCTGCCCCTCTCTTGCCCACACATCCATTCTGAAGCCATCTTCCATGAAGCCTTTGACAGAACCATACAACACTGCTTGAGCCTCCAGTCTCTAAAACTTGGAACTAAACCTCATTTCTTTATAAAATTACCCAGTCTCCGCAATTTTGTTATAGCAATAGAAAGCATACTAATACGTAAATCAAATATATTTGATCGATAGAGAATCCAGTACCCTACTTTCTTATGTGACTAAATACTGTTTCCACTCCTCTGAGATTATGGGAGACTGCCTACCCAACATTTTTAGTTGTGATGTGCTGGTGGTGGTTTGTAGTTAGTGGGACAAGTGTTCAGAGTTTCACGCTACAGCCCAGGCTGCCCTGGAACTCGCATCTCAGCCTCCTGCATGCCAGCTAGCCTTATAGGCATGAGACATCATCCCTGCCCCCACTTCATTCTTTTATTATTATTATTATTATTATTTGTGTTATGTCTAAGTGGAGAGGATGCTATGCATGTATGTGTGTGGGGGTACGTGCCAGAGGAAGGCAAAGTCTCAGGTGACTTCTATTGCCCTCCGTCTTGTTTTTTGAGATGGCATCTCTCACTGAACCTGAAGCTTGCTGTTCTGACTAGACTGGCTGGCTGGCGAGCAAGTTCCTGGGATCTATCTGTTTCTGGGGTTACAGTCAGCTAAGGCCATACCTAACTTTCTGTGAGTTTTGAGGATTCAAACTCAGGCCCAGACACTTGCACAGCAAGCATTCTTAATCACTGAACCATCTTCTTAGTCCTCCAACTTTATTCTTTAAAAAGTTAACAGCTTTTTTTTTAATATTGGTTAATCATAAATAACCCCTCCCAAAAAAAAAAAAAAACCATTCTGTCAAAATCGATTCACTTGGCTATATTTCTTTTCAGACATTACTGGTGCCTAAATAAAGAACATTGTTTGTGGTGAATATGTCCTACTATCTGTGAACCTGTGATAACCTTAAAAGGCATTACATAATGCTGATTCAGCACAAAGGTCTTCATAATTTTGGGTTCCACCAACTCGTCAGACAAAGAACAGTTCACATTTTTCATATTTTATTGAATAGTTCCTTGGAGATTTCTAAGCATAATTTTCAGTAGTTATCACATTTTAATTGTCAGCACCCATTAACCTAAGAACTATAATCTTAGAAGCCATTTCTTTTTTAAAATCCAATAACTTCCATGCTTTGATATTTTAACAAAATCCTTCCCCTCAATACAAACCTACCCTAGCTTAATAAGTTTCAATCTTATTCAATCTTAAGAGTTATGGGACTCTTATTCTTTTTTAAACATGTTCATGAAATCTCTCAAAGGAAGTTAGAATTTGAGCTATATCAAGTTCAGATTTAATGATCTGGTCATATCCAACAACATCACCAAATGGCTCATAGTGTCCATCAAACTAGAGAGCCAAATCACTGTAAACCTCATAAATAAATAAATATTATTGAGATATTTCCACATTTAAATAAACTCCCATCAGTACAGTCAGTGTTTAAAAATCTTTTATCTGGTTTCTATTAACCACAAACTCTTTTCTACTTCTTCAGAACTGGAGGTCTGTTTACCATTCAGATTAGGATAAAATAACATGAAATCTTCTGTCTACATTGACCAAGTAATGTCACTAACAAGTGTATAATTAAAAAATATTTGCACGACTATAAAAGCAGACGCTGAGAGTTATGGCCAACTGTTGGGCAGACTGCATGGAATCTTATGTAAGAAGTGGGAAATAGTAAAAGCTGGAGAGGACGGGAACCACACAAGGAGAGCAACAGAACCAGAAAATTTGAACACAGGAAACTCCCCAGAGACTCATACTCCAACCAAGTACCAGGCATGGAGATAACCTAGAACCCCTGCACAGATGTAGCCCATGGCAGTTTAGTGTCCAAGTGGGTCACATAGTAATGGGAAGAGGGACTGCCTCTGACATAATCTGATTGGCCTGCTCTTTGATCACGTCCCCCTGAGGGGGAAGCAGCCTTACCAAGCCACAGAAGATGACAATGCAGCCACTCCTGATGTGATCTGATAGACTAAGATCAGAAGGAAGGAGAGGAGGACCTCCCCTATCAGTGTACTTGGGAAGGGGCATGCCTGAAGAAGGAGGAGGGAGGGTGGGATTGAGAGGAGAGGAGGGAGGGGCTTATGGGGGGATACAAAGTGAATAAAGTGTAATTAATAATAAAAAATAATTAATTAGTTAAAAAACATTTGTACATTAGCAGCTAGTACAGTTTTCACTTAGCACCTCAATAAATAAGTTATACACAGTGTAAACACATATTTTAAGGAAACAACCAAGTTACCTTTCACAGCTATCTTCAGGAACATCTAATATTGTAAATTTTTTAAAAATGTTTCTTTTAATTAATGATTTTAAGGGGGTAGATGTGCACAACGCCATATAAATAGAATAACAATATAGCAGTTTCTTGTTCATGGGCTCAGAATTACAAGACCAATAAGAAAGATGCTGCAGGTTTTAACCAGAAGCATTGACAAAGTTCCATGTGGTAGGGCAGTATGGTAGATAGGCTTTAGAGACTGCATTAAGGAGCTCAGGTTTTCACATTAGCTCAAATTAGCCACAAGTGACTTGCTCAGGCTCATTACATTTGAATTTGCTATCAGGTAAAATAAAATCAATGAGCATACCTACCTCTTCGCAGTTTTATGAGGGTTAAATTGGGTTATCTATATAAAAGGAACCAAGATAGCATCCAACATGTAGCATTCACTAGTAAACACTAGCTGTTCCTTTTATCATTACTGCTCTCTAAACATACATATTTAGAGCCAAGCCTCACTATCTTTTCTGTTTGTGCAAGTGACTCAGGCTTGTAACCCCAGCTATAACCGCGACTGAAAAGAGGACAATCAAAAGTTCGATGCCTACCTAACCCTAAGATACAGGGTGATTCAAGTCTTTGAAAAAGTAAAAAAAAAAAAAAAAAAAAAAGAAGGGGGGGGGGGGGGGAAATGAGTTGGGAATACACCTGAGTGCTGGAGCACTTGCCTGGCATGAACAAGGCCCTAAGTTCAACTGGAAGAGAGAGCGAGGAAGTTCATACAAATACATAAATAAGAAAGAGTTGAAAAAATTCAATTCTTCCATTTACAAACCGGACTAATGGGCAGATTCGAGCCTGGTAATGAACCTGTCTTCCTTCAGTCTGTGGGTTTCACTTCTGTGTATGACCACAGGCAGCTTCTCACTGCCAGCCTATAGGCTCACCCAGAACAATCAAAACAATCTAGCTACTCACACTATAGCACATTAATATGCAAATTTGTCGCTTCAGCAAGAAAATCACAAACAAGGAGTTCATTCATGACACATTTTATTCATAACAAACTCAAACTTGTCACCCCAAAATTGGTTTTACAGATAGTTAAATAAACTCATTCGCATCCAAGTACATTCAATAGTATAAAAAAAAACTCAGTATAAGCAAACTATTTTTGAGGGAAAGATAGGGTTAGCTACAAAGGTGGATTGTTAAGTGGTAAATAAATCAATAAATAAATGCAACAGTATCTAGAAGAGAACAAGCTTAATTCAGGAGCAAACAATCCACCCAAGTGAAGACCCTGGTGCCTGCCTGTACTCAGTCACTGCACAATTGGTCAACATTAAACTGAAAACAGCTACAAGCAGAAGAGAAATACCGCGTTTTAAACAATTTTATATTGGTTGTGAAATTCCTGGTCAATCGAAGTTAAAAGGTTACAGTGAAACATGGAAACCTTTTTCCTCCCCAACCTGGGCTGATTCACTTCTGAAAATGGTTGAGTTATAATTAGATATTAGATTTCTCAATAATTCAATGACCGAAATCTTTATTAAAGTCAAATGACCTTCTAATTAAGTTTTCTCCTTAATATATAAGTTGTGCCAGGAAGGTCTACCCTGCAGCTAATAAAGGCTTTATGTACTTAGTAAATGAGCATATTCTTCTATGTTCATTATTTTCTCTATCATCCATACAGTAACTACTGGTAAAATGTCATGAAGTACAACAAATTACTAATGCATTCTGATAAGTGCTCTCATTTTTACAATATTTTTCATTTCATTATGGAAAAGGGTTCTGAATTATATATATATACTACTCTACTGTGTCCCTGTTTTTATTCTCATTACAAAAAAAAAATACAGCTAGTGAGAGGAAATGTACACGCTTTCGTTATAGCATTAAAAAGACTGTTTGGCTTTGCAAACCTGGAGGGCAGAACTGACACATATGGATAGAATTTACTTGAGTTCAAAAGCATTTACTAAAATACTTGTAATATATGCTCATCTAAATAAATTATAAGGAAGATGCAAAAAAACATGGCTGTTGCTTCTGGAATATAATTTTAATCTTTAAGGATTTTTTTATAGAATATTATTAAATACGTCCGAGATGACGTAGGCAAAATATTTTGCTATTGCTTTTTTTTTTTTTTTTATGGAGCAAAATGAATTATAAAATCAGGGGGGGAAATGATTAAGGGGACCAACTACCCAAGGATAGCTGCCAATGGCCAGCAATTCCATGTTTTTATCTTGCTAGCTCATATCGAAACAAGAAGAATGAGGAGTATCTCTGGAGGGATCGAGAATCATCCCAGAAAAAAAGAAAACGCGCTTTATGGTGCTCACGCCCAGAAAACGTGGGAATAGTCAGCGGTACAGCTTACACATTGCCAAGCAATAACAGAAAGAAAAGGGGGTTGCAGAGCCGCGGCAGGAACCCTCCCTCCGCATCCCAAGTCGCTCACCAGCCAAATAAAAGAATCAAGCGCAATCTTGGATTGCCCCCTCCAGCCCACCAGCAGTCTCTACTGCTGCGCCTTCTACCTAGTTCACTACTGGGAAACAGATCTCAGCCTTCATAATGCACTCCTCACTGTAAGGCCGTTAAGGTAACTTAATCCTTCCTGAATTGCTCACCGGAAGAAACGCTGATTCCTGACTTAAAACGACAATAATTGTTTGTTTGTTTGTTTGTTTGTTTGTTTGTTTTTAATTGAGAGACATGAAGCCACAACTACAATTTGGATTCTGTGTGCTGGCCTGAAGACCGGCTGGATAAATAAGAGCTTAAGGGACAGAACGCAAGAGGATGCAGGGGGGAGGGGCCAGAGAGAGAGAGTGCGAGAAAGATTCTGGTCAGTTCTGAGATGATGCAGAAATGACGGGGCACCTGAACATCCCAAGTCCACGGTCACCGCTGGAGGTCTCGGGTTTTCAGCCGTGCGTGAGCACACTCAGACACACCGCTGTTTATCCTTCGGCTCCCGGGGAGAATGATAGGCAAGTATCTCCCGGATAAGCCTTCAGCACAGGATTTCTGGGTTCACACACCCCGCCTCCCCAGCTCAGGGCAGGAGATGACTGTCTCAAATTGTAGGCATCTGAGAAGATCTGAGAGCCAGGGCGAGGGGGGAAAACGGAGGAGGAGGGGGTACATCCCCACAACCAAACTGAGAGCCTCCGGGAGGGTGACAGGAAAGGGCGGGGGGTGGGGGGGATGTGGAGACCAAGAAAGAGATCTGGGGACTGGAAAGCACCGAGCTGCACATCCAGGCTGCCAGGCGCTGGCGCGCACCGAGCCAGCGAGGGAAGTAGATCCCGGGGCGGACCCTGACTCCCCCACCGAGGGTGGGGAGGAAATGGCTTTGTATGGCAGGATGAAAGGCAGACAGGGGGTCACCACCGGGGACTAGGGATGCTTAGAGGCAGGGAGGACCCCGCCCGCTCCAGGACACCCCTGCTCTGCCCCCATCCCATCCGCCGCAGCCTAGTCTAGTACACCCTCGGGCTCCCCCAGCCGTTCCACGTTCCAACGGCCTGAATCAGGGGTGTCCCCACCCCCGACGCGCGCCCACCGCGCTCCCGGTGCGCTCACCTGCCCACGAAGTTCTCGAGCACCGAGCTCTTGCCGGCGCTCTGACCGCCCACCACCGCGATCTGCGGCAGCTCCAGCAGACAGCTCTGTCCCAGCGCCGAGAAGGCGTCCTGCAGACGGTTAACCAGGGGGATCAGCTCCTCCATCTCCCGGTTCCCCATCTTGCCTCAGCGACCACACAGGTCCCCGCTGGACTCTGTGATCTGGCGGGCAGCCCTGGCCTCGCGGGGCTTGTCCGGGTTGTCGCCGCTGCGAGGGGCTCAGACAGCCGAGTCCCCGCACAGGCGTCGGATCCCTGCCACCCGCTGCTAGGCTCCTGACAGCTAACGGCCCACTACGCGCTTGCGCAGGCGAGAAAGGCGAGGGAGGCGTGGCCTGGCTCGGAGACGGTCACGCCCACACCACGCCCCTGGCCTGCTCCTCCCTAGAGTTTCCAACCCTACTGCCCCGGCCAGACGCGCTTGCACTGCCTCCCAGCTGCGGCCAGATGCCACCGCCCAGGCTAAAGGGCAGTTACTGCGCTTGGTCAAGGAACGGCCTAACATCACTCCCAAATGGCGTTGCTGTTCGTTTTCAAGGAGCTACCCTGACAAAGCCCAGCAGAAAGCGCTGCCAGCGACTAACAACCGCACATTCCCAGCAGCTTCAGCATGCACGGTCACCACCATTGCACTGCACCAGAGTGCATTTCCCAGAAGGAAATCTCATGTTTCACACCCTACTCCAGAACCCCAGTTTGCTGCGGGAGGCAGAGATAAGCTGGCCTTTTGGAGCCAAGTCTTCCTCCATTGGAGAACTGAGTAATCTGGCCTTATTGGACAACTCACCTTTACTGCCAGTCCTCCTCAGCCTCCTATAAGCTAATGTGTAGTTCCTTGAACTTTCCTGTTCCCTATCCCTTTAATCTACCACACACTTTCTGGCTTTTGGGACCCCTTGCCTTAGTTAGCTGTCCTTTTAGCTCCTGGACAGGACAAAGAGATTAACTGTGGAGTCCATCAATGACCATGCAGTTTGCACTTGATCTGTTAAATTTAGCACGCTGAGAAGATTCTGGGCCCAGTGATGGAGACATAAAGAAAAATGGCCATGCGCCTTCACCTCCTTACCGTGCTCCTCTTGTCTGGGCATCTGGAATACTGACACCTCTCAGGGTTGGTTTCATGCACTGTGTTGACTTAGCTTGCACATGCTCCATCTGGGGATTGTCCAAAGGCTTTAAGCGACATAAAGGCTAGAGGAATGACAGAGGCATCTGTGTTGCAGCCCCAGCATCCTGGCTTCTTCACTGTAACTTGGGCATCACCTTTGCATCACTGCCCCTCTAGAAGAGCAGCGAAAGGAGTCTGACCCTGCCTAGCATTACCTAGCCTCGGTGGCTCTCTGGAAGTATGGCATAAGATTTCATGCCTGCCAAACCACTACCACATGGACTATGGTACCCCATAGTTTTGCTGCCAGCTTGGCATGGAGCCTGGCTCCTTTGGACCATTGTTGCAGCAACCTCTGTGAGCTGATCCCAAAGAAACATTACTCTAGGCAACTGCTCTCCAGGAGCTGGTGGCAGGAAAATCTCTGGCAGAAGTGGGAGGAGGCTGATCACATTGCATCCACAGTCAGAAAGCACAGAGGAGCAAATGCTGATCAGCTAGCCTTTTCCTTTCTGTGGAGCCAGAAATCTCAGAGTGCCCTACAAGTGGAATGGCCCCACCTTAATTAACCTAATCTAAATAATTTTTTAAAGACACACCCAAAGGTTTGTTTCCATGGTGATTCATAATCTTGCCAAGCTGACAGTCAATAGTAACCACGGTAGCCTTCCAACGTGGATGTATTTGAATATAAAGAAATGATTGAGGTTAAATGAAGCCATAATGGTGAAACTCAGGTTTGAAAGAAATAGTGTTTCTGTAATAAAAAACATCAAAGACCCAGCCCCATCTGCCATATAAAGACACAGCAAGAAGGCAGCCATCTTCCAGGCAGAAAGATGGCCCCTGCCAAGACAGATCAGCAGACATCTTGACCTTAAATTTTCCAGCACTGAGAACATTGGATAATGAATGTGTTTTTAAGTTATGCACGTGATGACATTTTCTTACACAGCTCCAGCTTACTACAGATGCAGGGTTTCCTTAAAGAAGCATGAGATGGAAATCAGGGAGCAAAAATTTCATCTGCAGAGCATCATAGATAGCTTCTGAGAAGATATGGTCCTTGCCGGGCCCCTCCTGTGCTCCACTACAGGCTGTGTAGAATAAAGCTGAGCACACCCAGCCCTTGTCCAAAGCCTTTTGAGCACTAATATAGATGATGGCGCTCCTGTGCATTTGAAAGGAAACACATCAACACTGGAAAGCTCTAATCAATCCTGTTCACGCAGTTCAAGAAGCTGCTCAGAATTACTCTCGCCAACTGCTTTCCTTCTCTGCTTCCTTTTTCCAAATTCTTCTGCAGTAACCCAGCACCAAAAGAACCTGAGTCCACACAGAAATAACTAAGGTTCTTCAGACATGTAGATATCTAATCATAAATTAATCCAGGTAAAACAAATAGAAAACAGAAATATGAAAAGAAAAAGCAAGTGGGACGATCTGACAGAAAGACAACTTCTACTCTTCCAGCATATATGAAAGCCGAAGAGGGGAGCCCCAGTGTCTAATTTCTTGAACATATCATACACTCACCTCAATCCTGAGACAACCCAGTGACAGGTGCTAGGTTTTGTTCCCTGGCTCCCACGTTTAGATCAACATTACTTTCCTGGTAGTTCCTAAAGGTTCAAAGCCTTTTCGGCCTCCGTGTATAAAAAGCATGTCAGGCTAGGGTCAAAGAGAAGGGGATGAGGACTTCCTCATCAGTGGACTTAGGGGAGGGTGGGATTGGGAGGAGACGAGGGAGGAGGACACAGCCGGGATACAAATTGAATAAATTGTAATAAATGATAATAATAAAAATAAAATCTAAAAAAAGAAGTTAGAGTTTCAATAAGCCTATCAGAACATGTAAACGACATGTAAATGAGTATCTTATTTCACGGTCACTCTAAGCGATAACCTTAATGAAAGAATGCCACCCAAACCAAGAGGAACTTTTATGAACTGGTGTATGGCCTCTACCACCACTACCCCCGGCAAAAAGTCATACTCCATGAGATACAGTCACACTTTATGTTAGATAAACAGAATTTTCTCCAATTTGATCAC
This sequence comes from Psammomys obesus, assembly GCF_907164565.1. NCBI lineage: Eukaryota > Metazoa > Chordata > Mammalia > Rodentia > Muridae > Psammomys > Psammomys obesus. The sequence continues at coordinate 7,691,211 of NW_026596057.1, read as the reverse complement.
CTACACCTCGTTTATAGGACTTACTTCCACATGGCCTGGCTATTTCCAAAATTAAATCTATAAATAATAAATGCATGTGTATAGACACAGACATATGTTTTTAAATATGCTGTAAGAGAAAAGTTTTTAGTAATGAAAATATGCCTAGAAAAAAATATTTCAACTCTTAAAAATCACATACTTGAATACATGAGTTTAGGAATTCATGTTCTTAAAAATCCATCACATTATTGCAAAGTCCCATCTTGTTTATTTCCCAGAGTGCCCTGCACAGCATTCAATAAATCTTTATGAAGCAGAGCTGAGCCGAAATTGTAGACATTTGCCGTGCTGTCTAGCCGGGAGTTCAGTAACTGGGTAATATTACTGCTGATCTGAATACTATTTGGGATCTACGCCGGCTCTTCACACCCTCCTGCAAAGGCTTTTCCCTTGTGTGGATTTTTGACCTTTCTGAAAACCACCCTCACTGCAGAGGCCTTCTCAGTCTTGTTGAACTTGATGAGCAATTTAAACGGGCAGACTCCCAACCTGCAGCGATTCTGTGTGACACACTGCCAGCATTGGCTTAGCCGGCTGGTAGCAAGGTAAGGGCTCCCCGCCTACCTTGCCGCGCATGCTCCTCATCTACTGTCAGAACCCCTCCAGACTCCTGCTCCAATGGCTTCTGTTCTTTTGAGAGCTGACAGATGGACACTCACCAGTAGTTTCCTCAAAACATGGTCAAACTGACACGCGTGCCTGGCACAGAACAGTGGTAAGCAAGCTGAAAGCGCTGAGAGAGAAAGGTCACGTCCATGCTTCGTCTACTAAACAGGTCTACATCTGTTCATCTGGAATCACTTAGGATCGCTTTGAAAGGACGGTCATTCGGTGCTTTAAATCTCCCCCTGGTGAATTGTATCTTCACAATTTACAATTGGGTTGTTGAATCGACCTCCATATAAATACTGTGTGTGTGTTAAACTATAAAGTCCCATTTAAAATTACATCTATGAAACTTTCAATGAAACAGAAAGATGACTAAAATGTTAAATGAGTCTTTCTCTCTCTCTTCCTCCAGACCCAATCTCTCAGTCTCTTTCCTGTTGCTACACAGAACACCAGGCCTAGCTTCCCACCCACCCCCATGCCACCCAGCTTGTGCATGCTACAGCCTTGTGCATGCCACAGACCATACCCTCCTAACCCCACCGCATCTTTGCTGTATCCAGCCCTCAACTCTAGCAGGCACCCCTAGGCCACGCCCACGAGAAAACCAGGTAGGCTGCAGGCAGACCTTCTCTCTCTCCAGACCGGATTCCCCAGTCTCATCCTCAACTCAGCAGCAAGCCCATGACACCCTTCCCTGCCCCCTGCTCCCATCTCCTGTGAATCCAACAAAACTTCCCTGTTCTAACCTTCCTTTCCCTGCCTGATGCTCTGTCCCAGCCCCCAACTCCAGCAAGGCACTCCTCACTAAAGCACATACTACTCCTGCCAAAAAAGCAGGTAGTTGTCTGTAGATTTTCCACTCTTCCTGTACCTTTAGAACTAAACCCAATTCTCATCCCCAGAGCTTTAGCAGACCATCTGGAATGACCTTTCCTAAGACACTGTCTCTCCCCCAATCCATGGAGGCAAAATAAGCAGGTCCTGGTTTTAAAACAAACAGAACCTCTTCTCCCTCCTCTAAACCCCTTTCAGACCAATAGCCTATCTCTATTCCTAATGGCAGATCCCAACAGCCAGAAACATATTTTTCCTGGAACCCCAGTGGCCACAACCATCAAGTCCAAAGAAAATTTTCTACTAGGCAACACAAAGGCATTACACTCTCCAAAATTCCAAAACAAAAACAGAAATCAAGAAATAAAACACCCAACCAACAAAGACAAATCCAGAAATCAGCACCTAGATATTTATAATGCCAAACCCAGATACCCAGACGCTAACGTAAAAACAAAATCAGTAACAGCCAGGGCAACGTCTTCACTAAAGCCACAGCAGGCTCTGAATATACCAACACAGCTGAAAGAGAAAAAAAAAGACCTTAAAACAGACCTTAAAACCAATTATTTGGAGATGGAAGATGTCCTTAAAGAGGAAATGAATAAATCCCTTAAAGAAATACAGGAAAACACAAACAATTGGAGGAAAAGAATAAATCTCTTAAAGAAAGCCCCCCAAAAAAACCACAAACAGTTGAAGGAAATGAGTAAAACTGTTCAAGACCTGAAAATGAAAATAGAAGCAATAAAGAAAACACAAACTGAGGGAATTCTGAAAGTGAAAATTTTAGGAATTTGAACAGGAACTACAGTGGAAAGGTTCACCAACAGAATAGAGAAAATGGAAGAGAGAATCTCAGGTGATAAAATAGAAGAAATAGATACATCAGTCAAAACACTGTTAAATCAAAAAAACACTCTGATACGAAACATCCAAAAAATCTGGGACAGTATGAGAAGACCAAAGGTAAGAATAACAGGAATAGAGGAAAGAGAAGAAACCCAGTTCAGAGGTTATCTTCAACAAAAAAAATATCTTCAACAAAGTCATAAAACAAAAATTTCCTAAACTAAAGGCAATGCCAATCTCATAAAGGTATAAGAAGTATTCAGAACACCAAATAGGTTGGGCCAGGAAAGAAAGCCCCCTTGACACATAATTATCAAAACCCCAAACATACAGAATAAAGAAAGAATATTAAACACTGTAAGGGAAAAAGACCAAATGATATATAAAGGCAAACCTATTAGAATTAAACCTGACTTCTCGATGGAGACTCTAAAAGCCAGAAGGGCCCAAACAGATATGCTACAGACTCTGAGACCACAGATGCCAGCCCACATGACTATACTCAGAAAAACTTTCAATCACCATAGATACATAAAATAAGATATTGCATGATAAAGTCAAATTCAAACAGTATATATCTAGAATTTTAGCCCTACAGAAGGTACTAGAAGAAAAATTCCAACTTAAGAAGGTTAACTACACACATGAAAACATAGGGAATACATATCAGGCCAGCAAAACCAAAAGGAGGGAAACACACACACTTTCACCACTATTGCCACCACCAAAACCAACAATAACAATAAATAAATAAATAAATAAATAAATAAATAAATAAATAAATAGATAAATAAATAAATAAATAACAAGAATCAACAATCATTGATATTTCTCAATATCAATCCTCTTAATTATCCATCCAATCAAAAGACAAAGACTAACAGAATGCATTTAAAAACAGGATCCATCCTTCTACTGCATCCAAGAAACATACTTTAACATCAAGGAAAAAAATATTACCTCAGAGTAAAGAGTCAGAAAAAGATAATCCCATCAGATTGACCTAAGAAGCAAGCTGGTGTAGCAATTTTAAGATCTAACAAAATAGCCTTCAAATCAAAATTGGTTAGAAGAGATGGGGAAGGACACTGCCTACTCATCAAAGGATAAATTCATCAAAATGACATTTTAATTCTTAACACCTCTGCACCAAATATAAGGGCACCCGAGTTTGTAAAAGAAACCTTCCTACAATTTAAATCACACATTGACCCTCAGACACTCCTGGTGTGAAATGTCAACCCCCTCCCACTATCACCAATGGACAGGACATCCAGAGAAAAACCCAAACAGAGAAATACTGGTGCTCAGAGACACTATAAACCAATGGATCTAGAAGATACTTATAGAATGTTTCACCCAAACACAAAGAAATAATACCTTCTTCTTTGCACCTCATGAAACTTTCTCCAAAACTGACCCCATATTTGGAAACAAAGCAAATCTCAGCAGATACAGAAAAATGAAATAACTTCCCACATCCTATCAGACCACCATGGATTGAAGCTGGATATCAACAACAGAAACAACAGACAGCTTACAAACTCATGGAAACTGAACACTCTCTACTGAATGAGGAAAAATGGGTCAAGACAAAAACAAAGAAATTAAAGCCTTATACCCAAATGTATGGGACACCATGACAGTGGAGCTAAGAGGAAAGTTCACAGCACTGAGTACCTACAATTTTTTTTAATGGGGATATCTCATACTAGCAATTTAATAACACACCTGAAAGCTCTAGAAAAAGAAGTAATCAGATCCAAAAGGAGTAGATGGAAAGAAACAATCAAACCAACCGGTGCTTAAATCACTAAAGTAAAAACAAAGAGATTAATACAAAAAAAAAAAAATCATGAAACAAAAAGTTTGCTTTTTGAGGAAATCAAGAGGATAGATAAACCCTTATCCAAACTAATTTAAAGACAGAGAGAGACTATCCAAACTAACAACATCTTTAACAAAAGGAGGAACCTAACAGCAGACACCAAGGAAATCCAGAGAATCCTAAGGACATAATTTAAAAGTCTGTACTCCACCAAATTGAAAATACATAAGTGACCCCAAAAATTCTACCAGAGAACTCCCACAGCTGATAAACACTTTCAGCAAAGTGGCTGCATACACAATTAACTCAAAAAAAAAATCAGAATCCCTCCTATATATAAGTGATAAATGGGCCGAGAAAGAAATTAGGAAACAACACTCTTTATAACAGCCACAAATAATATAAAATATCTTGGTGTAACTCTAACCAGGCAAGTGAAAGATCTATATACCAAGAACTCCAAGTCTTTGAAGAAAGAAATTGAAGACACCAGAAGATGGAGAGATCTCCCATACTCATGGACCAGTAGAATTAACAATAAAAATGGCCATCTTATCAAAAGCATTCTACAGACTCAATGAAATTCCCATCAAAATTCCAACACAATTTTTTACAGAGATTGAAAGAGCAATTCCCAAGTTCATATAGAAAAAAAATTAAAAAATTCAAGATAGCTAAAACACTCCTGTACAATAAAAGAACTTTTGGAGGTATCACCATCCCTGATTTCAAGCTGTACTACAGAGCAATTGTAATAAAATCTGCATGGTATTGGCACAAAAACGGACAGGTTGATAAATGGAATCAAATAAAGCCACACATCTAGAGACACTTGATTTTCAACAAAGAATCCAAAACCATATAATTAAAAAAATTCAATAAATGGTGCTGGTCTAACTGGATGCCTGCATGTAGAAGAACGCAGATAGATCCGTATTTATCACCCTGCACAAAACTTAAGTCCAAGTGGATCAAAGACCTCAACATAAAACCAGATACAGTAAATCTAATAGAAGAGAAAGTGGGGAATAGTCTTGAACACATCGGTACAGGAGACAACTTCCTGAACAGAACACCAACAGTTCAGGCACTGAGATCAACAATTAATAAAAGGAACCTCATTAAACTGAAAAGCTTCTGTAAGGCAACAGACACTGTTAATAGGGCAAAACAGCAGCCTACAGACTGGGAAAAATTTTTCACCAACCCTACATCCAACAGAGGGCTAATATCCAAAACATATAAAGAACTCAAGAAATTAAACACCAATAAATCAAATAACCCAAATAAAAGATGGGATACTAAGCTAAACAGAAAATTCTCACAGAGGAATCTCTAATGTCCAAGAAGCATTTAAAGAAATATTCAGCATCTTTGGTCAGCAGGGAAATGAAAATAACTCTGGGAGTCCATCTTACATCCATCAGAATGGCTAAGATCAAAAACTCAAATGACAGCACATGCTGGTGAGGATGTGGAGCAAGGGAAACACTCCTCCATTGCTGGTGGGAGTGCAAACTTGTACAACTTTGAGAATCAATCTGGTGGTTTCTCAACAAATTGGGAATATTTCTACTTCCAGAGCCAGCTATACGACTCCTGGGCACAAACCCAAAAGATGCTCCACAATACCACAAGGATACTTGCTCAACTATGTTCATAGCACCTTTATTCATAATAGTCAGAAACTAGAAACAACCTAGATGTCCCTCAGCCGAAGAATAGATAAAGAAAATGAGTGTGATACATTTACACAATGGAATACCACTCAGCTATTAAAAAGAAGGACACCATAAAATTTGCAGGCAAATAGAAGGAACTAGAAAATATCATCCTGAATGAGATAACCTATACACGAAAGATTCATATGGTATGTACTCACTTATTTCACTTATAAGTGGATATTAGTCATAAGCTACAGCATAGTCATCCTACAATCCACAGACCCATAGAAGCTAAGTAACAAGGAGGACCCAAAGGAGGATGCTTAAATCTCACTCAGAATAAAAAATAAAATAGACATCTGAATTAGATGGAGGGAGGGAAATGGGTAAGAGGCAAATGGGATGGGAAGGGAAATGGGAATGGGATCAGGTTTGGGGAAAGGGGGAGGGCTGGGAGAGAGAATTTAAATGGAGAGGGGTCAACTCTGGGGGTCTAGCAAGAAGTGGAGCCAGGAGAAAGGGGGCGGGGCTGGGGAGTGGAGAGAGGCTCCCAGGAGTCTATGGTGGAGACCCTAGCTGAGACTCCTAGCACCAGGGGATATAGAGACTAAAGTACCCACTCTCTAGCTAGGTAGGAATTCTAATGGAGAGAGGGGACACCAACCCCACAGAAAACCTTCAACCCAGCCAATCAATGACTGGCCTAACTTGAGTAGCATGCCATGAGAAAGAGCCCATCACTGATGCTACTAATAATATTCTGCTACTCTTGAAGACAGGAGGCTAGCATAACAGTAATTTGAGTTACTTTCGGCGAAGTGGCTGGATATAAAATTAACTCAAAAAAATCAGTAGCTGATGAAAACAGATGCAGAGACCCACAGCCAAACCTTAGGCAGAGTTCAGGAATCTTGTGGAAGAGGGGGAAGGAGGATAGAAAGAGCCAGAGAGATCAAGAACACTACAAGAAAACCTACAAAACCAAAACCCAGAAGCATAGGGGCTCACAGAGACTGAACTACCAACCCGAGAGCATCCATGGGAGGGTTCTAGGGCCCCCACACATATGTAACAAGATGTAGATCTTGGTCCTCATGTGGGACCTCTAACAGCAGGAGTAGGAGCTGCCTGTGAATGTGTTGCCTGACTTTGGATCCCTTTCCCCTAACTGGACAGCCTTGTCAATAGAAGAAGACAGGCCCAGTCCTACTTGACATGCCAAGGCAGGTTAATAACCATGGGAAGTTTCCCCTTCTCTGAGAAGAAAGGGAGGGGCCATCTCCCTTGTTTTGTTTGTTTGTTTGTTTGTTTGTTGTTTTTTAGGGTTTGATGAACTCATCTTTTTATTATTATTTACAATTTATTCACTTTGTAGTCCCTCCCTCTCCCCCTTCCAATCATACCTTCCCTCCCTCTTCTCCCATGCCCCTCCCCTAGTCCACTGATAGGGGAGGGCCTCCTCCCCTTCCATCTGACCTTAGCCTATCAGGTCTCATCAGGACTGGCTGCATTGTCTTTCTCTGTGGCCTGGTAAGGTTGCTCCCCTCTTAGGGGGAGGTGATCAGAGAACCTACCACTGAATTCATGTCAAAGACAGTCCCTGTTCCCCTTACTAGGGTACCCACTTGGACACTGAGCTGCCATGGGCTACATCTGTGCAGGGGTTCTAGGTTACCTCCATGCATGGTCCTTGGTTGGAGTATCAGTCTCACAAAAGACCCCTGGGCCCAGATTTTTTGGCTCTTTTGGTCTCCTTGTAGAGCTCCTGTCCCCTCAAGGTCTTTCTATCTCTCCCTTCTTTCATAAGAGTCGCTGCACTCTGCCCGTAGTTTGGATATGTGTCTCAGTATCTGCTTCGATACCCTGTTGGGTACCGTCTTTCAGAGGCCCTCTGTGGTAGGTCCCATCCTGTTACCCGTTTTCTCCCTCTTCTGGTGTCCATCTCATTTGCCTTTCTGAATGAGGATTGATACTCTTACCCCAGGTCCTCTTCTCTAACACACAAAAAATGGGTAAATGTGAGGTACTCATTAGTAATGATCATATAATGTTATTTTACATAGGGGTGTAGTGAACTCTTCAGATATGGGGGACACTCTGCAAAGCTCAACATCAACAGCCTACTCTTTTAAGAAATCATTCTTCTTTGAATGCTAACTGCTCTTTGGCATTCATTCCACTCTTGCAGTCACAGTCTCTGCATTCCCCTCTTACTGGAGAGGAAAATGTGGAGCTTCTCTCTAAGTTCACTGCTCTGCACAGATGTTCACGATTTGTTTCTGAGTCTTCCTTCTGCATCTTTGCAGTAGGTCTTTTTCATTTTAGAAGGCCATCTCCTGCCTTCTCCCATATACTCCCATGTGTTTATTTACTGGGTTTTGAATAAATGTTTAGTAAATATTTAAAAAAAAGAAAGAAAGGGAGGGGCAAAGTGGAGGGGAGACGAGAGCAGGGAGGGGAACTTCCTTCCAGAATGTAAAGTAGATAAATTAATGAATGAACCAATAAAAAGTGTATAATTTTCTGACAGGTAACAAAGTTAAATCAAGATCAGATAAACTATTTAAATAGACCTGTAACACCTAGTGAAATACAAGCAGTATGAAAACTCTCCCAAGCAAAAACAAAACAAAACAAACAAACAAACAAAACCAAAAACAGAGTCATATGATTTTAGTACAGAATTCTACCAGACTTTCAAAGGAAAGCTGATGACATTTCCCAGTTCATTTTGAGGCCATAGTTACCCTAATACCCAAACCATAGAAAGATTCAACAAAGAAAGGGAAGTAGAGTCCAATTTCCTTTATGAACTTCCAGCCCAAGAACAGATCAAAAAGATTATCCCCCACAATCAAGTAGGCTTCATCCCTGAGATGCAGAGATGGTTCAGTATATAAAAGTCAACAAATGTAATCCACCATTAAACAAACTGAAAAAAAAAAGTGATCAGAAAACCTTTGACAAAATCCAACACCCCTTCATGATAAAAATCTTGGCGAGAGACATACACAAAGGACATATCTAAACATAATAAAGGTGATTTATATCACACCTATAACCAACATCAAATTAAATGGATAGAAACTCAAGGCAATTCTACTAAAATTCTACAAGGTTGTTCACTCTCTCCATATCTATTCAATATAGTACATAACATTTTATCTAGAGCAATAAGATATCAAGGGGTTACAAATTGGAAAGGAAAAAGTCAAAGTATTATTACATACAGATGCTATGATAAGTGAGCCTAAAAATTCTACCAGAAAACTACTAAGGCTGATAAATACTTTCAGATAAGTGGCAAGATTAACAAAAAAAAAAAAAAAAAAAAGTAGCCCACCTATATACAAATGCTAAAGGACTGAGGAAAAAAAATCAAGGAATATTGGGGTAACTCTAAGTAAAAGACCCATGTGAAAAAAACCTCAAGTCTTTGAAGAATGAAATTGAAGAAGATATCAGAAAGTAGGACCTGTTCCATTAATTCTATCATTTGCTCTTTGTCCTCGCTTATCTCATCCTATTTAAGCATCATAGTCTATCATTGGTGAAAATTGTCTTGCATAAACCCTCAACTTCTTGTTACTTTCTCTTTTCAGCCCAAATTCACAGTCATGTATGCTGGCAGGAATTGCTTTAAATGAAGAATGCTGAACTTCAAATGGCCCTAGAACTACTCTAATCCCAACATCCATGCCCTCTTTCTCTCCTGGATGATAATTTCCTATATTTCCTCTCCTCAAGCCTCCCATGTCTTTCTTCATTCTTATTCTGAAGTGATTTAAAAAGAAAGAAAGAAAGAAAGAAAGAAAGAAAGAAAGAAAGAAAGAAAGAAAGAAAGAAAGAAAGAAAGAAAAGAAAGAAAAGAGAGAAAGAAACAATCAGAAGATCAATTCTGTTAGTTCCCAGCACCTCGTGATTTACCAGCTTCTGTACCACATTCTCTTTTTGGTCCAGTGTTTCTGCAAGTAGACTACCTTCTTCTCCTAAGGCTAACACCTCCGTATGTGCAACTAGATCCTTCTCCAGATCAACTTTTCTTCCCTGTTGGATCATTCCATCACACACATGCATACTATCTTCCCCAGCCTATCAGCTATCACTTTTCCTGTCACCGATCATGGGAATCATCCTCCCGGTTGCTGAAGCCGAAGTACACAAGGTCATTGTTTTGTGGTTGTTGGTTTGTTTGGGTTTTTTTTTCTTTTTTTTTGGGGGGGGGGGTTTGCATTTTTTTTCAGTTGTGCTTTGTTAAATTTTATTTATTTATTATTAATTACAGTTTATTCACTTTGTATCCCAGATGTAGCCCCTACCATCATTCCCTCCCAATCCTACCCTCTCTCTATCATCTCCTCCCATGCTCCTCCCCAAGTCCACTGATAGGGGAGGGCCTCCTCCCCTTCCCTCTGACCCTAGCCTATCAGGTCTCAACAGGACTGGCTGCATTGTCTTCCTCTGTGGCCTGGTAAGGCTGTGTCCCCCTGTGGGGGAGGTGATCAAAGAGCTAGCCACTGAGTTCATGTCAGAGATAGCCCTTGTTCCCCTTACTAGGGTACCCCCTTGGACACTGAGCTGCCATGGGCTACATCTGTGCAGGGGTTCTAGGTTATCTCCATGCATGGCCCTTGGTTGGTGTATCAGTCTCAGAAAAGACCCCTGGGCCCAGATTTCATGGTTTTGTTGCTCTCCTTGTGGAGTCCCTATCCCTTCTAGGTCTTTTTATCTCTCCCTTCTTTCATAAGATTCCCTGCACTCTGCCTAAAGTTTGGCTGTGAGCCTCAGCATCTGATTTGATACCCTGCTGGATATAGGGTGTTTTTGTTTTTGTTTTTTTTTTTTTGCGTTTTTAATAGACACTTTATCTTCAGTGGTATAAACAAAATCTCACTGATCACATAATAAACATTTACTTCAATCAACTTTTTCAAGCCCCCAAAATGGAACTTGTCAATTGCTATTCATATTTTGCCTCAAGTACTGCAAACTCCACTCACATCAACATTGGGATTTTAATCTTGCCTTGCGGCCATTAGGGTTCATAGCCTGAGACAGCTTCTATAGAGCGACTGTGAAGTATTCGGGTGGGCCGAAAGTGTATGACCTGGTGACCTTACGATATAGCCCCGCCCAGAGATGAACCACCAATGGCAGGCTCGAAGATGGTGTGGAGGAACCTGATTGGTCGCCCAAAGCTATATAACCTGCTCTCTCTTCTGCAATGACAACTCCAGGGGTCTGTGGGGTGAGTCCGCGCCTCTCACCCCCTCGGCCTGAACCCCCTGTCCTCACGCACGTGCTGGACCCTTGGGAGGAGGACCCAGATTGCCTAACACTGTTGGTTTTCTCATATGGAAGAAACTCTGAGCAGAGACCAAATCTGAAAGTCAAGTAGTCGCTTCCGTCATCTGAAAAGTTCAACAAATCCTATGTGCTCACTTTTACGTTCTATGTTATGCCTGCCGCCTGGGCTGCTGGAAGATAACTAAGATAGGGGTTTGCTCAAATATGTATTAGAGAAAACCACATGGAGAGACTTAAATTTCTCAAAATCATTAGTTTTATATCTGAATGATTTAGACACATTTGTTTCAGAACCAAGGTGAGTTGGTGATACTTTCAGTGACTTCAGACGAACAGGAATCTCTGGTGAGGAAGTAAGCTAAAACACGGATTTAAGAAAGTGGCTATTCTACGTTCTTTTCAAGTTTTCTAATAACTTTCCCACTCCTTTCTTAAATGTTTGCTCATCTACTGGATGAAAATATGAGATCCAAGTTTGGTAAAATTGGCGTGAATTCCAAGGCTAAAATATATAATGCAAGTGAATGGCCTGATTTTTTTTTCTTATATTCTGTTGTTTTCTTACAGCAGGGCCTCCTTGTGGCCCAACCTACCTTAAACTTGCCATTTAACTGAGGCTGACCTTGAACTCTTGATCTCCACCTCCCAAATAGTAGGGTTACAAGTATGCACTACCAGATTAACTAGAATTTATATATGAAGTTTTTTAAATGGTATTTGCCTGGAGATTTCTATAAATGGCAGAAAGCATGCCAAGCATGCAGCAAGGCTCTAGATTCAACCCTCAGTATGACAAAGGAAATAAAAAATAGCCTTAAGTTTAAAGGTGGCATTTGTTTTTAAAGACCTTTTATTGATACCCTATAACCTAGGAAAGAAATGGTTTCTTCATCTCCCTCTGGAGTGCACGTAGGATTAAAAAGTGTTTAAACCACAGACACACAAACTACAGTCTACATTTTTTCTTAGAGAATTGGGTTACTTTTTTTAAAGTATGGGTTTGCTAAAAAAAAAAAAATTCTTATATGGTTGGAGATCTTTTAATTATTTCTGATATTAATAATTATTAGTTTCTATTCTTTCACAAGTTCAAGTATTAGGAAAAAGTCTTTACAAAGCATCATTTTGGCTGTAGTTTCTGGGAGGATAAAGGTGGGTATATTCTTCTACATTCTTTCAGTTGTAAAGATACTAACTTAGACAACAAATACAGGAGTGTAACAATGAGTTTGCACCATGGGTTTGGAAATTTCAGGCCACATAAACCTAAAGTTGCAGTTACACCTAGTAGAACTTTCTGGAAGTCTAGAGTCTACAGTGGGATAAAATCATCTTTCCTCAACCAGCTGAGATGGGAAGCTGAACATGATGGCTGGCCTTAATGTTTGCTCTCCAAATATTTTACTTGATCGCAGTCTCTGACTTCATACATTCAGTGCTGTTAATGGATTTATAATGAGTTTGCAAAATGAATCAAATTTTCTCACTGGTTTGCCTGAAATCTTGGCTCAAGTTCATCTTTTTAAACAAAAATTAAGCTCCAAAAAAATGCCCACAAGTTCAGCTACTGAAACTCCTTTAAAGATATTTCTAGCCAGAGGAATCACAGCTTGGGCCATCCTGAGGCCTACGCACCTAGACCCACATGGTCATTCCTGACTACTCTTTGTTTCACTCCAAATACACAGCCCACCAAGGAATCCTGCTGGGTTTGCTTTCAAAATCCAATTGCTTCTCAGCCGCTCTGCTACTATGCATGGGTGTAGGCAAACAGCATCTAATGTCTGGATCAGACAGCCATCTCCTACGTGGCCTCCACATATCCACCTTTGCTGCCCAATGCGTTATGCAAAGTGATGTGTAAGCATAAGCCCACCGCGTTATGTCTCTCCACAGAGACCTCCAGTGTTTGTCTCTCTTGCTGTCTTGCCAAAGTCAACACAAAGACTGACAGGCCTCCCCTGTTAGTTTTCCCACCCCACCCTGGCCTGCTCCCTCTCTCCAGCTCTGCTGGTCATTCACTTTGCTACAGCCATCCCCCATTTCCTTCTTACTCCTGAGACATACTAGAACATTCCTCATGATGCCTTGCACTGCTCCTCCCTTTTCTTGACCATTCTTCCTGCAGCTGCCCATGACCGTTATGAGCCCTGCACTCACACCATCCCCTTAAGGTTTTACTTTTTCCAAAAAAAATAGTTTCTCAGGAATATTTTACATAACCCCTCCACTTAAAACTGTACCATCACGATACCTCCTTTTCTTCCTTATTTTACTTTTCTTCATAACCCTCCTCTTCTAATATCCTCTACAACTTTAATTTTGCCCTTTCCCTATAGATACCTTGAAGGAATCAAAAGAAAAGTGGTTGGTTCATGTCTATATCACCCGTGGCTCACAGAGGTTTAACATATGACAGATGTTCAAATTTTTGTTGAATAGTCTTAACAGCCCAACTCAGTGATCTGCATTATCTTGACTGACAGCTGTGCTTGCCACTTTACCACTGACACAGCCTATGTTAATTTGTGTCTGAACCAGCAGTACCGCAAGCTTCTTAGTGGCCAAACATACTTCCCTGACTTCTGTCCGTAACACAAACCACAAGCATGGGCTTCCATGTTGTCAGTTTCCTCTCTGGTTGCTGCGGTAAAAATACTCTGACCAAAGTAATTTTAGGAAGAAAAGGCTTATTTGGCTCAGAATCCCAGGTCACAGCTCATCACTGCAGGGAACAAAAAGAGAAAAGAACGTGAAGATTCTTGTCATATCACATCCACAGTCAAGAGTAGAGAGCAATTAATATTTAATGACGAATCATCGTTAAATATTAGCATGCTCAGCTAGCTCCCTCCACTTGTACAATCCAGGTCTCCCTTCCTAGAAAATAATGCTGCCTACCAGTAAGTAGGCCTTCCCACTTCAGTTAGGCTGGTTACGATTGTACTATCACCAGTATGCCCATAGGCCAACCTCACCTAGACAAGTCTTCACTGAAAATCCCCAGGTGACTGTACATTGTATCAAGCCTACACGGGAAGCTAAGCATCACATACATGGCATAGCTATGCAACTGATCTGTGCCGGAGTTACTGTCCTGACCACCAAGCCTTCCTGAATTTTTTTTACTCACAAACCTACAACATAATAAGATGATTGTTATTTTAAGGCACGAGGTTTTGGAGTCACTTATTACATGTTGCGACATTCTTATAGCATGGCTTTTAGATATTATGAATAATCCCCTTCTTAGTAAGTTAGATGTTCAACACCCCCTCATGATTTAGTTATAAATAAAATAGTTCAACATACTGTCTATCATTATGAATCAAGCAGATCACTTGTGTAGCTGATCTATAGCTCATAAAATACACAGCACTTTCTAAGAAGTGAAATAGATTCTGTGCTTGCATAATAGTACATGGGAAGTGAGTGAGTGCCTTAAGATTTCCATCACTGTAATAAAACATCAATTTGGGGGTCCCCAAGGGTGTATTTCAGCTTTAACTCTTGGATCACATTCCATCATTAGGGAAGTCAGGGTAGAAACTCAAGATGGGAATCTGGAGGCAGGGGATGATACAGAGGCCATGAAGGAATGCTGCTTACTGGCTTGCTCCTCCAATGTTGCTCAGTCTGTTTTCCCATACTCTCCAGAACCACCACCTGCCTAAGAGGTAGCGCCACCCATAGTGGGCTGGCTTTTCTTACACCAACCATTAATAAAGAAGGTGCCACACAGGCTTGCTTACAGCCCACCTTATGGAATATTTTCTCAGCAGAGGATCCCTCTTCTCAAATGACTCCAGCTTATGTCAAATTTTCCAAAAATAAAATAACAAAACTGCTCGGCACCACGATCATCTTCCATGTTGTGTACAGTTTAGTCTAACTTTTACATTGTTATCTTCAACATGTAGTTTCCAAAGTCACCATGAAAGTTTTCTCTATTCTAACTAACCAAAAGAGGACATAAACATTCAGGAGCACATGAAGAAAGTTTATTCTGGACAGTCCTACAAGTGACCTATCATTTCATAAATATTCCATTATTAGAACTAGAGCACGTGGCCATATCTACCAGTAAGGGACACTGGGAAGTGTAGTCCATTATGTATCCAGGAAGTAAGATTCCCAGAGCTGTGGAAACTGTAAAACAAAACAGGGAATCTTGTAAAAATAAATAAATAAATAAATAACATCTCTGTTATAAAGAAAAGAATTATCTCTGTTGAAGAGCTAATATTCAAATAACAAAGAATGAGATCCCACTATATATCCATTTTTCCAAGTTTAGTGTGTGTGTGTTCCCACATGAATTTATTGTACCACATGCATATAGGAGCTCACAGAGACCAGAAGAAGTATCAGACCACTTGGAACTGGAGTTACAGGTAGTTATGAGTTGGTAGGTGGCTGCTAGGAAATGAATCTGGGTCCTCTACGAACGCAGTTAAAGTATTATTCACACATGAGCCAACTCTTCAGCTCCCTCACTACATATTTTTAATATCTCTATATTATTAACTGCTTTTTTATGTCAATAGCAAAATATGTGACCAAAGCAAATTAAGAAAGAGGGGATTCATCTGGGGTCACAGTTTGAGGATACATCCATCACAGAAGGCTGGAATGGTAGAGAGCAGGAGCATGAGGCAGCTGCTCACATTCACACCACAGTCAGGAGCAGAGCAAGATGAACGTAGGCCTCAGCTTCCTCCTTTTTATGTAATCCAAGACTCCAGCCAATGGAGTGATGTCATCTACATTTGTGGTTGGACTTCCACCTCAATTAACCTCTAGAAATCACCTGACACATGTGTTCAGAAGTTCGTCTTCTGGGTGAGTCCAGATCAGTAGTTCTCAACCTGTGGCTGCCTAAGGCCATCAGAAAACAGATATTTACATGATGATTCATACAGCAGCAAAATTACAGTTATTAAGTAGTGTAAGACCTGGGGTCTCACAGCTCAGGAGTTCAAGATCGCACCCTTCCCAGAAACTCCCCCAGACCAAGACTCGTTGCAAAAGCAAGAGGTTTATTAACCATTGCACAATGGGGTCACCCCTGCTGGTCAGCAAAGAATGGCACTGGGAGACAAAGGCCTTTAGGTTTTTAAAAGAAAAATTGCGGGATATTTGAAGTTGCAGTCTTGGCAATTTAGGATTGGATGAGGAAGCTATAAAGTAAGATAATTGGTTAGTCTTAGGTGCTCAAGCTTGGCCAGTCCTGCCAAGTATGGATGCAGCTGTAATTGAAGGTGGGGGTGGTTAGTTCATCCTTGGAGATTAGGGGCTACAGACTTTTGGCTGGAGGTCAAAAGCTACTCAGAAGAAGTCTAGGTTCGTTGCTAAGAAACGCTATCTCAAAGACAAGGGTCTGGTCCTTCTTTTGCTGAGTGAAGGTCATTGCTTGCTTGCCTTTTTTTTTATATCTGTTCTCACAGATAGGGTCACATTCCTCCATTCTCTGGAAAGGTACTAAGAGGCTTTAGCTTAACCTGGACCTAAAACTCAAAACTATAGGCTTTAGAAGACATATAGGTTACAAAGTTAGCCTAACCCTTTCAGTAGCAACAAAAATAATTTTATGGTTAGGTGTCAGCACAACATGAAGAACTGTACTAAAGGGTTTCAGCATTAGGAAGATTGAGAACCACTAGTCTAAATCCTGCCACCTTGACAATATCCACCATCGCAAAATCCCAGTCTTTTGGTAGCATCTGGTACAGTTTGGATGTATCTTGCAGAGTTCATGTTTTGGTTAATCTCCAATGCTGATAATGTTGAAAAGTACAAGTCTTTTTTTTTTTTTTTTTTTGAGACATGCAAGTTTTAAGAAGCAATTAGGTCATGAGAGTAGAGTCCTCATGAATGGATTATGCTATTATCCTGGGAGTGAACTCATTATTGAATAAGTTTGTTATAAATTCATGTTCAGCTCTCTGTTGCCATGTCACCATCTACCATAAGATGACACAGCAAGAAGGCCCTTGACAAATTAGGGGAACTTTGATATTGAATGTCCCAACCTTCAAAATTATAAGAAATAGATTTTTATTATCTATAGTTACACAGGCTGCATTATTCTATTACAGCTGCTCTATTAGGAGAGCATTATTTCAGAATGCTCAAGACTAGTAATGACTCGAACTCAGCAAGACTGCAGCTTACACCAATGACTTCACAAAGGAATGTAGAGGTCCACTTAATGAAACATGAAGGCAGGAAAGTACAGAGAAAGGAAAGTGATGACGTCTCTAGTCCAACTAAAGATAATGACCTCATTTGGAAAGCTCTTATAACTCACTCACAGAAAAGCACCACTTAAGCCTCAAAAGTGGATTCACTTGGTGACTATTTGTTGACATCATTTATTCTCTGGCAAAATGTTTCACCTCATATGATGCAAAGAGGAGATGAGGACAGCAGAGAGAGTAGGTGTGCTCTCCTACTTTCGTAGTTTATAGCTTTCCGCCTGGAAACTATTAACCCTCTTCACTCTCTACTTTCCTTACCACAGTAATGATTTTTAACATCATTACTTCCAGGAACAGCCATGGGCCTGACAGTTTCCATCCATTCACATACCTCCCAGCCTACCAAATGACTTCAGCTAAGCCCTAATTAACTGATGACTAACTCAGAGAACTTTGAGTACAACTGATTGATTGACAGGGTCATAAAACTACCAGTTTTGATAATGGAATTGAAATTTCCATTGTATAAGAATTTAGCCTTGCCTCTCAAAAGCATTTCAGAATGTTCCCAATTGCCAGAGGAAAGGTGAAGTGCGAGAAAGGAAATGTGGAAGTAAGGAAAATGTGACTATCAGAAAGTTTAGTCAGGGTTTCATTGGAGACCTCACTTCAGCAGCTCCATGCTCTGTTTCTTCTCCGAATCCAACTTGACGTTCTGGAGAGGCAGCATACATATTTAGAAAAGTATCAAACAATATGGTTTCTATTTTTGTATCATTTTTTACATATCTGTTCTATCATAAATCTATTCTTGTAGCTTTAAAGCCTATGGTGTGAGACTGTTCTGAGGACATTCAATTTTCTTTCTTTCCAACAGGACACTTACCATCCACTTGCCTAAAGAGGCAGAAAAAGGGAAATGGCTTCGATGAAGGAGGAATCCAGAACAAGCTAAAAAGGTTGAAATGCATGACTCATCTGCGAAGACACACACACCTCAACATAATTAACTTCTTTGGAGATTTCTTTTTGAAGGGTCTATTACCCTCTTCCATGTTTGCGTGATGGATGAAACACAGAGGACCGTCACAGTACAGAAGACAAATTGGGGGAGTGTCAAAGGTCAAAGGTCCCTCAGAAACAAAGTCAGGATTGAAAAGATGAGATTTTGGATGCTCAGTCCTATAGAGGGGGTTCTCTTTGTCACATCTGTTTTTCTAGGGCAGGCTTTAAAATAAAACTTCAGGACAAAAAAAAACTTAAATGTTCCACTAATAGCACAGTTTTCATAAATATTGCCTCCGAAAGCTCCATCTATTTGCACATTCCCACCATCACCTGGGGGTGTTTATTGTGCTCCATTTGGAAGTAGTAGCTGGCTTCATGTGACTCAAAGAGAGAGAACAAAATCTCCACATGACAATCTGCCCTCTCAATCTGCTACTCAACAGCAAAGGGAGATCAATTTGGATCATTCCAGTTAAACTGTCATACAGCAAAACAAGAACGAAATTCGGCTGACTAGGCTTGCTCTCCAGGTGTGGGTTGTTAATGCTCAGCTGGCTTCAGTCAGTTCCCAACGCTCCTACCTAACCGACATGCGTCTCAGACAATGTGAAGCCTGTGGTGTCTACAGAGCTCTGACATCCGGGCTGGGCCCAGTGAGCTCAGGTGAGAGATGTCAGCATGCAAAGCAGTGTTTCAGTGACCCAGATGGGAACATTTCCACTAATATCCACCCAAAAAAAAAAAAAAAAAAAAAAAAAAAAAAAAACTGGACCCTGTCATTTTAATTTTCCCTTTCTCTGTCTAAACCAGTGGTTCTCAATTCGTAGGTCACATATCAGATATCCCACGTACAAGATATTTACACATGACTCAGAACAGTAGCAAAATGACAATTATAAAGCAGCAACAAAATAATGTTATAGTTGGGGGTCACCACAACATGAAGAACTGTACTAAAGGGTCAAAGCACTAGGAAGGTTGAGAAGCACTGACCTATACTACCAACATTTATGCTAAACACTATTTTTAAACTTTGCAGTATGTGACAATGACCTGAAGAGACTATCCCTATCCCTGTCTTCTCTTCCTCCTGAGTTTCAGAAATGAAAGAACAAATGTGCCTAGCATGCCACACATTCTATTTATTTATTTATTTAGGTTTTTTTCAAGACAGGGTTTCTCTGTGTAGCCTTGACTGTCCTGGACTCCCTTTGTAGACCAGGCTGGCCTCAAACTCACAGAGACCCATCTGCCTCTGCCTCCCTGAGTTCTGGGATTACAGGCATGCACCTGTCTGCCAGCCATTCTTAATAGACTGAATGTCCTCTACATGATGTTCATGCTCGATCATGAAGTTATTAAGATTTCTTAGTAATTTAAGTAATAAGTACTTAGTAATTAAGTCAATTAGTATTTACATCACAAACATTAGTAAAATATTAAGCCTATGCACACACTACCCCTGTGAAAATCACTTGCCAAAAGCCTAAGCTAAGCTCACTCACTGGACATCTGATTTGTATCAGTGGGTATTTCCAGCTTCTGTAGAAAAAGTCACACAAACACGTCACCACAGAGAGGATCTGCTACATGCTTTCTCACTCAACTAACAAGGCACTAAAAACACTATTTTTTTTCTGACTCATTCATCAAGCATTTCATGAGAACCTTCAGAATTTCATGCCTTATATCACTGGGCATAAAAAAAATAAGAAATACAGATATTAATTCAAAGGACGCACTGAAATATCTTATTTGTCTTCTTTTGAAAAGGTTATTCCTAAACCCAAATAAATAATAGCAACCCAACAGAATGGTAGGTACCTCAAGACCCAGTTTCAAGCACAGAAGTCTATTCTGCCCATGTCCCTGTTTGCTGCCCCTATTCGATACTGGCCCCTTTCATCTGCATTGTTTCAGCCTGCAGATGTGTCTGCATTACTTTTTCTAGATAGTTCATATCTTACACTCCTTTCATATATTGGATAGGGATTTACAAACCATGCAGTTTTTTTGGGTTTTTTGTTGTTTTGTTTTGTTTTGTAAGTAGATGACAAGCATCTGAGGAGGGGAGGAGTGGCCATGCCTTGCCCATGTCAATCCCACGCTTTACATTTTTTAATGTATTCTAAAGGTCCTCAAGAAATATTTAAGTGGATCAATAAAAATGAATATGGTATTCACTCTGCCTGCCTTACTCTTTAGAGCCCACGTATTTTCTTTCACTATCATCTTCATTCACTACCCGCCCACCCATCTACCGTCCCCCACCCCACCCTCTACATACTTAGCAGGGTCTCCAGAACAGTTGATGAAGCGGAGGTAAGCAGTTTACACTGGTAATCAATATTGCACCTCCCCTTCTTGAAGAGAAGCGTCTAGCCCACATCTTTACAGCCAACATTTGCAAACCTTTCTGAACTCTTCAAAGTCTTGATTTCATTTCACTCTTTTTTACTTTTTACTTTTTAAATGATTCTTTGTAAATTTCACATCACCCAATTTCACACCCCAATCCTTCTCATCTCCCCATCACGTCCTCCACCCTTGCAACACCCCCAAAAGAAAGGGGAAAAAAAATTACAGTCTTTTTTTTTTTTTTATGGAATTCACTCTGTATAACCAGGCTGGCTTTGAACTCACAGAGATCTGCCTGCCTTTGCCTCCCAAGTACTGGGATTACAGGCGTGAGCCACCACTGCCTGGCTAATAAAATAAATTTAAAATAAATAAATAAGCAAACATCCCTGTTGAAGCTGTGGTATGTCTGTGCCACACAGTATATATTTATATACACACTTTGCCCATGCAGCTTCACTTGCAAATGTTAATTTCAATGACTCACTGGTCTGTCTCAAAGCCTCTGGCTTCAGCTACACCATCAATACTGGATCCTCACCAGGACTCCTCTCAGGTATCCTATTGTTGTCCTGTGTTATGGACATCCTACAGCTTTGGTTCTGCAGGATGGACTTCTTCACATGCTCCAGCAGCTCATAGATGGGGTAGACGCTGGAGTGGACCAACTTGAAACCCTGGATCTGGGCCTGAATGGTAGCTGGGTTGGTCAGCCTGACAAAGCCAGCTCTCCAGCATTGCCTCTGCAACGGGGTGGGGTCAGCTCTCCTAGCAGCTGGCTCTCCTCTGCCCAGGTGAGGTCTGTGGGGACTTGTGGGGCAGGGCTGGTCTCCAGGGTGCTGTAGGCTGGGGGGGGAGGGCAGCTCTCCTACCCTGTGGAGGTGAGGTGTGGGGCCATATCTCCTTCTCCCATACCACCAGGGCCAGTTCTCTGTCCTGCCCAGATGAGGTGCTCTTAACACTGAAACAGATAGAGGGTTCTTCCGCTTTACTATTGGAAAAATTGAGAACCACAAGTGATGACTGACTTGCCTACCTAGTAACTTACAGTAGAGATTTCTTTCTCCACTCTGCTCTCCTCCCCAAGAGATTGACCTGCTTAGCCACTTCAACAGCTCACCTATTCTCCAGCTCTCGTTCTCTCTCTCTCTCTCTCTCTCTCTTTATCTCTCAGACCCTGGACCACTCCTTGTCGATTCCCCAGAACTCTACCGTTATCTTTGTGAATAGTCCTTCTGCTAAGCACTCTTCAGTTGCCCATAAGTAGACTTACCAAGTGTCTTGCTGGGGTCTGAAGCCTATATGTTAGTCTTGATCCCACCTCCTAACTCTTGCCCCATCCTAGGCTCCAGCTCTAAATATTTGCTAATCCTGATACCACATTAGAAGACACAGCATCTTTCACATTATACCCCACAACTCCTACTAACTGATACACACAAGGGGCTGCCAGGAGAGCAAAAGCTCCTGGAATCAAAGCTGCTCCACCCTGCTGGTGAGCATAGCTGGTGAGCATAGTCTGTACCTGCGGACAGCTGGAGCTTTCTCTCAGTAAACAAGTCTGCTCCCGCTGCTGGGACTTCAGTGGAGACAATGCAATGACTCATCAGAGAGGCTGAAGTCACTTGACCCCCCCCGTGAGTCAGACAGACTCTGTTGTCAACAAAGCACTGATCTGAATAAAAACTAAATCAATTCTTTGCCTCGTCTGAGTCCCTGGCAGCTGAGCAGTTAAACGCAAATAAAGAATAGAAAATTAAAAAAAAAAAACGGGAGTAAAAGCCAATGGGCACCCTCCCCCAAATATCCTTCAAGTACTATAAGCCTCCTTTGTCATCCTTCTCCTTTCCTTCCCAACTACTACCAAAAAAAGAGAGAAAAAAAAGGATGTTTCTAAAAATGAATCAGATAGAGGTTCACAAGGGCTGCATTGCTGAGATAAGGAGCAG
This sequence comes from Psammomys obesus, assembly GCF_907164565.1. Taxonomy (NCBI): domain Eukaryota; kingdom Metazoa; phylum Chordata; class Mammalia; order Rodentia; family Muridae; genus Psammomys; species Psammomys obesus. The sequence goes on along the minus strand of NW_026596057.1, from coordinate 7,668,557 downwards.
AGGCCACCAGCCAGCCAGGCACTTTGCTTTAATCATTTTGTGGTGCTTGGTACCCACGCCTCCAAAGCTTTCCTTCTTCATCTTTCAATTTCAGCTCTAACAAGAAACTCAATTTGAGAGGAAAGTGCTCTCAGCTGGCTTTTCATCCAGTCTCGTTCCTAATTCCTTCCTCTCCTGGTGAAGCTGAAGGAGCTTTTGCAAAATTAACACTAACACCCTTACCACCGACTTGACCTTGCAAGCTTGAGTGTAACAGTCATAACGTAATGTTGGGCACAACATGCTCAGTGAGGTAACACCAGGTGAACATCATATACTGAGGCCTTTGTTTATCCACCGAGTTGTCTTAATAACTCTGGAAGACAGTACATATGTGTATATTTCACCGATGAAGACAGGCTCAGACAAGGGTTTAGCTACAGTCAGTTGTAAATGGTGAAAAGGAATTTGAATTCAGCTTTACCTAGCTCTCAAGTCCATACACTTAGCAATTATCCTTCTTCTACATACGTTTAATCACTTAAATTTCAGATATCGATAACTCTAGGCAGAAACCCTCAATACGAAGCAAAATGCACCCGATTGTTTTTGGCGCTTTAAGCTTAGCACTTATTTATTGAGCACATACTATTCATTCGATGGCTGTGCAGGATACTGGGGTACAAAGAAGGAAGCTCTCTTCTTCCAGAAAGCTCCCATCCTCCTAAGAGGAGAAGCTAATCAACTTCTTTTAAGGCAACGGGTTTCCTGGGACCATATAAAATATTTACATCAGCCTCAAAGCTGAAGGACTTCTGCTTCTTAGTTATACAGCTATAACTAAGACCCACATAGGTCGACAGTTATAGGTATACTTAAGAAAAAAAGCAAGGAGAAGAGGTCAGCACAACCAGAGCTTAAGGGTACAAAAGTCTGGAACATAAATTCACTACCTCTCACAGCAGGACTCAGTCCTTAAACATTTCTTGAACACATATGAGTGACAATATGCAAAGGGGAGAGAGTCGAGTGGGTACAAAGACAAGTCAGTCAAAGTTTATAGCAGGAGAAAAATCATAGCAGTGGTTCCCCTGAGAAGACAAGAGCGGAGAGTGTCATGAAGGGGGTAGTGTGCAAAGATGAGGGAATAACAGGAAGAAAATGGAAGTTCAAGAGGAAATTAGCCAAGGGAGATAGTGGGGAAGAAAATTCTGGGAAAAAAAAAGGACATGGGTTATATATAGGAACGGAGGTAAAAGAACCTCAAGACTCTGAATGGGAACTATTGAACACATGCCTAAGCTCATGCCATTAAAGTCAGCCAGACATGTCTCCTTTTTAATACAGTCATGGTGGAAAACTGACCATGTGAAAGGAAATTCATTGAAAATCATATTCCAGCCTCCCTCTTCTCACAGCCCATACTCCCATCCTCAGCCCTTAGACAATTATAGAGTGCTTGTCCTTCCTCTGATAAGTACCAGGGCCTGTGTCCTCTGAAGATTTATGCAGCTTTTGCCATTGTGTTGCTTGGGGGGAGTAAATTATACATTCTAATATTTTAAAAAGAGGATTTTCTTGGCTTTATTTATTTGAATTTATTTATTTATTTATTTATTTATTTATTTATTTATTTATTTATTTATTGCCTCTTGGATACATTATGCTTCCATCTTAGAAACAAAGAAATGAGACTTAGAAAGGTCACATAACTCCTTAGTTCTCTACTTCAGAGAAGCAGTCCCAATATTCACCAGATGGCGACAGCTGGAAACCAGAGTCTCTCTCTGCTTATACCCAGTCAATCACCAGCTCTTCCTGATTCAAAGTCCTTATTTTTCAAGCCCATCCTTCTCTTCACCTCCATCACCAGCCCTTCTATGGCTCTCACTATCCTTTACCTGGTCAATATTGCTTACTTTCTAGCACTCTGTCTGTCTGTCTTTCTAGGATGATGTTACCTCTAATCTGTTCTCCATTCTTGCTGGAATGATCTAATACATAAATCTTGGTTGTCTTTATGGCTCTCAGCAGCTCTTTCATCTTCTGGGTCTTTGCCAAACTAATTTTTCCAAAATACTCTTTCCTCTTATCTGCTTGTCTTCCAAATCATGTACTGTATTTTCTGTAAACCTCTTATCTCCCCCAAGCAGATACAGACCCTTTTCTCCTGTGAATTGCTTACATCTGATAAGGTTTAAATGTTTGTTCCCCAAAATTCATGTGCTGCACACTTTTATTCCCAAAGGCATATGTCAGTGGGAGGTGATTGGCAGAGACCATGTGCCCAGGTAAATCCATTCACTACCTAAAGAATTATCAAGAGAGTAGCTTTATTATAAAATAAGCTCTCTCTAACATACCTATTCTGTCTTGATGTCACGCCCTGTGTCACAACTTCAGGACTGCAGAGTACCACACAGAGAAGACTAACATCAGATTCTCAACCTTGACTTTCACAGCCTCTAGAACTGTGATAAATCACTTTGTTTCCCTGCTAAAGAACCCAGGAAGAAATGTTCTCTTGTAGGCCATCCAGGGCTACATAATGAGATTATGTGTCAAAAAATAAATTTAAACATGGTTGTATAACAAAAAGGACTTGAAGGCAACTTCAAGTTGCTACCACCATTTAGGATGCTTGTGCTACCATGGCTTGCTGAATTTTTATTTATAAATTATATGATGTGTAAATGTAAAATGAAAATAAAGATAAAGATAATTTAAAACATTGTCTAGCTGCACATTGAGGGCTCATCCCAAGCACGCATCAATGTTCAGCCCAAGCATGGAGAGCACCTTTAACTGAAATGGTCTCAAGGCTTCATTTGGGAAGATGTGCAACTTCAAAACTTAAGAAAGTACTTACTTCAGTTTATCCATGTACCAGACACTGTGCTAGACTATTTCAGCAATACAACCTCATTTAATCACCCCCAAAAGATACATTATTATCAATTACAGTTAAAACAGCTTATATGTAATCCCTGAGTCTGTGTATTGGAATTTAGTCCGCAATGCAATAGTACAAAGATGTATAGTATTTAGTAGGTTATTATCTCAAGAGCAGGATGTAGGATGAGTGTGTTATCACACTGAATGGATTTCTCCTCCTTCTTCCTTCTTGTCCCGTGTCCTCTTAACCTTCTGTCTTCTGGCACAGGATCATGTAGCTTAGAGGCCCTTGCCAGATGTCAGTGTTGGGCTCTTAGACTTCCCAACCCCCAGGAACATGAGCCAGGTAAATTTATATTATTTATAAATTATAATATAATATAATATATCACATTCTGCCACAGCACCAAAAAAAAAAAAAAAAAAAAAAAAAACAGACTGAGGGACTTGGTACCAAGCATGAGATTATTGCTATAATAAGTAACTGAAGATGAAGAAGTAGCTTTGGAACTAAGCATTGAGTGACGACCAGAAGAACTTGAGAAACTGGATAATAAATGTTTACATTTCCATACAGAGAGTATTTGTTGTAATGTCAGAGGACTTAGGAGATAAGGCATTTGGGGAATATGTCTTATGTGTCATGATCAGGTGAAAACAGGGAATAAGCTACTAGAAATAAGTAAAAAAAAAACCACTTTTGTCATAAAGTGACAAAGAAATTGGCAGAACTGTGCTCATGTTCTCACAAGCATGTCCACATTCTGATGTTGCGACATGACATTGGCATCTCAATGTTTATACTCAAGAAACACTGAAATGAATTAAAAAAAACAAAAAAAAATAATAATCTTGGAATGTTTTAAGTAAGCTTATGACCACATTGGTAGCTATTCTCAGCTTCATGCAGCAGGGTGGACACACCTAGGCTTTTAAGGATGGGAGAATTGAAGCACAATGAGCTAGCATATCCGTTGGAGGAAACATCTAAGCTAAACACTGCAGGAGCTGTATGGTGACCTGCCCTCTATAACTATACAGTTCCATGTTAGAGAAAGGAAATTATTTAAAGACAACACATAATTTTAAAAAATGCAGCTGAGCAGTGTTACATGCCTTTAATCCCAGCATTCTAGAGGCAGAGGCAGGCAGATCTCTTTGAGTTCAAGGACAACCTGATCTACAGGGTGAGTTCCAGGCCAGCGAGAGCTAAAACAAAGAAATCTGTCAAGAAAGAAAGAAAGATAGAAAGAAAAAAGAAAGAAGGAAGGAAGGAAGGAAGGAAGGAAAGGAAGAAAGAAAGAAAAAGAAAGAAAGAAAGAAAGAAAGAAAGAAAGAAAGAAAGAAAGAAAGAAAGAAAGAAAGAAAGAGACAGGTACTCCCGGGACCTCAGAACTCATTCTCCTGGGCTGCCTCAAGTGTCTGCTTTCCAACCCTTGACACAAAACCCCCTTGCTGTCCCAGATGTGGCTCATGTGTGTACAAACACAGCTCATAGATCTATAGGGCACACATTAAGCCTTGCCTATGTCCATGTGACAAATAATTCTGCAAGATACAGGGACTTTGTAGGCATACCACTACATCTAGAGTTCAGAGGATGTTATCCAAAGACCCAGGCAGAAACCTGCCATAGAATGGAGCCACCACACAGGATCCCCACCAGAGCAAAGCCCAGTAGGAGAAGGACTGCCTCTGAGACACCAAAAATGTAGTTCCCAGCATGTAACATCAGTCTGGAAGAGCTAGAGTAATACCACTGCATACCCAGAGAGCTGAGGCGTGGCTTAAACTCAACACAAAACAGACTAAAGATGGAGTACCATTAATAACATTTACAGAAGTGCTCATGCAAACTCAGTGAGATCTATAAACTTTGCCTGATGCCTCATAGAATTAAGAAGTGGAAAAAAAATTTCAGTGGAGGCCTCCCTCTTGAGTTTTCATCATATTCTGTGTATCAGTCATGACCTTCTGTCACTGAAAGTGACAGAAATCCAGCTATTGTGACTTAGCTTACATTTTTAATGACAAAATGTCCCATATATGGGACACAGACTTACAGGCTCCACAGTGGCCCCAGGAACACAGGTTATCGCTTTCTCTGTACTGCCATCTTTTGAAGGTTATTTTGTCACAGAAGGTCTAGCCTACTTCCAGGGATCAGAACTGTGTTTCTAACAGAAAAAAATATAAAAGAGGGTGGAGCCAGGCATGTTGGCCCACACCTGTAATCCCAGCACTCAGGGAGGCAAAGGCAGGCAGATCTCTATGAGTCTGAGGCCATCCTGGTCTACAAAGTGAGTCTAGAACAGCCAAGGCTACACAGAGAAACCATTTCTGTGTTGAAAACAAAAAACAATACAACAAAGAGGTAGAAGTTTAAAAGACATATAGGAGATGACTCAGTCCATTGAACAGGCTTTCTCAAAAGGTCACTTGGAAACCTGACCTCACATTTCACTGACTAGAACTGTGCCACAGAGATATCTATGTTTCCAAGCTGTGTGTTTTAGATTGTAAAAATATAATAATAATAGTAATAATTTCTCATGGGCAAAAGAGGATGGATTTAGGGATGACAACAAGGAGCATCTGCTGCATGAGCTCTGCCTTCACCCTAGAACTGCCACACGATTGCGTCTATGACATAAACTAACCCAATCTTAAGATTCCCAAAGCAGCATTCTCAACTTGCGTTGTCTATCTCCCCGTTTCCAGTGCAAATACAACCTTGGCTTAGATGAGCATTCATAATCAGTGAATGGTTTCTGGAAGAGGGAGAAAGATTTTCTTCAGTGGTGTGGCTACTGGGAAGGTGCCCATGCTCCTTTAGGCAACCTCAGGAGGGAAAGCTCAGAACTCCACCTTGAACTCCATTCTGTATGAAAGAGACTTAGTTGTTGAAGTTTCCAGTACAACTATAAAGAGACTGTATGTCACCATTACCCTTCTACACTAGCAGCTTAGAATTAGAAGACATTCTTTGTCCATATCTATATCCAGTATCATTATCACATCAAAAAAAAAGACCCAAGAAAAGATGCAAGAAATAGATTTTTTTCTTTTTTTTTATTGATTAAATGATTCTTCTAATCATTAAGAAGTCTTTGTCTCTCCTGGTCCATCCCATTCAACTGTGCTGATAAGTCAGGTAATAAGCAGTACGAAGATTGAAATATTACATCACATCCCAGGGGACAGTCAAGATGACTGAAGGGCCCTGCAAGAACTTGAAAATAATATTAGCTGGGAAGGTGGCAGATGTGCTTGGGATCTTGACACACATCACTGAGAAGAAATGAAGCCCTGCAAAGCGGTCACTAAACCCAAGTCCAAAAATTCATCACTTTCCCTCTACAACCTTCCAGTATGCGGTCCTTTCCTTTGGGAAAAGTTTGTCACTAAGACTCAAGAAATCAGATAATACACAATGGAATACCACTCAGCTATTATAAACAAGGAAATTATGACATTTGCAGGCAAATGGTGGGATCTAGAAAAGATCATCTTGAGTGTAGCCCAGAAGCAGAAAGAAACACATGGTATATACTCACTCATAAATGGTTATTAGAAATATAATATAGGATAAACATATTAAAATCTATAGTCCTAAAGATGCTAAACAATAAGGAAGACCCTAGAGAAGATGCTCAATCCTCATTCAGAATGGCAAACACAATAGATATCAGAAGCAGGAGAAGACAGGGAACAGGACAGGAACCTACCACAGACAGCCTATGAAAGACTCTACTGATTAGGTATCAAAGCAAATATTGAGACTCATAGCCAAACTTTGGGCAGAGTGCATGGAATTTTATGAAAAGGGAGTCAGAAAGACCTAGAGGGGACAGGAGCTCCAAAAGGAGACCAACAGAGACAAAAGAAAAACTGGGCCCTGGGGGTCCTGCAGAGACTGATACCCCATGCATGGAGAGGACCTAAAACCCCTCCTCAGATGTAGCCCACAGACTCACTCTCCAAGTGGGTTCCCCAGCAAGGAAAGCAGGCGCTATAATCCAGCATGAACTCAGTGGCAGGCTCTCTGATCACTTCCCCCTGGGGGGTGGGAGGGTGCAGCCTTGCCAGACCACAGAGGAAGATGATGCAGCCAACCTTGATGAGAACTGATAAGTTAGGGTCAGATAGAAGGGGAGGAGGTCCTCCCCTATCAGTGGACTACAGTACAGGATGGGCATAGAGGGTGAAGAAGGAGGGAAGGTGTGATTGGGAGGAGATGGGGAAGGGGGCCACAGCTGGGATACAAAGTGAATAAATTGTAATAAATAATAAATTTTAAAAAATTTAAAGAAATCAAAGAAAATGCCATGTGATAATGTGTGTTCCAATAATTGTCTCTCTGGGATATGGCTTTCAACCTCCCTTCTCCCCTCTCAAGTAACAACCACCTAATCTACTATCACTATACTGTCACTTCCAGATATGATTAACATACCCATTTGGATATTAGGCCTTCAACACATGAACTTTGGGGACACATTGATGCCATAATACTATCTCATTCCAAGCATTCGATGCATACTGAGAATACACACAACACCATGAGATATAATATCCCCCAAACTTCCAGTATAATCAGTGACTGATGCTATGAATATAAAACAATGTAAATGCACTGTTAATTTGATAATAGACATTGTAAATACTGAACCAATTTAGAGAGAAGGTAGACTGAGGAAGTCTGAATTAACAGAAGCTGTTATGGAGAAGAAACTATCTGAAGTTAAATGACTACACTAAGGAAAAAGAGAACTATATGACTAATAACAGAAACCCCTGATGTATCTGCTCTGCCGGGCACTTATATCCATAATTGCTCAGAATCTTCCTGGAAAGCAGGTGCTTTTATTCTACTTTACAGAGAAGTAAATTTGGGGTCAGAGAGGTTATGTAGTTTGCCTAAAGTTACAAAGCATAGGAGTGGTTAGTCCAGGATTCAAAATAAGGTTTTACTAATAGCAAAACTGGTGTTTCTTCAGCTCTTGTGCTATTCTCTGCTGTTGGGTAAAAGACAAGAGCTAAAACAAACACTCCTGACCATAAGGAGCCTTTTGGGTCTGGGAGCAATGAGACAATCGCTGGAGCTAGAATCAGAACATCAAAATGAATACAACTAGTTAGCTCTTAATATGTGAAGTACTTTCTTCAACACTTCCCAGTTTTCTCATCTAAGAACAGAGAAGATGCTAGCATCTTCCACAGATGCCTTATCTACTGATTCAATCCCTAGTACTGCAAAATACAGGGAGTAAGTAAGGCTATGACAGAATAAACATCCACCTTTACATGTAAACGTACTAAGCAAGGAAAATACAGATTAAAGAGACTCCAGCACACTATGTCATGTGTCCATATTCATGGACACACTTGCACTCAGTTCTGAACACTGGAACATCTTCATGATTTGGGAAAGGATGGGAGGAGGGTTCAAGAGGTCAAGGGACTCCTTGGCGAACTCTGAACTCTCAGAGGTTCGGAGCAGCAATCCTACCAACATCTCTCTAAAGTGACCCTCCTGGCCCTGAAATGTTTCTACTGAGTGATCTTTCAGGTTAAGGGGCATGGCTCTCACCAGACTGCCTCTAGAAGAGCCCCAGCCTGAGCATTCAGCACATACTACATGAACAGAAGTAAACTTGAGCTGAGCTCCATGAGTCAGAGGCCAGCCTCTGAGCCATCATTTTGTGGAATGAAGCAATGAGAGGTGTGGCTGTGCCTGAAAGATAGACGTACATGTGTGTCTGAGGAAGAACTTTCTGTTGTGACCACTCCAGTTTGTTGCATAACCCACCTGGCTACCTACAGAGGGCCTCCTGGGAAGAACGTGTTTGAGCCTCCTTGCAATGGCTCTGTTCTAGGAAGACGCCCTTAATCCCTGGTCAGCAGGAGGAATTTATGCCATGGATCTGTTTGGGGAGGGGGTCCTTTCTATTAGCTTCCTGGCTTTTTCCTAACTGGTGACATTTCTAGTCCAAACGCAGTTCCAATTGGAACTTTAAACTTAGGTTTCTGACTTCAGGGAACAGAGTGATTGCCGCCTACTACTATTGGTATGGCTATCTATGGTTATTACCTATTGCCCAAAGACCTCAAGGTACTTAGTGAAGCCTTATAAGTGTAAAAAAACTATGAAGGTGGTGGGAAGTCTCAAGAGCATTGGAAGTCCTGCTGGAACCAGTGGGTCGGACACTGATTACTAATAGGGTATCAGAGATTGCAGAGATGTTGGGGCTCTCCTGTTGAGTTCTTTGGGAGTCAGAAAAGTAACAGAACCTTCCAGGAACCATTAATTCAGGCACTTGCTTGTTTGTTGAGAGCACTTTGCTTGCCAAACCCTGCACTTAGTGCTTGGAGGTGACAGGATTTTAAGGAAAGATAATAGATGCTGGGCAATGGTGGCACACACCTTTTATCCCAGCACTCAGGAGGCAGAGGCAGGCGGATCTCTGTGAGTTCCAGGCCAGCCTGGTCTACAGAGTATGTTCTAGGACAGCCAAGGCTACACAGAGAAACCCTACCTCAAAAAAACAAAACAATAAAGTAAAAAGTGAACAAAAAGAAATAATATAATAATAGCGGCTGGAGAGGCAGCCCAGCAGTTAAGAGCACTGACTGCTCTTTCAGAGGTCCTGAGTTCAATTCCCAGCAACAACATGGTGGCTGATAACCACCTACACAGGAATCTAATGCCCTCTTCTGGCATGCAGGCATACAAGAGGATAGAGCATTCATATATATTAAATAAATAAAATATTTGAAAAAGAAAAAATAATAGAGTTATCTCTTTAGAAGGGATAAGAAAACAGGCTCACTTTATAGTGCTTGTGAAAGAACCCAGCCACAGTCTGCAAAAGCACGCTGCAAACAGAGCAACTGAGTGTTAGGAATTCCATTGGCACAGAAAAGGCACATGACTTGACTAGAATCATGCATATCTTTGAAATAAGAAATTAGCCTAAAGTCCAGCCTTTTCTCATGAAGCTCAGATTTAGGAAAGAAACTCTTCTTAAAATGTATGTCCCTCCGTTAGCTTAAAACTAAGGTTCCATGCACAATGGTCCTCTGGGAAAAATAAGGATGAAAATAATCATAGTAAACTGGATTTTCTCGGTTAAGTTTCATAATGTGAACTTTATTTCCAAAAAAAATATGTAGTTTCCTGGACCATATTTTTCTCTCCCAGGTGAGATATAAGTTAGAATACATTAGACAATAAAGTACAACAATCATGGGAGATAGATTCTCGAGAGGAGTCACATGATTGAGGCAGGTTAGTGCCTTTCAAGCTTGCAGGCAGACAGATGTGAGACCTGGCAGGTGCCATGAAGTCTAGAGACATAACTGAACATCCAAATAGACTGACAAGAATTTTCAGCGTAGAGGATCCCAAGTTTTCTTTTCTGGCTGAAAAGACTGAAATAATCCCAAGAGTACACATAGAGTCAGGAGCTGCTCTTTTGTCCTGACTAGAAAAACCTCCTGAGGCATAAGATAAGGTAATTAAAAGATTTTACCACAAAAGTGGGGTGGGGTAAAGTTGAATTTACAACTGCTCCTTATTTCCATCTAACAAAATTCATGAACAATGCCCTAAAGGGTCAAACTATTTTTTAGTAACGTATCTATATCTTGGGACGAAGCTCAAGAATATTCAGAGGCACACAAACATATATCTAGCAACCAATTACATCAAAGGCACAATATCCAGTATTTAATAAAAAATAAAAAGCGTATCAAAAGTGAGAAAGAAAAGTATGTATAAAGGGAAGAAAATTCAAAATCAAACAGAAGACACAGATGATAGAATCAGTAGAAATGGGGCAGTGAAGCAATTGTTTTAACTGTATTCACATGTGTATGATGCCAAAGGAAGACTGAACACGTGTGATGTATCTCTGACTATTGCATGACACTTTTCCTGGGGAGACCCATGTAAAACACACACACATATACACACACAACCTACTCAACCCAGATAGAGAACCTTTAAGAGACCAAAGAACAGACACCATCAAAGTCCAACTTGGTGAACCAATGAGGTTTGGGGGGGGGGGGGTCACTATAGGAATACGGGTGCGGATGACTGCAAAAGCAGAAATGACTCAAAGACAGCTACAGTGCCAAAGACTCCCACCCCCAGCACACTCACAATGTTCACAAAAGCTGGGAACCCAGAGCACCCCCGCACAGCCTGCAGGAAGCTCAACAGGGAAAAGAAAGTGTTCTTTCCAGCCGGTTCAGCCACTCTGGGCCTCTTCCAGGAAGCTGGGCTTGCATCTTAGTTATGGTTACTATTGCTAAATTAAAACACCATGACCAAGAAACTTAGGGAAGAAAGGTTTGTTTTGCTTGCCTTATTCTTCCGTATCACCGTTCATCTTCAAAGGAAGGCAGGAACCTGGAGGCAGGAGCTGATACAGAGACCATGAAGGAGTGCTGTTTATTGGTTTGTTCCTCATGGCTTGCTCAGCCTGCTTTCCTATGGGACCCAGGACCAGCAGCTGAGGGATGGCAGCACACAAATGTACTGGGCCCTCCCCCATTAATCACTAATTAAGAAAATGGCCTACACCCGGATCTTATGGAGGCACTTTCTTGTTTGAGGGTCCCTCCTCTCAGATAACTCTAGTTTGTATCATTAAAAAAAAAAAAGTTGGCAGCCCAATTTACTCCTTGCCAACTTGACACACAAACACATGACTGTTAGGCCATAATTGTTTCTTTCTTGTTCTTCCCCAAGATCACACATTCATGTCAACATTACAAATTTAAGACTCCCACAGCCTTTAAAAATTCAAAACTTAAAAATTCAGTATATTTAAAATGGCCAGTCTCTTTTTTAAAATCCACCCTTTTAAAATTCAAAGTTTCCCAACAGTGACCTCCTGTAAAATTCAAAAATAAACGCTTGTTCACTTCAAGATGAAAGAACCAGGGCACAGTCACAGTCTGAACAAAGCAAAACCAAACTCCAACAATATAAATAACTCACTGTCCAATGTCTGAGATTCACTCGTGATCTTCTGGGCTCCTCCAAAGGCCCTGGGTCACTTCTCTGGATCTGCGCCCTACAGCACACACAGCTTGTCTTCCAGGCTCAGGAAGGATCCATTCCACCCCTGCCACTGTTCTTGGTGGTCATTCCATGTACTGGCAGCTCCAAAATACTGGGCTCTTCTGCTGCACTGGGCTGCACTTTCATGAACAGCCTCTCCTAGGCTCTCTGCATGATGCCATGCCTCAACTTCTCTCTTAATCTGGGGCCTTCAACTACTACTGAGGCTGCACCTTCACCTATGGCCTCTCCTGGCTTCTCATAGTGACAAGTCTCAGGTGCTCTCCATGACTCCTTCAGGCCTTCAAAACCAGTACCACCTGGGCGACTCTTAACCACCAAGTTCAGCTGCCTTGGGAACACAGTTTTTGTGTGCTGACTCTTAGCAAACTTAGAAGTTTTCACCTCAGTGATAACGGTCTCTCCTTAATCTTGACTAATTTCTTAGCCCCAGATGACCAGCATCCATTGTCTCAGAAGAGCAAAGGTTTTACGTTAGTGGCTCTGGTCTCTTATTAATCCCAGCTGACTATCCATCTCCCGCTAACCAGAACCACAAATTCTTCATACAAATGGCCCAGTAGAATCTTTGCTTCCCTTTGCTTCCTTCACAACCCAGGCCTCCATTGTCCACATTGCTTTCAACGTTCTTGTTGTCAAAGCTCCTACAGAACAGCCCACTCAAAATCTCCTGAAGCCCAAAGTCCCAAAGTCTTTCCACCATCTTCCCAAACACATGGTCAGGTCTGTCCTAGCAACACCCCACTATTCTAATACCAATTTCTGTCTTTGTTTTTAGGGTTACTAGTGCTTTGATAAAATACCATCACCAAAGGAACTAGGGGAGGAAAGGGTTTGCTGGGCTTACTGTAAGCCTGCCTCCTGCTCAGTTCTTTGCTTCTTCTCTCCGGAGCAGAGGCAGCTGCCCTCTTGTGTTCTACCCAGGCAACCTCTTTCTTATGTGAGGTCTGCTGTGCGGTGTGAAAATGAAGTATTCCTTGGCTCCCAACTGCCACAATACCATTCCCTTCAGAAGTGCAACACTTTCTCCTTCAAGGCTGTAACACTTAACATTTACACTTCCATATCACAATTCATCACCAAAGGAAGTCAGGGAAGGAACCTGGAGGCAGAAGCTGATGCAGAGGCCTTGGAGGGGTGCTGCTTACTGGCCTGCTCCACATGGCTTGCTGTTAGAGAACTCAGGACCACCAGCCCAAGTATGGCACCACCCATAATGGACTGGACCCTCCCCCATCAATCCAGCCGCCATACAGCTGGATCTTAGGGAGGCATTTTTCTCAATTGAGGTTCCCTACTTTCAAATAACTCTAGCTTGTGTCAGGTTGACATAAAACTAATCAGCTCAGATTGTCTGGGACTCTTCTTTGTACTTTGCACCTCTGAGAAGCGCTTACAGCAGCCCTTATTGTTTACTCTTAGGAAGGAGAGGCCTAGGTGAACTGGCCTCTGGTCAGTTTCAGGAACTTCCTGAAGCTATTTTGAGTGGTTTGCTCTCTGTTTTAAGGAGCTTCCCTGGGGAATGGAAAGTTTCAAACCTCAGAAAGCTGCTACACAACAATGACAAACCTTACTTCTACATAGAACTATAATGTCAAATATTAAAACAAACAAACAAACAAAAAACAGATACTCTATAACTCTGCCAGAGAATCCAAGTTACATTCCCAGGAGGACCTGTGCTGTGTGGCTCACAACTGCCTGTAAAACTGATGCTAGCACCAGGAAAACTGATGTTCTCTTCTCCCTGTGCAGCACCTGCAAACAAATGCACATAATTCCTTCAACAGACATGCATATACATAATTAAAAATCTTTAAAACATAAAGATAAAAGACTTTTTAAGTACACAATTCAAAAAAGGTAACTGATGAGAATAATGGCAGATTAAACATCTCAGAAGAAAATACAAGTAACTTTAAGAACATAACAGAATATACAATGAAACATGGGGAGAAAAAAATGAAAAAAATGAATAGCGCACAAATGAGCTATAGAGCAAACTTGATAATCCTAAGAGATATGCAATCAAAAGAGCAGGGAATGAGGAATGCAAAGAGAAAAAAATTACTTGATGAAACAGTGGGGAAAATTCAAATTTGATGAAAATTGTAAACTTGTATGCAGATGCTCCTGAGCTGGAGATGGAGTTGCACCCTGATGAAGCTGTCCTGGTTGGAAATGGATTTAGGGCACCAAATATCACAGCTTAGCAACCCAGCTCAAGAGGCCGCATGGGTAACTGGCGCTGTGATAGCGTGGCTCAGTGTGAGCAGTATTTTGGCAGTGTGTCTGTTAGCCAAGGAAAAGATCTAAGTTTAATATTTAAACTAAAGCTTCTGCCAAATGTATATTGATTTTGCATCACTGTAAAATGGAAAAAGTCCCAATTTAATCCTTAAAAATCAAAGACTGTTACCCATGAGGGGTCTCCGTGTGAGAAGACAGTGCAGAAGGAGGAAGGGAGAACAAGAGAGACAGTAACCTCTCATGTTACCACATGTGGAATCCAGATTTAAATACAGACATTACTGTATAAGAAGACTGTTCTGAGGATCACAATGAGGGTAGGGGAATGAAAGAAGACAGCAGATGGGTAAATATGCACAAACTAAAATGATATATACATGCTCTTGGGAAAGCTCTTTGGTATGTTGAAAAGCTAAACATACACCAGCAGACACATCCGTTGCTTGGTTAGGTATTTACCCTAAACAACATAAACTATATAGCCATACAAAATGTGATCACGAATATTCATAGGTGCCTTTTTTTGTAATGGTCCAAATCTGAAAATGACCTACTCACTGAAATGTGAATGGACAGCCACACAATGCACTGAAAATGGATGAGCCAAAACACACAACAGCATGATAAAGCACAAAGTGGCAGCAGCCAAATAAAAGAGAGCAGACTACTTCTAGTAAATGCATGAACACATATAACCTACAAAAACAGAATGGAAAAGAGAGAGAGAGAGAGAGAAACCATGAGAACTGAAATTGAGATGATAATTAAGAATCCCCATCTAAAAGATTTTTAGACAAAAACCCTGGGACCTGTTGACTTTACCATTGTTTACTAGTGTTTAAAGAACTAATTCCAATTTTAAAAATTGAAATGAAAGTAACTCCACTAAATGTATTCTTTGGAAGGCTAGCATCCCCCCTGAAACAAAAGCACACAAAAGCAGGTGCTTCCCTGCCATCTTGGCACTTGGAGGCAGAGACAGGAACTCTCCTGTGAACTCAAGGTCATCCTCCACCACAGAGGCAGTAGGAGAACAGGCTGGGCCACATGCGAGCCTGTCTCAAAATAGAAATAAATATTTTAAATCTTTAACTGTAGACCCAAAAATGACAAGAAGGGACATAAAAATCCTCAACAAAATACTAGCAGGAAACTGACCTGAGCGGCACATTTAAAAAGACCATGTCTCATAGCTTTACAATGTTTTTATTTTTATTTTTAAAATTTATTTTTATATTAATTACAGTTTATTCACTTTGTATCCCAGCATAGCCCCTTCCCTCATCCCCTCCCAATCCCACTCTACCTCCCTCATCTCCTTCCATGCCCCTCCCCAAGATCACTGATTGAGGAGGTCCTCCTCCCCTTCCATCTGACCCTAGCCTATCAGGTCTCATCAGGCAGGACTGGCTGCATTGTCTTCCCCTGTGGCCTGATAAGGCTGTTTCCCCTTCAGAGGGAGGTGATCAAAGAGCCAGCCACTGAGGTCATGTCAGAGACATCCCCTAAGCCCCATGTTAGGGAACCCACTTGGACACTGAGCTGCCATGGGCTATTTCTGTGCGGGGGTTCTAGGTTATCTCCATTAATGGTCCTTGGTTGGAGTATCAGTTTCAGAAAAGACCCCTGGGCCCAGATACTTTGGTTCTGTTGCTCTCCTTGTAGAGCTCCTGTTCTCTCCAGGTCTTCTATCTCCTACTTCTTTCATAAGATTCCCTGCACTCTGCCCAAACTTTGACTATGAGTCTCAGCATCTGCTTTGATACACTGCTGGGCAGAGTCTTTCAGCATCCCTCTGTAGTAGGCTCCTGTCCTGTTTCCTGTTTTCTCCCTCTTCTGATGTCCATTCAGTTCACTTTTCTGAATGAGGATTGATCATCTTACCCAAGGTCCTCCTTCTAAGCTTACAATCTTTAGGTGTACAGATTTTAGTATGATTATTCTATTTTATATGTCAAATATCCACTTATAAGTGAATATATTCCATGTATGTCTTTCTGCTTCTGGGATACCTCACTCAGGATGATCTTTTCTAGTTCAAACCATTTGCCTGCAAATTTCACCATTTCCTTGTTTTTAATTCCATTGTGTAAATGTACCAAAATTTCTGTATCCATTCCTCCATTGAGGGACATCTGAGTTGTTTGCAGATTCTGGCTATTATGAATAAAGCTAAGAACATGGTTGAGCAAACATCCTTGTGTACTTGAGCATATTTTGGATACATGCCTAGGAGTGGTATAGCTGGACCTTGAGGTAGCACTATTCCTAATTTTCTGAGAAAGTGCCAGATTGATTTCCAGAGTGGTTGTACAAGTTTACATTCCCACCAGCAGTGAACGAGGGTTCCCCTTTCTCTACATCCTCCCCAGCGTGTGTTGTCACTTGAGTTTTTGATCTTAGCTATTTTGATGGGTGTAAGGTAAAATCTTAGGGTCATTTTGATTTGCATTTCCCTGATGACTAAGGACATTGAGCATTTCTTTAAGTGTTTCTCTGCCATTCCATATTCCTCTATTGAGAATTTTGTTTAGCCCTGTACCCCATTTTTTTAATTGGATTGATTTGTTGCTTTTTAATTTCTTGAGTTTTTTATATATTCTGGATATTAGCCTTCTGTCAGATATAAGGTTGGTGAAGATCCTTTCCTAGTCTGTGGGCTGTCATTTTGTCCTATGACTGTGTCCTTTGCTTTACAGAAAGCTTTTCAGTTTCATGAGGTCCCATTTATTGTTGATCTTAGAGCCTGTGCCTTTACCATGTTTTCAAATCACCTATTGCATGCCTTGTTGTATGCTGAGGACCTGGTAGAGATGGTCCATGCTGCAGCAGCTGCCATCTTTGCTGACAATTGAACCAGTTTCTTCAGCCCTCCAGCATGGACTGAACACCAGCAACTCTCCAAGAATTTTCCATTGGGAGGGCTAGGGCATTCAGCTTCTTGGATTGGGTTCTCCATCAATCACCTCCCATCCCCAGCAGAGCCATGGCTGTATACACCAATCTACTACACTCCTTTTTATAACATATGATCATTCTACTGTTTCTTTTTTACTAGAGTCCTCAGACTGATATAATGATTCTTGGCAAAACAAGGTCAGAAGCACACAAAGCTGACTTGAGAACATACTACAAAGCTATACTCAACAGCATAGCATGATACTGCATAGAAGTATACACAGACCAGTGCAGTGAAGTACAGATTTCTTTACAACCTATTACATACTGTCAAGTTACCGTAATGTACCCCATAAAGATGTATTTATTTTTATACATAAGAAATTACCTCCATCTTGGCAGAAATCATGAAGACATGGTCAGCTTGAACCCTCATCTATTGTGTTTTTTTCTTACATTGCTCTGGCTTTAGGTTTCTTCTTTTCACACTGGCATTCCTCCATTGCTCCATTTTCTAAAATCAAAGGTGTGAAGCAAAGAGAGGCCTGCTTCCAGGTCTGTACCATTAGAGACTGAAACAAATGGGGCTGTTTCCATGTACAGGGTAAGGAAGAAAGGGAGGCCAGAGAAGAGTGTGCAGAGCATTCGGAGACTTGAGAGAAACATATACAAAGTAGGAGAGTGTCCTCACACCGAAGAGAGTCAGAAATACTGTTCAAATCAAACTGCTTTACCCTGCTACTGGTAATGGTATAGACACCACAGAACTTAAATGTGATTTCTAGCGCCATCTACTGAGAAGCATGGGAACCAGCTAAGACTGGACTTGGGAAGGAAGAAGTCAGGGACCAGTGAGTTCAATCTTCAGTCACTTTAAGGAGGCAGCTTCTCTTGAGGCTGGATCCTTTTCTGCCTGTCCTAATAAGGATCAAAGAGACTCCTAGGAGGTGATCAAAACATTCTCTATGCTACCTCATGATCATATGGTTCCAGGTGCTGTCCAAGTAAGTTATCAGTTGCCCTACTATCTCCTCAGGAGCTGAAGTCTTCCCTTTACATATTTTTAACATAATGGCATGGGAGAGCTTTTCAAAAACAAAACAAAACAAAAAAAGAAACATAAACAAAAAATACGTAATAAAAAAAGGAGAAACTCAACTTACCAATCCTATTTTTTTTTATTGATGATTTAACAAATATGTAAGAACCAATCAGCAAGGTGCTACCAGAGAGAAACTGGACTAACAGCAGTTTGCTAGAAGCCTAACTCTCTAGTAAGCAAACTGGGATATGCAGTCACACTGGGACAGGGAGCTTCACAGAGGAAACCACTATCTACAATACGCTCCACTCTGCTTGTGTCCTTAGCTGACTCAAAGGACATCTACTTGGGGTAAAACTGAGAACTTGGCTAGCAAGAGACAGGAACATTCACCAATTACCAAGTGTTAGCTGAACTTGGCTGAACTAAGCTGCTATCTTGGTTAGGATTTCTACTGCTGCAGCAAAATACCCTGACCAAAAATCAAGTTGGGGAGGAAAGGGTTTTAGTCAGTTTAAATTTTCACATTGCTGTTCACCACCAAAGGAAGTCAGGACAGGAACTCAAACAGGGCAGGAACTTGGAGATAGGAACTGATGTAGAGGCCTTGAAGGGGTGCTGCTTACTGGCTTGCTCAGCCTGCTTCCTTATAGAACCCAGAACCACCAGCCCAGGGATGACATCATCCACACTGTGCTGGGCCCTCCCCCCATTGATCATTAATTGAGAAAATGCCTTACAGCTGGATTTAATGGAGGCATTTCCTCAACTAAGGCTCCTTTCCCTCTAATGACTCTTAGCATGTGTTGACACAAAACAAGCCAGTACAGCTGCTGGCCACTGTGGCAACTCATTCCTGGTTCCCTCAGACTGTGTCCAATCAGAGACGAAGTCTTCAACCTCAGTGACTTTTAACGATACCCAGATAAGCTTCCTGGGGCTGCCTGTAACATACTACGTCAAGCTTAGATTAACCCAAACATTACCTTGTAGCCTGTAATTCAAAAATTAAAAAAAAAAAAAAAGGATCTCACTGGCTAAACTGAGTTGTTGGCAGAGTTGCATGCAGTAATGCCAGAGACAGAAGGGCACAGGGCTTCATTCTTAGAAACACTTGATAGTTTTCTTACATTTCCTAGCTTCTAGAGGTCAATAGCATTCCTTGGCTACTGGCCTCCTTTCATCTTCCAGGCCAGTAATGACCAATGTAGTATTCCTTACATTGTTTCACTTTGCTGCCTCATTCTACCATTTAAAACCCTCATGATGCCACTGGGCTCACCTCAATAGTCCAAAATAACATTCACATTTAAAATTATCTGTCATCAAACCCACCTGCTACATCAATTCCCCATTACAGCAGGCTGTTCCACATTCCGACTGCACAGCCGGCCGTCTTTGGGGGAGCATGATCCTGCTTACTATGTCAAGCCAATGTGCAGTAAGGATAAGAACTGTTGCTATACTCATACAAGACAGGCGAGGGCAGTCACCCAGATAGCAAGTGAAGATGTGAGAGACTGGCACACTGAAGAACTGGTGTCGGTGAGGGATACGAGGCAATAGTCCACTTTAACTGTTTCACATGGCCACAGAACTTGTGTGGTGGAGACTATGGCAATCTCATCCTTCTGTGGGCTTTTCATGCACTTCTACAGGATCTCTTAGATCCAAGATGAAACTTTCCGGCTCACAGGTTAAATGTCTCCAAAATGTGTTGTGATTGGCCAACACTTTAACACACAACCCTCATACACATATGTGGAATTTATGGATCATCACAAAAAAAAAAACCTAGCCACACTGGGGACACCTTTCTGGCAATCTATACATGGCAACATCATTTGACTGACATTAATGCAAAAGAAATCGTTCTTTAGAGGGAAAGATGGGACGTATGGAAGTGACTCTATATACATAAAACCTTCTCTGCAGAAGCTGGCAAGTGTTCAAGGAGTCAGATGAAGGAATGAGTGAAAGGCTAGCAGCTGGAAAACATATTGGTCTTCAGTGGTGTGTAAATTTCCTTTGTATAGGAAACGAAGCTGAAAACTGACTCTTAGCTTTCAGTTGCTACAAAAATACTTGAGATGAACCAACTTGCAAGGAAGAAAGGTTTATTCGAGAGGCCCCAGGATACCAGTGGGCAGACCCCTTGTCCCTGGACCTGTGGTGAAGCAAGGCATCATGGAGGGGAAGGTACGATGGGATGAGCTCTTTGCTTGACAGCAGCCAAAAAGCAAAGAGAAAGGCCAGTGGCCAACAGCCCCTTCAAGGGCACACCAGTGACCCAATTTCCTTCTACAAAGCCTCTCCAAAAAGTCCCCTTCCAAAGGGGCCACAGGGGCTGGGGAGCCAGCTTTCAACATGTGACCTTTGGGCAGACACTGAAGATCCACAATGCCACAATGACCAACTGTAACTTCTTTGCTTGGACCTCCCTCAGCCTCCAGAAGCAGAGGTGACCAATCCTACTGTTTTTCCATAACCAGACTTTAAAAAAAAAAATTAAACCAATCACCTCAGGTTCTGCCCCCATCCTAAAAGGTGAGAATCAAGTAGAGCTGAGAGTGCAACCAAGAAAAACATGAGTTCTAAAAACACTGTGCATCATACTTCAGCCTCCAGCAGCCCCGGGGTTCAAGTCAGTTTGGACAGAAAGCAGAGAACTGCCTGGCCCCAGGGATCACACAATCTTCACAGTCTTCAGCATATCCGACAGGGCATACGTGTCATCCCAACCCTGACCAGGCTTCCTTAGGGTCCTCTCCAAAGCCTGAGCCCTTTCCAGGAGCTCTGGTGTAGCAAGTTTTTCTTCTGAATGCAGCTGACAAAAGAGGATCTCATTCACTTCGCCCTCAATTCGCCGGACATAGAGGAGAGGGAAGGCTGCCTTGAGTCCAGCCAGCACTGAGTCCTTCAACCCCAAGTCACGGCACACAAGGTTAAGGATAAAAATACCTGTGGAGTAGGAAGGAAAGAGTAGAATGACCACAAATGCAGAGACATGCATCGAGGAGAATACAGACTCCTGTAAAACAGGGAGGCTGGTGAATGAAGAAAACAAGGAGAGATCTTGCAGAGAACACTGAGCACACAAAGGCATAAAGACTGTAAAATATGTGAAGCCAAGAGCTGGAGAGATGGCTCAGCAGTTAAGAGCACTGTCTGCTCTTCCAAGGTCCTGAGTTGAATTCCTGGAAACCACAGGGTGGCTCACAAGCATCTATGTGATCTGATGCCCTCTTCTGGCATGCAGGTGTACATTCAGATAGAGCAATCATATACATTAAATACCTAAATAAATAAATAAATACCTTTTTTTAAAAATGAGAAAACTTAAGCCTAATATTTTGTTTTCCCATAGGATTCCTATCTTTTAATATTCTCCATGTCTAAGAAATCTTTTCATAAAAATTAATCCTTCCATAAAAGATAAATTTATCAATTCCACAAGGATGTTATATTCTAAGAAGGCCAAGGTTATCCTGACTTCTGGCAATCAAGATTCTAATCAACTCACTACACCGGGGCCTTTAAAAATGCAAAATACCCAGGGGGTTGAGGGCACAGGTTTCAAGTGACAAAGAGCTGAAGCTCCAATTCTGTCACCTTGGCAAGTCACTTGACCTAAGTTTCCTCATCAGTAACTGGGCCCCTGTGAATGTTACGTAGCACAGTGCCAAGTTCAGGGCATCCGGGAGCCATTCGAGTGGTAGCTACGTCACCAAGCTGTTTCCACGTGGGCTACTGCAACCACACTGTAAACTGGTCGGCACAATCTGCAAAAGCGGGTCATCTTCATACACCCGGAGCAGTGAAAGGAAGCAGACACGTTTAAGAACATTATGCGTATGATTCCGTCTACATCAGGGGCATAAATACAGCTATGGTGACAGTTTAATACTAACCCTTTAGAGGAAGTAGGATTACTGAGGAGATAAGAGGTGGACTTCCAGGATGCTGGAAACGGTCTGTTTGGTGCTGATAAAATCAGTTTGGGAAAACTAATCAAAGTACACATTTACATGTAACTGTTATTATAGACTAATTTCACTTTTTTTATTTTTTAATTGTGTGTATGTGGGGGTAGGAGGATATATGTTGATAGTGCAGGCACCCGGAGTCCAGAAAAGGGCCTTAGATTCCCTGAAGCTTGAATTAGAGCTGATGTGGGTACCAGGAACCTAATTTGAGGCATCTGCAGTAGCAGCAAACGCTTTTAACCTATGAGCTAACTTTCCAGCCCAAATACCTTGTTTCAAAGGACCCTTCTCTCTTTTGCCTCCAGTCTTTAGTGTTTCTTACCTTCATGAGACAGGATGCTTTTGACCTTCTGCAGAAAAAGTTCGTCCACAAATGCTGGGGGAGGACAACTCATTCCCAGGGTTGGATCCTTACTGTCTACATCAAACATTATCACATCATAGTGAGGTCGTGCTGGGAGAGAGAAGAAAGTGAGTCCTTGTCTTTGCAGGACAAGACGACATCATTTACATCATAGACACCTGCTCTAAAATCTGTTGCGAGCAACTAAGTCTGAAAGATGACATGAGTAGATGAATATCATGGCTTACACCAGTCTTTCACCTCAAAGTTCAAACTATCCAATAGCACAGATGAGATGGGCCGAATTCAGAAGTGCCTTCCAAAGGCAGATATTAACAGGTTCATTCCAGCATGAGCGATACATGCTATGCATGTGGTTTTTAATGTTGGACGAAATGAGCATCACCTTGGGAAGTTTCTACATCCTTGGCGAATGTGGGCTGCACTCCCAGCCAGGTCAAAACCCCAGGGCGGCGGCAAGAAGATATGGGAGCTGGGAAGCAGGAAGCCTATGGTGTATTTTCCCAGCTCCCCAGGCAATTCTAAAAGGAAGCTAAAACTAAGAGCAGGCCACCTAGCCAAGGCAGCGAACGAACGAGGCCTTGAAGGGCTGAGCGGACATACAGTAACTGTAAGCAGCAACACTGGGATCCCATGGGCAGAGCAGGAGACCTATGGAGCCCAGTGTTAAACAGAAAAAGTGATGTGCACGTCATCCTGCGTCGAAGGTGCAAAGAGAAGAAAGCCCTGCAGCAGCCTTCTACAGCCTCGCCAGCCTGACAGAAAAACGTACTGTCATCAGTGATACTAACCGTATCTAAAATTTGTGACAACCAAAACCATCTTGGCGGACCCTGCCAAATGCTCCTGAAGCTGGGAATCACTGACTTATGTGAATGCAGTTTCACTCTATTGCTGATTTCACCTACAGCTGAATTTGTTTAAAAAAAAAAACTCAACATATCCCCCATCTTTTCTTCTCACCAGCAACAGACCCCAGTTGGCAGGAAGTGGCAAGGTGACAAGGTCACAAGGGAGGACCACTGGTCTGTTGGATTAGTGGCCACGCCCCAGCAAAGCTGAATCCACAGCCAAATGAGCACACAGGAGAAACACTGACAGCACATGGATGGCCCTTCACAGAGATGAACTCTAGCGACCCTGCAGGCCTGGCAACCTCAGACTAACGTTCTGTAACTAACACTCCTCTGAATGCCCTCACAGGGGTACCTTCTCCTCCTGCCAGGCTGGTAATGTAGTCCAGGCCATCTGCAATGTGAACCTTCATCCGGTCACTCTGTGAGAAGCCAAACCACTGGGTAGCCACTTCCAACATGGAGGGGTCGATCTCAACAGCATCGATGCGGGACTTTGGGAAGTGATCGTGAATGAAGAGGGGGAGGCTACCTCCACCCAGGCCCACCACCAACAGTGTCAGTGGAGTCTCTGTAATAGACAGAGAATTTCATTTTGTGATCTGCTTACCGGAAAGTTCTGTACAGGGAGAATGAAAAAGGGAGTTAAAACTCTGTTCTGCCCAATGATAAACATTTTAAGGACCTAGGCCCACTCCCACCCCCTTCCTACAAATTGAGAAGTCCCCAGACATTTGATCTTTCAGCCTTGGCTTCATTTTGACTAGGTCCAGACAATGAAGCATGTGCTACATCATGGTCCCTTATAAAGGCCAATGTGATTGGGTGACATGCTCCCAAGAGTTCCTCAAGAGTTACTGGATATACTCCCACCCTAGGAAATAGAGGCACAATCTTATTCATTGCCGCAAAGTAGTATGAACGCAACATTTTTCACCCAGTTCCTAACTCAAAGGGCCATAACTACGTTTTCAGACACCCCAACGAAGTAAGCACAATCCATTCAAGTTTTTTAAAGCACCGAAAAACAGACACTGTTGGAAGGGGATGTTAGTGGTCCTCAAGATCTGGGTACACCAATCCTTGTTGTATAAACCTACCTGATTGGCTGATTAAATGACCTGTACCTGGGCAGGGCAGAACGGGGTAGGAGTGGCTAAGGATCCCAGGATTTAGAGGACAGGAGAATCACAGGAAACAGTCAGACAGGAAGAGAAGGAGGACCCTTGATGGGTTAGGTGGAGCTGAAACCATGTGGGAACGGAGGAAGGACTCTGAGGATGCCGCAGAATGAAAAAAATATCCAGATAAAAAAAAAATACAAGCAAGAATTTATAAGATTATAGATGGAAGGCAGTCCAGACAAAGATGGTTAAGGAGGATGGCATTGGCTGGGGGCTGGGAGATGGATGGTGAGGTCATTGAGATAGCATAGGTGAGATATCTGCCCGGGCCAAGGTAAATAAGGCAATTATAAAATCTAACAGGTTGTCTGTGTCTTATTATTTGTGATAGTGTGTTAGATAATACCACTGTGATATTCTTAGGGCTAATAATAAACATTATATAGCCCAACACTCATTTTTTTAATTTTCTACAACAAAAGACCCAAATCCAAGTCCTAAGCACAAATAACCACAGTAGCCACAAGAGTTCTAAAGGAAGAAACAATCAAACAAACGAATATGCAAACAACTAAAAACGCCAGACCCGAGATTAAATACAGCATGGTTATGGACTTCATGTGAAGACACTTGTGAGTGAACCCATCAAGTTTCATATTCACAACATAAAGTTATCATTTTAGCTATAACTAAGAATTATATTTTGGGCTGGAAAAATGGCTCAGAGGTTAAGAAAACAGGCTGTACTACCAAACGTCCTGAGTTCAATACCCAGCAACCACATGGTGGCTCATAACCATCTAAAATGAGATCTGGTGCCCTCTTCTGGCATGCAGGCATACATACAGGTAAAATACTGTATAAATAATAACTAAATAAAATATTTAAAAAAAAAAGAATTATATTTTGAGCCAGGCAGAGTTGGCACAGACCTTTAATCTCAGCACTCGGGAGGCAGAGGTATATAAATCTCTATGAATTCGAGGTCAACCTTGTCTACAAAATGAGTTCTACGACAGCCAGGGCTATGTAAAGAAACCCTATCTCAAAACTCCAAAAAAATAAAAATTGTATTTTACGCTCAAGTATGGCATTACCGAAAAGCCATACATTACCTAAAGGTAGTGGAAATGGGATAAATGCACCATCCAGTTAACATGATTATGTACACATATGAAAACTTATAAATAACAAAATGTTATGGATAACTTAAAATCTGCGTGCTTCACACACCTTACTGATTATATTTTACACCTTAATTTTAAAGGCAAAATGAACAGAAGGAAAACATGACTTATAACCCAACACAGACGGCTATCTCAAGATGGCAGGCTGTTTGAGGCAAGTAACCAGTAGCTCATTCACGTTGAGATGAGGGAAGCTAGGAACCTATGGGTATCTGCCAGTCTGCAGTAACTGCGATGTGGCAACATGCTCCTCCTCCCTGCAGGCTTCCACACTGACCATGGGAAGCAGGGGCAGCTCTTACCTAGGAGCAGCTCTGGATTTCTCAGCAGGGCCAGGCCAGCAATCATGGCTTTATGGTGTTCACAGCAGAGGTAACTTTTATCAATGGACTGCCCTGGGGCAGGGGGGAAGTCCTCGGAAGTACCGGCAGGTCGCTGTTTCTTCTTGTCCTTTTTCCGTTTCTTCTGGGCTAAATGAGAGAGTGACACTACTGAAATCCTAGCTTCTTATGCTAGTCCTTGGAAATCAAGGGATACCAGCAGCAGGGTGCTGCAGCAGCTTTAAACAGATTGAGAGAGCCAGCAGTTAAACGAGCAGGTTGGTTGATATCATATAGGCAGGCTGAAATTGGCCACTGGGGGGATATTTATATCATAGAAATTGGCAAATTCTACAAATCAGACCTCCCCACAAAGACAGAGTTGTTTTAAAAATCACAATACAGCACTGTATATGAAGGGGCCAGAAAAGGTACATAGCAAAGGTGCATTCAAAACCTGGAAATATTAGCTATGGGGCCTTAAGGCCCTCCCCCTGAGGGTGTAAGACCAAACAGAAGGAGAGTTGACTCGGTATTCTTTTACAGAAATGTAAAGCCATTGTTACCTCCTCACCACCAATTATTACCTGACACGTTAGCACCTCTCATAACTGTTTACAACTCTTTGTCTGTGAAAAAAAACTGAGCATCTCAGGTATTCAGTGAAGTACACAGTTAACGGGTGGTGCAGGTAAAACATGAACGTAGGACTGCTCGTCCCCGTGTCCATCATCTTCCCACTATGCAGTACACGGTCCCATCGGTAAGGAAATCAGAGGTAGAAAGCCTATAAAAGACCCCTCCACTTTCTCTATTCCCTCAATGCCGTGCTAAATGGATGGCTCTAAACTGCCACAGGAATCTGCATTTCACAGAAGCATCAGAACTGATAGGTAGCCAGGAGGTACTTGTCAGAGATGTTAATCTCTTTCTTCTGAGTAAATTGCTACTTTTTGGTCATCCATACTTCCTTGATGGAGACTACTTATCCCATGGGAAGAAAAGTTTATCAAGAAGGCAAGAAACTTGAAAATGCCAGGCAGTGATGGTACAAGCCTTTAACCCCAGCACTCAGGAGGCAGAGGCAGGTGGGTTTCTGAGTTTGAGGCTAGCCTGGTCTACTGGGAGACTAACAGCCAGGACTATACAGAGAAAGCCTATTTTAAAAACGAAAAGGAAGGAAGGGAGGGAGGGGAAGAAGCAAGCTAACTTGACAATGTTAAAGAATCTGAAACTCACTGAAAAGAACCCAGTTTTCTCTTGGGCAATCTGACTAAGGTGTGGGATGAACTAACAGCAAAGCCAGAATCACGGAATGAGAGGTGGGAGGCCGCATGCAAGAAGGAGGCTCCAGGGACAAAGTCATTCTGAGAACACTGGGTAAGGGTGAATCTGTAATCTCAGGAGTCTGACTTCTCCTCTCATCTTCCAGACTTGCTTTCAGGACAGGATGGTCAAGCTAAAGCAATGACTGGGAATCGGGACGCCCAATTTCAGATTTCTCTGTGGCCAAAGGGAAGTTATACTGGAGAAAAGGACAGGAACATTTACTTTTTAACCTAATTTTATTTTTTTTCCGGATATCTCATTCTGTGGTCCTGTCTGGCCTGAAAATTGCTTTGTTGTCCAAGCTGGCCTGCACTCGTCCTCTGCCTTCTGGGTACTAGGACCAGCGCAACGCACCACCAAGTCCAGCCTTAGTTTTTACTCTAAATGTGTGATTTTTAAACTGGTCACAATAATAGAAACATGTACAGCCAGGGTGCAGGGGTAGGTAAAACAAACTAGTGATTTGCCTATCAGTGAGATTACTATGTTAACACCTTAGACCTCAGTGGTTAAGAACACTGGCTGCTTTTATAGAGGAACAGAGGTCAGGTCCCAGCACTCAGGCCAGGCAGCTCAGAGCTGCCAGTAATTCTAACTCCAGAGGATCTAATGCTTTCTTCAGGCCTCCACAGGCACCTGAATCATGTGCACACACATACATCTTTTTTTTTTTTTAAGTAAAAATTAAATAAATCTCAAAAAAGAAAATGAGGGAAGTTAAAAGTTTTCTCTCAATCTCACTGGTCAACACTGTAAACATTAGACAGCTATGGCCAGATTAATTAAAATATAAATATATTACTTTAAATTAAAATTCAATCATGCCTGTAATCCCAGCTCAGGAGATGGAGGCAGGACTGCTGAAAGTTCAGAAACCTAAAGAGTGAGACTATCTTAAAAATGAATTAGATAAGTAAGTAAAAATCAAGTTTTAAAAGACATCAGTCACAGCAACTGTATCCCGTGTGCTCTGCAGCATTTATAGCTAGGGGCCACCATACTGGAATGGAAAGCCAGAGACTAAGTATTTTCTTCATCGTACACGGCTCCACTGAACAGTGCTGGACTAGACAGATGGCAGCTAAGGCACCCAAGTCTAAATCCCTCTGAAGCGGGAAAGTGCTGGGTACAATCGAGCAGAGGGCAGGGCTCCATGCCCTCTTCATGTTTCTGGCTTACCTTACAGGGGCACATATGTACAATGAATGATACATATGTAGCAGCTTATAAAACAGATTCCCTTTTCAACTGAGGCACTAAAGACATCATCAAGCTTTCCTCTCCTTATCATTTCAGAGCTAGGCTTTGCTCAAGATGTGAACAAATATTTCTATTTGCTTATCTCCACTAGCACCCTGCCAGATGGTGAGAAAGGAGAGCCCAAACAGTGCTGTGCTCCTGTCACAGAGATCCAGGTCTCTCCTCATCTTGGTCAAGCTCTTTCTGAGCACTCTAAAATCTATCCACACCCAGCTAGGTCCCAGGACCCCATCGGTGACACCTCACCTCTGTGAGACACGTCCTTCAGCAGCCTGGCTTCCGATTGCACCACGTTCCTGTTGCTGAGGAAGATGAGCCGCCGGAAGTACCGCCTGTCTTCCCCTTGCACATCCTCAATAACATACTCACCACTCAAGGCACTGTGGTCTTGGTGTTTAACAGTCCGGACCCCAATGTCCCCACCCACAGACAGGAAGGGCACCTAAAGAAGCAGAAAGAGATGTGACAAAAACATCAGCTTGGTTAACAATTATGTGATGCTATATACTCATGTGGGCATGAGGACTTCCCCATGCCAACAACAACAGCTCCAAAGACTTGCTTTCTACTCCAGTGCTCTTCTGGGCCTTTGGCTAGAGCTCAAGAGGTTCGCTCCACTTTAGAAACTCACAGAGATGAACACACAGAGATCCCCTAACCACTAGAGACACACACTTGGTGCTGCCCAAGAAAGATGTAAGATTCTCATCAGTAATCACAGCCAGGACAATAGTGAAGGAGACAGAACCTCCAGGAAGGGGCTGTAATGTGTGAGAAGGAATCTGGACAAGAACAGAAATAACAAAAGCTCAAGGGAAATAACAACCCTTCCTTTCTCCAACTCGGTCCCATCTTTTGCCCCTTTTCTGTATCTCAGGAGAAGCGTGTCTTTCCCCCCTAAACTCCCATCTTGACTTCTGTTTCTTATAGACCTTATCAGCATATTTTCTAACTGCCAGTAATCCCTGTCCTTGTAGATGTAGTGATGACAGAAGCTCTCTAGAGAGTCTGGGCCTTCGTGAAATAAATATCTTTAATTAATAACAATCCCAGAGTCTACCAGAAGAATCAGTTATCATCAACATGGGTCAGCCTAGTGAGCAGGACCATAGGCTAGGAACCCAAGAACCAGGACTTGATTACTTTAGAGCCGTCACTATAACACCGACCGCCCGGAGCCTTGTTCTTAGCCCAGTTCCTACAACAGACCTGTCACTCATGGTGACAAATGACATGAGACCCTAGGTAACTGGCAATACCATTTCTTGGCCTAACCTTCAGTTTCCTTTCCAGCCATGTTAACATCCTGAAATGAATTCTTGCTTATATTTTTGAGATGTGAAACAACCAGGGAAGTCCATTTTAAATTAGGGGAGGCGGGGCTGGAGAGATGGTTCAGTGGTTACGAGCACTGGCTGCTCTTCTGCAAAGTCCTGGCCTCAGTTCCCAGTACCCACGTGGCAGTGCACAACTGTCTGTAAGTGTGGTCCCATGGGATCTGATGTTGTCTTCTGGTGTGCAGACATACATTCAGAGGAAAGACCCTTACACATAATTTTTTTTTTTTTTTTAATGTGAAAAGGAAAAAAAAAAACACAGGTCCCTGACTTGGATGCCGTGGTAGTCTGGCTTTTTTGCTTTCTGTGTGTGTGTTTGTGTGTGTGTGTGTGTGTGTGTGTGTGTGTGTGTGTGTGTGTGAACGTGCACGTGCACGTGCCTTGTATACAACAGACAGGGATTCTACTCCACCGCTGATCTACATCCTCGACCCCTGGAGCGGCTCACCTTTCTCTGCCTGGGTACATTTAACACTCACCTGCCAGTGACTCTCAAGGCTATGGTCAGATTCTAGTCCTAAGTTCTTTTTTAATTTTTGTAATATTTTTTATTATTATTTTTTTATGTGCACTGGTGTATTGTCTGCATGTTTATCTGTGTGAGGGTGTCAGATCTCCTGGAACTAGAGTTATAGTTATGAGCTGCCGTGTGGGTGCTGGGACTTGAACCCATGTCCTCTAGAAGAGCAGCCAGTGCTCGTAACCATAGAGCCGTCTCTCCAGCCCCTTAATTAATTTTTTTAAGTTAGTGTACAAAGTAATGGGTTTCATCATGGCTTCTTTATGCATCTGTCATTATCCTTTGTTCTCACTGGCTCCCGTCCCTGGTCCTAGCCCATGTAAGGGTCCTTCTGCCTTCCCACTGCCAGTGGGACTCCAGTTTTGGTACCTGCTGCTGGGGAGGCATCCCGGTGGGGGCCAGCTCCATCACCCTGGTGGACAGCTCTGCTTGGATGCTTTCCATGCTGTCATACTGCTGGCCTCGATGAAGAGCCACTGTGACCAACCTCCTGAAGCCGGCACTGGCTGCCAGCTGCTTCCGGCCCTCCTCCATGCCAAACAGCCACTCAGTCTCTCGACCCTGGGGGACTGGAACAGACAAAGTTGGTTACAGGGAGTGCTGGGATGAAATGCCCAAGCCCCATAATCAATGTGTCCACACAGTGGAGCCAGTCAAGGCTCGGGACCAGCTTCCTTCCTGTGAGCCACTGAGAGCTTAGCGAGTCCCAAAGCAGAGCAGCCCATCAATGGTGAAGCAGGACTCAGGGTCATTGGAGTGTGGTTATGTCTGAAGGGGAGGGAGACGGGCAAATAGTACAAAGCAAACAAACAAACAAACAAAACCAGGAATAATAACGCTGTTCCTTCTACTGCAGGCCTGATTCAAGCTGCTTGAAAATACAAACAATGGAGTCCTCACAACAGCCCGAGATGAACATGGCATCATTTCCATTTTCACAATCGAGGAAAGAGAAGCACAGAGCTGAAATCATTCGTCTAAGTTCCTACTGTTGGTGAATGCAAAGCTCAGGCTCAAACTCAGACAGTGTGGCCCGTTGCCGCGCTCCTGTCCACTCCAGTGCTCATCCCCACAGGTGGGCAGCATGGATTAGGAAATACTCGGAAGTACGGCTCAGTCCTCAAGAAGCCAGGGTTCCAACACAACCACAGCTTGCCTCCATTAAGAACGTTCACATTTTCTTCACTTCAGCTCTTTTCACCCCTCCGTCCCTCTGGCACCTTCGCTCCTTTGCCCAGCGCCAGCTGACATGCACACAGCACTTATCACATGACAAGCACCATTTTACACTCCCCAACTACACAAGAGAGTTATAGTTCCACTTTACAGGAAAGATAAGGCACGTGGGGAAAAGCAACTTTTCCAGCGTCCTAGCACCAGCAAGTGCCTAAGCTAAGACTGGAATCCAAAGACTTGTGGAGCTCAATCCCTAAGCTGCTCCCTTGTGCTGCCTCCTTCAAGTCTGCAGAGTGGCTTCCTTCTGCAGTCCAACAGCACACGTGACGGGTAGAACTCGGCCACCGTATGTCAGCTGGCACCGACCAGCCCAGCCTTGCACCCATCAATCCACATTCACTGAGGAAGCAACAGTTCTATAGTCAATGTGAAATGGGTCCAGATGTGCACTTCCCACTACCTCCTGCCTAACACATCCATTCTCAAACTTCCTCAAGACTTTCTAATGGACTAGGAAGAACAAGCTCAAGTTTAAAAAGGTGGCCGGAGAGCTATCACTGTCTTTTCACCATCCCTTGGCTGCTGAGGAAGCCCTAACCTTCCGAAGATAAAGAACAGCCACGACATACCCCATCAGCAGTACCCAAGCCCGGCCCGAGCCCCAGCAAGCCACCCCTTCCAGGGAAAGAGGTGGAGCAATCCCAACTCACTGATGAAAATGGCAAAATGACTGTCCCGCGATGGTTTCACAGCGGGGTTGTCCACCACATGGAGGGTGTAGCGTGGCTCCCCAGTGTCCCCACTGCACAAGTCCAGAGACACACTCCCCAGCCGGGCCTTGCGGCGCAGCTGGCTGCACAGCCAGGCATAGTGCTGCCGCTCCCTCACAGCCTCGGCCAGCCGATCGGCACTCTCCAGTCGGACAGGCTTGCCCTGCTCCTGAGTGCACAGCTCAAAGATCTGAAGGGCAGAGCCAGGGACTGGCCTGAACTTGGTCATGACGAAGGCAAAGACAGGCAGGGAGAACTGAGGCTCTGCTTCAAACACCTGCTCCCGGCTGCTGGCCACTTCGTGTACCCTCACCATCCACCCCTCCCGAGAGAAGTGACCCACTGCTTTCTTCAGGATGTGAGCCTGAGCCAGGGAGATGCAGAGGTAGCGACCGCCCACCTGCAGGACACGGCCAACCTCAGCCAGCATCCTGTCCACCTGCTGCAGGGTCTTCTCCTCCTCGTCCGTCAGGATGGCGTCCAGTGTGCCCTTGTCCAACACCACCTGGAATGCAGCGTCAGGAAACTCCATCTGTGTCATGTCCATCTTCAGGAAACTCATGTGGGGCCGCCGGCCGGCATTGCGTTCGTTCATTTGCTTGATGACAACCTCGCTGATGTCAATATTCACTATATCCTGATAGCCCACGTCATACAGTTGTTCACTTAGCTCGGAGTTGCCACATCCAATGACAAGCACCTGGAGAACGAAAGCCATGTACAGGATGGGAGTGACACCGAGGCAAAGAAATGCTCTTCGGGTACTGCGAAGAGGAAAGTCTCACTTTGGCTATTTCATATCCTCAAAAGACAGAGATCCAACTGTGAGGAGAAAGCAACACTCCAATAAACACTCCAGGTACCATCCTGAAACTACCAAGGCAGGCATGTACAATTCACCACACAGCACAGCACAACTGCCTATAACTGCACTTCCAGGGACTCTGACAGCCTCTTTTGGCCTCCGCAGGCTCCTGTACTCACACGATGAACATAAGCTCATGAAGGCAAACACACATATGCATAATAAAATAAGTAAATCTTTTTTTTAAAGTTTGTCAGAAGTTGCAAAATCCAAAACACCAGTTGTGATCCCGTTCTTACTGTTAAAAATGTAGCCTGACATAACTAGTTCCATCCACTCACGTTTCTTCTTGCCACAGACAACGAACTACGGTTCGTGAGGATTCAAAATCCGCTCTCCTCACAGATTCCATCTCATGACATTTTTAGCTACTTTTCAGAAGTAGCTAAACTGAAAACCCAAATTGTTGTCTCTTTGTGGCATACTCTCCCATTCATCCTTCAAAAATTCTGTTGTCACCCTCTCTTCGAAGGAAAAGCATAGTTCCCCGAGAAGTGAATAAACTTTGGGGCCTGACAGACCTGCTTTTCAATCTCCGTGTGACCATCCACTCACTACATGTGTGACCTCCAATACTCACCTGTAAGGATAAGTGCACAACCACCCTCCTCAGTGCACAACTAACTACCCTCCAAGATTTGCTGAGAATTAAAAAAAAAAAAACCTTCACAAAACAGATGTTAAGTTTGCTTCCCTACCGCCAATACAACCCCATCTGGTCTACACCTACTGTTTAACCTGGAACTCTTCACTTTCAGGGTGTGCGAAGTTTATTCCTTCCTGTTCCTGTACACAAGTCCTGATATCTGACGAGCACTCAGCAGTGACTTTATAAACAGTCCCCACAGCGCTGCCTATCCCACACTTGGGCGCACTGACAAGGGGCACCCTCTCAGACTACTTCCAAATGGGGTTTACGTCCAGGACGAGCTTTAAACTGAAATATTTAAAAGGCTATTTTAAACTTGTCATTTAGCCAAAACTGTGGATCCGAGGAGGGTCCCCACGCTGCCTGCCTAAATTTGGGGCTGCTATCTTCAGTCCCCAGAGAGGGCTGCCTGGCCGCAGCACGCCTTACCTTTTCCCTGGGTTTGATGTACTTGTGCAGCACCTCGCACAGCTTCAGGTAGGTCCCATACCACTCGAACGCTTTCTTTCCTCGCTGCTGGAAGAACTTCTCCCAGTAGTCAACAGAGGCAAACTCCTTGGAGCTTTTAGGTAAGAGATTCATATTGCCACAGCGAGCTGCGACTCCGAGACTACTCCGGGTGACAGGTCACCCCGGGACACACCGGGATGCGGCAGCGGGAACCTTGGCCACTCCACACAGCACCGACTCCTTCCGCACCCAAAACCCAACCCAACGCCCCTGTGCAGGGGACGCACGAGCGTACCGCTGACCTAACCACGCGCCACCGCCTTCTTTGCACCCTAAGCCCGCACCCCACGTGCGGCAGCCCCACACTCTTGGCTGTTACTCTCAAAAACATCAACCATATCCGGGTAAGAGGTCTAGTGATTGGTCAGGCGCCGAAGCAGCTCCGCAGCTCATTGGGCACGGAGTCTCACTTCTGGCACCTCATTGGCTGGGACTCTCCTGACTCCCGGGCTTGATCGTAGGCGCCGTGCGCTTTACCCAAGCCAGGTGGGGTGGGCGGGACTTCCTGCCAGACTCCGGGCGGAAGAGGCCGACGGCCGGCGTCGGGAGCGGCTCTGCGCAGCCTCTGGGCGTCGGTGCGCTCTCGCCGGCGGAGGGCGCTCGGGCATTGGGCGCTCGCCCGGCCGCTGTTGAATGGCGGGTAATGTGCGCCGGAGCAGCAGGCTCAGAAGGAAGTCGCTGTTGTTCGGGAGGATGTGGGGCTTGGGGTGCATGTGACTTTCTGTCCTCGCAGACCCGCACAGTGCAACGCTCTTCCCTTCCTCGTCTCCTCTCCCCGCGCTTACTTTGCCACGGTTCTTGATTAATTCAGAGGGAAGTGACTACTTTTTCTGCTCCAAAATACAGGGTTCCGCTGTCGATACAAGGTCAAATTTCAGGTGCAAAGACTTAATCATCAAAAATTCAGAGGTGCCTCCCTTTCCCCTTCCCTCACCCCTCAAAACACAGTAGCTATACTGAAGATATTCATTTTATGATCGGCTTCCTTACTTTGTCATTCTGATGGTAACTTAAAGGCATATTTTATGTGTCTGATGAACATACCTTTTTTTTTTTTTTTTTTTTGGTTTTGTTTTGGTTTTTGAGACAGGGTTTCTCTGTGTAGTCCTGGCTGTCTGGACTCCCTCTGTAGACCAGGCTGGCCTCAAACGCAAATATACCATCCTTGTAAATGTTCCTTTTTTGAAAGTATCCCAATGAAGTTAGTTCCTGGTGCAGGGCTGTTCTGAAAAGACAATTAAAGAAACAGCCCTCACAAAAAAGGAATAAGAGAGGTGATTTATTTTGGAGCCAAATATGAGTGAACAAATATGAGTAGCCCAGGAACACAGATTAGGTTCCTCAAATACAGTGTTCCTGTGAGGTAGCAATTGCATGAACTTTTTATGCTAACAACACAGAAAGTAGTGAAATAGCACACTTCCAAATACATTGGTGAGTATGTTGTGTGGTGGTTGAGTTACAATAAAGCAGGAAGAGTAGAGGGCTGTTGATACTTTCCCAAAGTCTTAACATAATGATCACAAAAGATGTTAAGTCTCCTACAGAGGAGGACACCAAATAGCTATTAAAGGGGCTAAAGATGTCCTAAGATAATGTGGCTCTGGACTTGCAGCATTTCAACCTCTTCACATCATTGAAGTTGCAATCAATGAGCCTTTGAGGACACAGCTTCTTTCCAGGAATTCTTTTTCACAGCCTACACACAGTGCTAGCACAAACACTGAACAGTTAGATTAGATATAATCTTTAATCTTCAAACATTTCAGAATCATCTATTGGCCTTTTTATTAAAAAAAAATTTCATAGGATAGATTCTGATCATGGCTTCCCCTCTGCCAGCTCCTCCCCATCTCCTCAACTCCATGACCTTTCTAAATAAAACACACAGAATTTTTTAAAAAAAAATAAACAAATGGAAAAACACAAGAAACATGCACACACAAACATGCCATCAAAACACAAGATTAAAAACCATAATATACAGGCAAAAGACTAATAAGCAAAAATGCCCAAACAAAGCAATATGAGACAAAAAGTCTACAAAAGTACCCTTGAGTTTGTTTTGTGTTGACCATCTATTGCTGGGCATAGGGCCTAAACATTAAGTATGGTTAACATACCAAATGAGAAGCCATTGGTGATAATTAATTTTTCCTTTGCAAGCTGGTATCAGTTGTAGATAATCTCTTGGTTAGGTAGGGATGCCAGTGTCCAATTCTGCCTCTCAGGGCTGGACTTCCATGTGGCTTAGACCTGTTCAGGCTCTGTGTATACTGCTACAGTCTCTGTGAGCGCATTCATATTTGGATCAGTTTTATTGTGTCTGGAAGATACTGTTTCCCTGGGGTTGTCTATCCTCTCTGGCCTTAGACATTGTTTGCCTACTCTTCAACATAGCTCCCTGAGTCCTGAGGGGTAGAGTTTGATGAAGTCATTCATTTAGGACTCCAGTGTTGGTCTTAGAATTTTATTGCTGTTAAGAGACACCATGACCATACCAACACTTATAAAAGAAAACATTTAATTGGGACTGGCTTACAGTTTAGACATTTACTCCATTACTGTCATGGCAGGAAACGTCATCATGCATGCAGACATGGTGCTAGAGAGGTAGCTGAGAGTTCTACATCTGGATCTGAAGACAGCAGGAGACTGTGTGCCACACTGGGTATGGCCAGAACATAAGAGACCTCAAAGCCTACCCCACACAGTGACACACTTCCTCCAATTAAGCCACACCTCCTAATAGTGCTCTTTCCATGGGCCAATCGTTCAAACACATGAATCTATGGGAACCACTCCTGTTCAAACTACTTCAGTGTCCAAAATCTCTGAGTCTTTGCACATTGTCCAGTTGTGGGTCTCTGTGTTAATTCCCATTTACTGTCAGAGGAAAACTCTGGTGGTGGCTGAGTAAGGCACTGATGTGTTGCTGTGAAGAGACATCATGGCCACAGCAACTCTTATAAAGGAAAACATGTAATGTGTACTGGCTTACAGTTTAGAGGTTTAGTCTATTATTACTATGGCAAGAAACATGTTGGCATGCAGGCAGACATGATTATAGCCAAATGTCTTTTTTTTTTAAACTTTATTTAGTTGTTCACTTTATATCCCAATCATTTTCCCTATCCTCTTCTCCTGCCCCCAGCCTCTTCCCCCCTCCTCCCTCTCCTACCCCTCAGGAAAGGTGGGGATACTAACCCAGCCCAGCACTTTAAGTCACCTCAGAACTGAGCACATCCTCTTCCACAGTAGCCTGGTAAGGCAGCCCCACAAGAGGGAAGTGATCAAAAAGCATGCAACAGAGTCCATGTCAGAAACAGCCTCTATTCCCCT
Organism: Psammomys obesus; assembly: GCF_907164565.1. Lineage (NCBI taxonomy): Eukaryota > Metazoa > Chordata > Mammalia > Rodentia > Muridae > Psammomys > Psammomys obesus. The sequence continues at coordinate 7,630,803 of NW_026596057.1, read as the reverse complement.
TACTAAGGGACTCAAAAGAAGAGCAAGTTGCCCATTAGGTATATAAGTGTAGAGGGCCTAGATTCAGTCCATGCATAGTCCTTGGTTGATGCTTCAGTCTCTGCAGGACCCACTGGGCTGAAGTTAATTGGCTCTGTTGATCTTCTTGTGAAGCTCCTGTCCACTCTGGATCCTTATATCCCTCCTTCCCACTCTTCCACAAGGCTCCCTGCACTCCACAAGCAGATATTAACTGATAGAACCAGGCGTGACTCCTCCCAACACACCCCAAAAGCCACCAGTCCCAGGAACTAGGCCATAGGTCATCAATTCTAGAAAGAAGACAAGTCCCCTACCCAAGGAATAGCATGAAGAAAACCCAGTAATATTTAACCATCACCAGTAGCAACAGCTAATCAGTGAATGCCTGAAGTTTACCCAGGTGTTCTTTACAATAGGATGAGTAAAACAATTAGTGTGGCTTGGCCCTCCAGACAAACAATTTCCTCTGGACACCTGATATTTGCTAAATGTCAATTGCGAGCTGGAATTCCCTAAACTTTGGTGTAACCCTAAATATAAGCCCTCCTCCCCCTGAGCTTGGGGCTCTACATTCAACTGCTGCTTAGGTGATGGTATGGGCCTGAGCTCGAGCTTGTAATAAAAAGACACTATGGTGTTTGCAACAGAATCTGGTCCTTGGTGGTCTTTGGGGTCCACAAGACTTGGACATAACATAACCATATAGCACAGGATAACCATACTACAATTCACAGACCCAAGGAAGCTAACTAACAAGGAGGGCGCAAGTGAGGATGCTAGAATTTCACTCAGAAGGGGAAATAGAATAGGGAGCAGAGTAGTTGAAGACACAGAACAAGATAAGAGAGAGAGTACAGAGGGAAACAAGAGTGGGAGCAGATATGGTGAGAGTGGGGTCAGAAGAACATAAAGCTTGCAGAGAGAAGAGAAACTGTGGGAGGGGGCATTTCTGAGACAAGCTGAAAACCTACAACAGGGTAGGCTACAGGGAAGATATGAGGGTAACTCTCACTGAGCCCCCTAGTAGTAGGACTCATGGAAACTGAAGAGGCCACCCTCTTAACTAGACAGGACACCTAGTAGAAGGAGATAAAATAATCCACCCACAAAAACTTCAACCCAAAATTTACCCTAAAGATAGAGCAGAGATGGAGGGAATGTTCAACCAATCCCTGACACAAGCTGAGACCCACCCCATGGGAGAGCGCCAACCCCTGACACTAGCAACAGTGCTCTGCTATGCTTACAGACAGGAACTTAGCATAGCTGTCTTCTCAGAGGCTCCACCCAGCAATGTCTTTAAAAGTCATTCCATTGCTTTTCCCTTAAGACAACAATGGTATTTGGTTTTCCCTTAGGTCTATGACCTATCTAGTCTAAGGTTCATTGCCACTAGCAGTGTCAGGTATGTGTTTCACCTCATTGACTGGGCCTTAAATCTAATCATAGAGTGGCTGGTTACTCCCACAACATTTGTGCACTAGCATATCAGGTCACCGCTATAGGTTGTAGGGTTTATAGCTGGGTTGATGGTCACCTTCCTCCTCTAGCAACATGCAGAGTACCTTCCAGTACCACAAACACTAGTCAGTAGAGGATGAAGTCCTATAGTACTTCTTAAAACGATTGATGTGTTGCCCCACCTTTGGCCCCCAGCCAAGTTTTGATTCTTTAGTTCAGCAGACCCAGAAATTGATGTTTCTAACAAGTTGCTAATCGATGCTTTATAACAGGACTACTAGACCCGCCAGCTAGATGGCTGGTGCAGGGGCTTATTAATATTTTAAAGCTTAGTCGTTTTAGCTGGGCGGACTCTCGGTAACTCTAACCCTATCCCAGCTAACCCTCACACTTTGTCCCATATGTTGCCAGCTCTACCTCTCTGCTCCTGTTCACTCACGTCCATCTGTTCCTCTCTGCATCCAATGGCAAATATCTCACCTCTGATTTCTTCTTTTTCTCTCTTTCCAGAAGTTCGGCCCTCCACTTCCTGCCATGCTATAGGCCTTCAGCTCTTTATTAAAGCCAACCAGATGCAGTTCTAGATTGCCTTAGGCAGGTGAGAAAGGAACAAATATTTACAAAATATGAGACCAGTGATGGGCCATATCTCTCTGCCAGCACATAACTAACAACATACAGCGACACACCTTCACACAGTACATCCCAACAAAGCTTTACACAGACGTTAACCCTGAGCTACTGGTCCTTCCAGCCATGCCCCTTATGATGATATTGCTCCAAGACACACTCTGCTTTAAAATCTAACTGAGTAATAAGTAAGGCGGATATGGTGTGAGACAGGATAGAAAGGCAAGACAAATTAAGGGGGCATGAAAAGATAAAGTCTTAGAGTGTAGTCCTGTTTCCCACTAGCTAAAAGTCAAACACCAAACAAAACAACAACAGAAAACGTTCAATGCAACTGATAAAGCCTGAATTACAAATTATGCTAGTTTTCCTAAAGATATATCAAACAATGATTTAAAAAATAAAAGTCAAACAACAATGTGAAAAAGAACAAACTATGCTTACACAGGGCCAGATTGCTTAAGACCTGGGGTTTAACCATATTAACACTCATTTTTCATCTCTAAACCAAACAGCATACCTTATAAAGCTATTTTAACAATTTCATTTATTAAAAAAATGAGGAAAATAAACAAACTAGCTCATATTTCTGTACATAATTCTAAAGCTTTGCTTAATTGTTGCTCCTTGTAAATTACATCCTTTGGCCAATGAAACTCAGCCTGTATGTCACATTATAAAGCCACCTAAGTGGTGCTCTCTTGAGAAGGCCACACCCACACCTGGGTATATTCTGTCCTTATGTATCACTTTCTAAAAGCCAGTGCTTAAATCTACATTGGGCACTATCTATCACTTACACGTCGTGACTTTTGGAGAATCTCGTTTCCTAAAAACCACAGGTGTTTGGCATGTGGGGCTGCTTTGGACTGTCTGCAGCAGCTGACCATGGTTTACTTTTCACTCTAGTAGGGGCATGGTTTTACAGCTGCAGATAGTTTCTACAATTGGGTGACGTTTGGATTTCTGAAAACTTTTCAGAGGGTATATAAATGCTAGGGCTCCTGAGAAGCAGGGTTGGTGGTTGTTGTTCGTTCAGGGGGGTTGGTTGAAGTTTGTTAGTAGTTGTACTCAAAGAAGAAACAAAAGGAAATAAATTAGATTCAGGGATCTCCATTTCTCTCTCCCCTTTTGCTTTTCTATTTAGAGATAGGGGGTGAAAACAAGGATCAGGGAGGGATAAAGGGTGATTAAAAGAAGAACCTACAAAGGACCAAAGACCAGCTACATACACACAAAAATTTCACCAACTTTCCTTCACTCTGACTTATCTTGAAATTCTTTCTGCAGAGTATTTGAAAATCTGTGTTACCTGAGTGGTCGTCCCTAAAGAGGAAAAACTCTTTGGGCCATTGGTGGCAATTCCACGATGTGTCTCCTCACCACTGCTGATAGTTTTAGCTCCACGATTTTAAAAGGTTAACCCTAAAGTCCCCTACAAAGAATATTAAGGCATGTTTTCTACTGTGTCACTCCCTGAGTTCACATTGTTTTCTCTCTACCCAACTAAGAACTGAAGAGTCTTTGATATAACTTTAGCTACTATATCACAATATAGTAGGTTCCCAATCAGGGAGGTGTGAGGCCTTTCACAAAGCCCTTATTAAAAGTCAAGGATATCGCTTGTGCTTGAAATACTGCACAATTGCAAAGAAGCAAAACACATATAATCCACCAATGCAAGGCCTTATGAGTTCGCTAAATATCTGAAATATCTAACATAAGCTATCACTTAGAATAGGTTAAGCTATAGATAAATGATAATTGGTACAGGAAGAGAGAGGGAACCACGTGGTCGGGGAGGGAGTGGGACTCCGAGAATGGTGGGCAGAGGAAAGAAATGGCCCAGATGAATAACACAAGCAAGTATCTTGGTGTTATGGATGGAAGGTAGCCCATATAGGAATGATTAAGGCAGATGGCATGAGATGGGGGCGGGAGATATGAGATGGCATACAGGAACTGTCTGCCCAGCTGAAGGTGATATAAGGCATTATAAAATCTAAAACAAAAAGGTAAGTGATAAGCAAGACAATCATGTGAAAGACATGGAAAACATCTGCAATCAGGGTAGTGGTGCTCTAAAGAAAAACTGTAACATATTTTTATAGCAGATAACTTTGAGACCTCTTTCCTGACCTAAGGGTAGGCCAAAAAGGGCTTTCTTAGAAAGGGGGCAAAAAAAAAAATCCATAATATGTTTTGCTCTGTGCTTTGTCCCTGACTTTGTTTGAATAAAGAGGATTATGAGGAGGTAATCCACCCTCTAGGGCAGTGGTTAATCTTCCTAACACTGTGGCCTTTCATGCCGTTCCTCATGTTGTGGTGACCCCCAATCATACAATTATTTCCATTTCTACCTCATAACTGTGGTCTTACTACTGTTATGAATCGTAATGCTAACATCTGTGTTTTCTGATGGCCTGAGGCGACTCCTGTGAAAGGGTCATTCAACCACAAAGGGGTCACAAGCCATAGGCTGAGAACCACTGCTCTAGAGGCCTCTCCAAGAAATCCTGGCTGCTTCTTCCCCATCATCTCTAGTTCTTTCTGTCAAGAGCATGACATCAGAAAGGACAACAGAAGTACTGTCTATTCAGACCAAAGTTTTGGATCCTTACATACTGTCCCCAGGAAAGGCAATTACTGTTTGCAGTATGTCCCATACCAAAAACACAAGCAACTTATCTGTTGCCATCTGTGCGTGCCTCCTTTATTTTTTCCCCAAAAGAAAGCAAGTAAAACCAGAGCTGTGGTAGAGATTTGCTAAAATGCAATCATTAATGCAGAATTATCTTAGAATATCCTATATCTTAGCCTCTATGACTAGTCTTTACTTATTCGAAATGCTTCTTGCAGGACTTAGCTATGATGCATAATTAATAAGCGTGTGTTATCACTAACACAGTTAAAGTTAGTTAGATGTTAAAATGCGTTGTTGTATTAGGATTCCCAGACTGATTATCTCTGTGACTTAAAATAAAGACTGAAAACCTGGAGCAAATAAAATGGATCAGTAGTTAAGAGCACCTGCTCCTTTCACAGAGAACCCAGGGTCAGTTCCCAGCAACCCACATGGTGTTTTAAAATCATTCAAAACTACAGTTCCAGGGGATCTGATACCCTTTTCTGACATAATAGGCTCCAAGCACAGATGTGGTCCACATACAATAAATGCAGGTAAAGACACTAAGATACATGAGAGAAATAAATCTAAAATAAATTAAAAGAAAGGCCGAGTTTAGATGAGCCCATTCAGCACTGTATTATTTACAAGAATAGAAATCTAGATGTCTGGATATATAATTTGCCTGTTACACTTGCTCATTTACAATATATACATGAGGTTTTGCTAACAATAATCAAAAGGACTTAGTTGTTGCAGCAACTAACTGAAGAATAAGAAGTAATAAATTAAGCATGCTTCTGACAATCTGGATGGGGTGGGTAAAGGAGAGAAGAGAGGATGGCAGGCAGAACCATGTTCCCCCTAAAGATGTCTATATCCTAATGCCCCAGGATCTATGGATCATTTGCTTGGCACAGAGGAGGTAAGGCTGTAGACACAATTCAGGTTGCTAATCTGCTGATAGTAAAATCCGGAGATTAGCCTAGATTAGCCATGTGAGTCCAGTGTAAGGATGGGGATCCCTTTAAAGCAGAAGAGCAAGAACCAGTGTGCTGGGAGCATGATGGGAATCAGTATGCTATGCCTGGCTTTGAAGACGAAGGAATCCACAAGCCAGGGAAAGAGGGTGGTCTGTAAGGGCTGGGAAGGTAAACTACGCCTATCTGGCCTGCAGAGCAGGCTGGAGGAAGATAGCCCCACTGATGCGTTTTTGTGGTCCAGAAAAATGCATGTCAGGTTTTTTATCTTTGTAACTGAAAAAATAATCCATTTGCATTGTTCATAGCACTAACACTTTGGTCATTCATTGCAGAGGCAATGAAAAATCAATACAGAGCATAAACATGAGAGGGAGAAATGTGTGTGTTTGGGGCAAGAGTTTACAGTGGGAGCAAAGCAAAGCAGCAGTGGGTCAAACTAGAAACTCAATTGAAAGCAAGTTTTAGGAGCCTTCTATTTCTGCCTTTTAGCTTAAGCCTATCAAGCCATGAGAGGCAAAAAGAGAACCAGGACCATCACAGTTGGGAAGAAAACTATCTAAGAAATGTTCTTTGGAAGGACTGAAGAGTATAATGACTTACCAGAAGGGAATAGAAGACTGAGGGACTCGAAATGGTACCTACATTGGCCTATTGATAACTGAGAGACTAGTCCATAGAAAGCACCAGGAGAAAAAGAAAATCATTTGTAGAACTGTTACTTGAAAGAAACTGAAAGATCTCCATGCCAGAGGCAGAGAGGCAAAAGCTGGACTTCCCACATGTCCTGCTCAGCTGATAGCGTCTCACATTTAATTGCAACCAGTGGGGGAGCACTGGTCCCAGGTCTGAAAACACTTTGTAAGTGGGATATATTATTGGATAAAGGGAATTCTCTATGGGGCACAGGGAGTGGCTTGTGAAATAATGGAAACTATTTCACGCTAGTGAGCTTAGCAGATGGGCTTGTTTTCTACACTTGACTTAAGAAATGAGTGGTCAGTCTCCTGTGTCTTGCAATGATGGAAGGCAGGCATAACAACCTAGGGTGATTTCATACCATTTTATTAGCTGGGTGTCAGTGCCTTCTAGAGGATAGTGTTGACCTGAGAAGTAATTCCAAGCTAATACTGGTTCCTCAGATTGAAGTCATGGCAGTACTGTGTTCAGTTTGTATAGATTTTGTAGTTTGCCAAGAGTTTTTCTTATACGAAGGTTTGGATTCATTGGAAAAAGATTCAGAGCTGCTAAATTAACTTTTACATTAGCAGAACTGACCCTTCTGACTGAAAGAACGTTATCAGTCTTGTTAAAAATTAATTGGCATCATACCAGGAGACAGATGGTCACACACCGGCAACCATACACACAGAATTGATAATAAACTCCAATCTCTTGAAAATAAATGAAGGAAATTATACTTAGGCCTGATAGAGCTCAGCCATAGGTATGCATTCACCTCCCAGGATTCTTGTTCAGTCATTTCTTCTGTAACTGAATCTGTAGCTGTAAAATTTTCCTATGTGTATGGACTACTAAAGCATTCCCATTCACTTTAGTGGGAGAAGTAAAGCACGCAGGAAACAGCCAAGTGATTTGTTTGCCTTTCAGCCTGGAGCTGTAACTTTAGGAAAGCTGGGAAGATGGGGAGAGGAGGAAATAGCCCCAAAGTTCATGATCTGTGTCTGGTGTGTGGGACCCCTACAAGAAAGGGCTCATAAGTCTTCCCTCTTTTGGATCTTATGTGAAGCCTGGATATTGGGGAAGATTAAAAGGGTACATTGTAACAGTGTTTTCTCCATAATTTTATTGTCAACCACTTCCTGTGCAGGAAGAAAAATACCTGGAAAAACAACTTATTTTTCTCCAAGATTGTGGCACTCAGCACTCTGAACCATGAGCATCTTAAGTGTCACATTTTAGGGCATGGTCTCCAGTCTCAGCCCATAACAAAATACTTTCCACAACCAAAGGAACTGACTTTAAAATAGAATTCAACAAATAAAATTCATTGCAATGCTCCACCCAACATACTCATCTTACATTTCTGATCCAGCAGCCTCAAAGAAACAAAACTAAAAATTCCCTCTAGTCCAATGTTATCCTTCTCTAAAGTGGAAACTATTCTCTTGCCATGAGGTGGCTGGGATACAAGGAAGTTCTTTTCTTGAGAAGAATCTCAAATTATGGTGCCAAACTTTTTTATTGTCACCTCATCTCCAAATAGTTTATCTTCCAGTTGGTTGTTGGTTGGTTGATTGGATCTTTTGGTTTGGTTTTGTTTCTTGTTTTGTTTCTAACAAGGTTTCACTCTGTAGTCCTGGCTGGCCTAGAACTCATCATGTAGCCCAAGCTGGGTTCAAACTCACATTAATCCTCTTGCCTTACAACAGTGCTAGGATTATAGGCATAAGCCACTAGACCTGGCTCGAATAGTGCCTTTATCTTCATTTCTCTGACATATGGTAGAAAAAGTCATATTAAAAATAGCATTTGAAGAATTGAAATATACACCATATAACATAAACTGTATCAATAAAAGTATAGACATTCCCTACCTTACTTCTATCTGTCCCCCATCTCCTCTATCTACTTTGTCTGTATAGGTTTACATACTCTGTGCATGTCATAAAAATATAATCATAATATGTGGTCTTTTTGTGTTTGGCTTCTTTCACTTAGATTATTTCCAAGGCTCATCTCTTATGTAGTATGTATCAATATTCTATTCTATTTTATGGCTTAATAAGATGGATATTAATTGTTTCTACTCTGGGCTATTATGAGTAATGCTGCTGTGAACATTAACATACAGTATTTGTATGAAGGTATGTTTCCCATTAAGATATATGTCTAGGAATGAGATTAATGGATCATGTGTTCATTATTATTTCAAAGAGTAAATCCGATGGGCTTGGTCCAGAATGTAATTTTTCTCAAGGCACTGTTACGATCTGTTACCCTGGCAGTACATGTTATACAAGGAAAACCCTGAGGCTCTACCGCAATGTACACTGACTGAGAAGTGATGAGAGGCGCACAGGATGATCGCAGCAAGAGACCACTTGTAAAGTCAGCATTTAGTGTTCTCCAAAAAGCAGGGCAGCTTTAAAGCCACATAGGACAAAAGCTGGAAGTTCACGGAGTTAATGGTTTAAAGGGAAAGAAGACTGAAAAGGTAGAAGGGGGCTGGGAGTGTGGCACACTTGGGAAGAAGGGGCAGGCAGATCTCTGTGAGTTTGAGGCCAGCCAGGGCTACATAGAGATCCTATCTCAACAACAACAACAAAAAGCAAGAAGGGTAAATATTATTGGTAAAATAAGTGGGTTATCTCGCTAATGTTGCTAATGTTGTTTGGTATTGCATATGGAAGGTACTGTTTTATTTTGTTTTGTGTTTTTCAAGTATTAATCTGATCAAGCTCTTCAGTTTCTAAATTCTTGGGATGCTTTAAAGTGCCTTCATGACCCAATCTCATATCCCACCATGCTCCTTGTTAACCACCCTCCAATCAACTGGCCTGCCCCTCTTTTCTCATAAACATCAAAATTTTGAGAATTGAGAAACTGAGACTCCAGTTGTAAAAGAATAAAGTTGGCTTCCGATCTTAACCACATACAAAACTTAACTCAAAGTGAAGCACCAAAAAACTACAAAACACAGGAAGAAAGCTTCACAGCATTGGGTTTGGCTGGGATTTCTTACCTATAACTCCAAAAGCAAAAAATGGACAAGTGGGACTAAATAAAACTTTGAAAGTCCTGTACATGACATCAATCATTCAACAAAAGTTAACGGACAGCTACAGGACAGGATATAATGCTTATAAATCATAACTAATGGAGCTAATATCTAGAACATATTAACAACTCATATACACCAATGGCAATAGGCTGTGGTAAAAACAAAGGACTATGTGGATACACACACACATGTAGATACATACACACACACACACACACACACACACACACACACACACACACATATCCACAGTGCTATTGAAAGGAAATACAAATCAAACCTACAAAGCCAGATGTGGTAGGACACACCTGTAATCAGTGCTGAGAAGAAAGATGTCAAGAACCAGGCCAGTGTGGACTAGACAGCAAGATCCTAGCTTAACAAAAACAATTTAAAAAACTATTACATACCACAGGAAGGAGCATGGAAGAAAAAAAAAAAAAAAGAAGATAACAAATGCTACTAAGGATGTGGAGAAATTGAAACCCATCTGTACTATTGGTAGAAATACAAAATGGCCCTGTTGGGGAAGTTTCTCAAAAATTTAAAAACAGTTATTGCGTGATCCAGCAAGCTTACCCCAGAGTCTATATCCAAAGAAAGAAAAATAAAAGGAAAACAGAAGTATGAGAAGAAAAGTCTTTTTAAAAACTACTTATTCTTACTTGTGTGCATCTGTGTCTGTGTATGTGCACGCCAAAAGTAGGAGAGTGCTCAGAAAGGACAGTGTCAGATTTCTCAGAGTCAGAGTTGAGATCTGCCCAACATGGGTGCTAGTCACTGACCTTGGGTCCTCTGCAACCAAGGAAAATGTTGAAGAGATACTTACATATCGTGATCACAGCAGCATTAGTCTCAATGGACAAGAGAGAGAAGCACCCCAAGTGTCCCTAATAGAAACAACAATGCTAGTGGGTAAATGAATGAAAAAAAAATGTATATATATGTGCCACAGAATGTCATTCAGGCTTAAAAAGGAACTCCTGACATATGTTTAAAGACACTACTATACTAAATAAGCCAGCCACCAAGAGAAATACCCCATGATTCCACTTACATAATGTATCTGACATGGTCAAATACACACAGCTATAAGGCAGACTTGTGAGCAGAGCATGATGGAACATGCCTGTAGTCCCAGCACTTGGGACAAGAATCAGGAATTCAATGTCATCCTTGGCTACCTAGAAATTTGGAGGTCCAGTTTGGTAGCATGAGAGTCCATCCCTAAGTCTGGGGTGGGGCTGAGGAAGAGAAGAAGAGAAAAGCAAAATTATGGTTGCCAGCTGTTGGAGCTGAGGACAAAAGGGATGTTGCCAATAAGTATACAATTTGAATTTTGCAAGTTACAAAGGTTCCAGAGGTCTGATGCCCAACACATGAGTGTAGTTAACACTAAAAAACCACCCACTTCAACATAATAAAGACGGAAAGTTTTATGTGATTTTTCAGCACAATGGTCAAAATAGTATTTTTTGAATGCCACATTCTTTCCTGCCTTGTGGCCTTTGCTGTCCTTTCTGCCTGGAACATTTTCTCCCTTGTTTTTCATGATTGGAGCCTTTTATACTTTTAGTCAGCTTAGATGTTTCCTACTCAGAGGTACTGCTCTTAGAAAACCTATTTTTTTTCCTCTTATATTAAGTTCCCTTCTAGTCTTAACTGTCAAAAATCTTTTTTTCTCACTGTTTCCTAAACATTTGTGGCAATGTATATTTGATGTATTTATTTCTGTTTGAACTTTAATCTATGAGGAAAGCAGTAATGTATTTTAAACTATGGGCATGACTTAGTAGCAGACACACAATACATGTCATGTACACAAAAACATTACCTGTACATGTCTGTGTGTAAATATGCCAAATGAACGGAGTCTGTTCTGTCCTTCTACCATATAGATCCTGGGGAATCAAACTCAGGACATTAGGCTTTGCTGCTACTCCCTTTACCAGCTGAATCACATATAGCCCCTTTGGTTTTTCTTTATTGTTTGTTTGTTTGTTGTTGTTGTTTCATATTATTGAAATGTAAAACAAACAAACAAACAAAAAAAAAACAATGCCAGTAGGCCAACTCTCAATAATCAATTGTGATGGCAATTGTTGTTTGTTGACTTGACTATATCTGGAATGAACAACAATCCAGAAATGGAAGGCTCAGTTGTGATCCAGATCTTGAGGCAGAAAGACATCATACCTTTAATCCAGATCTTGAGGTAGGAAGACACACCTTTAACCTAGGTCACACCTTTGTCACTTTACTTTTGGAAACATCTTGGGAGTGTCCTCATTTTCTCTTTCCCATTTCACAGTCTCTCATCAGTATCCACACACAGCCTCTTGCCTCTAAGGACAGGCCATCTCTCCTTCTAGAACTCTTCCATTTGCAAACACCGTCCTCTCATTTTTGTAGCTATTTTTATTTGGATTTTCAATCTCACTCTTAAAGTGGCAAAATGTCATTATTAGTAAATATAACTTGTTTATTTTTCATGGTACCTTGACTCCACAAAAATGTGTCTTAGTGACTGTTCTGTTGCTGTGAAGAGACACCAAAGCAACTATTATGAGGGAGAGCATTGAATTGGGGACTTGTGTACAATTTCAGAGGCTTAGTCCACTATCAGTATGGCAGGGAGCATGGCAGCAGGCAGGCAGGTGCTGAAACAGTAGTTAAATCCTGACCCATATGCAGAGAAAGTGTCTGGGCTTCACAGGGGCCTTTGAAACCTCAAAGCCGATCCTCAGTGACATACTTCCTCCAACAAGTTCACACCTCTTAATCCTTCTAATCCTTTCAAATAGTGCCACTCCCTGGTGACTAAGCATTCAAATATATGAGACTATGGGAGGGCATTCTTATTCAAACTACTATAAAAAGGAGTCTGTAATTCTACTAAAAATTAAACTTGACAACGTGGCTTCTATTTCTCTCATGTTAAACAAAAATACTTCTGAAAGATCAGTAATGGCCTAGGAGTCAATAAATCTAATGGCTTTTCCAGTATTTTATTTTTTTCTCCTAAGTGTTGACACTGATAGCCAAGCCATCTCCTTTCTACTTCATTGGGGTGGGGGTGTTTCAGGGGTTCAACCCTGCAAAACAAGTGCTCAACTAGCCTCCCCGATGCTTCTTCTATTTTTAATGTGTTTTCTCCCCCACCCCGTGTGTGTGTGTGTGTGTGTGTGTGTGTGTGTGTGTGTGTATGTTGTGTGTGTTTGGGATAGAACCCAGACCCTGGAACAGGTTAGGCAAGCATTGTCCCAGCTTTGTTTCTTTGTGTGTTTTGTTTTGCATCCTCAAACTGGCCTTGAGTTTGTCATCCTTTGCCTTAGCCTCTCAGATGTTGAGATTGTTTTCAGGTATGTACCACCAAGATCAACATGTTTTATTTAAACTTTCCTGTCTTGACTACTCTATACAAGTATGATCACTGATGGCTCTTCATCCTTTCATCCCTAACACTCATTCTCTTAATCACTGCTCTTTTCCTTTTCTATGATCTGGAAATGGTTTGGGTGTTGGTATAATGTTCTTTTGGAAGGTATACACCCTTGTTCATTCAAATCCTGATTTCTCTCCCCCACTATCTGGTTTCAATCCAGACATTGCATTGTGACATTTATTTCAAGTTTGTGTAAACATGCCACCATTTGTTCTCCAATTTGTCAATTAAAACAACTGGCCACAATGTTGAGCAATGGAGAAGATAGGGTGGGACATCCTGGTTCAGAGTGGGAGTAGAGGAAGGAAGCAGGAGGAGAGGAAGGAGTAGGAGGAAGAGAGGGAGGAGCCAGAAAAGAGGAAGGAGTAGCAGGGAGAAGGGGGAAAGCAGAAGCTGGAGGAGAGGTCTTAGAACGACGACATGGAGAAATGAACCGGACCTAAGATATCACTAAAAGCAGGTATAATGGGTAAATCTGAATGGTAGGAACTATGCGGGCTTGGAGGTTTAGGATGGAGTAACTATTGCCCAGCATTGTGTTCTAGGTTAACTAAATAAATTGTAGCCTCTGTGTGGTGATTTGGTTATACAGCTGTTTAGGATTAACCACAGGTTTACTAAAAGATAAATCAACAGTAAATATTAATGTCAAATACAACATTTGGGTATGCTTCCCAAGACGTGTTGGTCCTCAGAGCAGCAGTGTCAGAAGGCAGTGGAATCTTTAAAAAATGGAGCGTAGTGTAATTAGATCACCAAAAGCATCAGGATGGTGGAAGAGACTAAGAAGACAGACTCAAAATTAAGGCCGTGGAGGTAGTGCCTTTATAAGTGTTATAAGGAGCAAGACTCCATTCTCTCCACTGTGGCTTATGCTCACCACATAATCCCCCACCTTGAATGTGCTCCTTCCATGAGGCCATCTGCTATATGATATAGATAGACAAGGGGGCTTTGACTAGAGACCAAACTGATGGTGCTACTTCATCTTGGATTTTCATCCTCCCAAATGTAGTTAAATGAACCTCTTATATAATAGCCAATTCCAGGGGCTGGAGAGATGACTCAGGAGTTAAGAGCACTGACTACTCTTTCAGAGGACCTGGGTTCAATTCCCAGCCGCCATGTGGAGGCCCACAGGCTCACGTGGAGTCACTGTTTGTAACTCCAGTTCCAGGAGATTTACACACTCACACATACATACATGCAGGCAAAACACCATGGCACATAAAATTATTTAAAAAACTATTAAAAGAAATAAAATAAAATACTGAACTATAATAACCAAGAGCCTATCATCAAGTTGGAAAAAGTCTGGCACAGGGGACATTTCACCAAACCTACTTTATTTAGGGTCCTTAAGCACCTTTCCCTCCCTTCCAACCACACAACACCCCTGCAACCACAGGTAGGAAATTAGTAGGAAAAAGGGCTAAAGATCTCTTTTATCTACTTCCTGCTGATTAGGGTCGATGGGTCTTTAAGGGATTACCAAACTCAGTTTTCAGGATACCAGTAATCCAGTCCAAAGGCCAACACTAAGCAGAGACACACACACACACACACACACACACACACACACACACACACACACACA